>NC_044976.1:25012507-25312507 GCF_008728515.1 Papio anubis
CCTAGGCCCGCCCTGAACAATAACCTCACGGAGCCGCCCGGCGGCGGCGGTGGCGGCAGCAGCGATGGGGTGGGGGCGCCTCCTCACTCTGCCGCGGCCGCCTTGCCGCCCCCAGCCTACGGCTTCGGGCAACCCTACGGCCGGAGCCCCTCTGCCGTTGTCGCCGCCGCGGCCGCCGTCTTCCACCAACAACATGGCGGACAACAAAGCCCTGGCCTGGCAGCGCTGCAGAGCGGCGGCGGCGGGGGCCTGGAGCCCTACGCGGGGCCCCAGCAGAACTCTCACGACCACGGCTTCCCCAACCACCAGTACAACTCCTACTACCCCAACCGCAGCGCCTACCCCCCGCCCGCCCCGGCCTACGCGCTGAGCTCCCCGAGAGGTGGCACTCCGGGCTCCGGCGCGGCGGCGGCTCCCGGCTCCAAGCCGCCTCCCTCCTCCAGCGCCTCCGCCTCTTCGTCGTCTTCGTCCTTCGCTCAGCAGCGCTTCGGGGCCATGGGGGGAGGCGGCCCCTCCGCGGCCGGCGGGGGAACTCCCCAGCCCACCGCCACCCCCACCCTCAACCAACTGCTCACGTCGCCCAGCTCGGCCCGGGGCTACCAAGGCTACCCCGGGGGCGACTACGGCGGCGGGCCCCAGGACGGGGGCGCCGGCAAGGGCCCGGCGGACATGGCCTCGCAGTGCTGGGGGGCTGCGGCGGCGGCAGCGGCGGCGGCGGCGGCGGCCGCCTCGGGAGGGGCCCAACAAAGGAGCCACCACGCGCCCATGAGCCCCGGGAGCAGCGGCGGCGGGGGGCAGCCGCTCGCCCGGACCCCTCAGGTACACAGCTGAGTGGGGAGGGGGCTGGGGCGAGCGTGGTCCTGGGGGTGGGTGGCGGCTGCGGTCAGCGGGCCACAGCCTTGGGCTCTCCTCAGTCTCGGGCCCCCACTGCTGGGGAGCTGCCATTGTCTGGCTCTTCTCTCTTAAAATGGCTGCCTGTCTGCCTTCCTCTCCTTTCCTCCTCCAGCCTTTGTGTCGGGCTTTCCCAGAGGTGTCTGCTTCTCTTGTTCCTCTCCCCTGGTCCCTTCGAACTCCAGGGGTCTTGATGGGGGTGCGGGGCAGAGTGTGTGGGGAAGGGCCTGGCCGGGAGTGAGGGGGTGCTGGGGGCTCAGGTTAGGAGTGTAGGCAGTGGTAGGAACCCAGGAGTTGAATGAACGTTTCTTTGCTCACCTGCCGCTCCTCTCCGTCCCCCGGCCTTCCTCTGGGTCGCCCCCCATCTGTGCTTTCAAAGAGGGCCCCTAGAGCTCGGGGGGACCTCGAGGGAGGGCAGGGGACCGCTTGGGAGCTGCTAGAGGCCGGCTGCGGTTCACCTAGGGCAGCCCTTGCCATCTCCTGTCTTAGGCTCCGCCGGCCCAGTGGCCTGGGCTTCTCTCTGGAAGTGCTGGTAAACAGCTGAGTGATTGGAGTAGTAAGTGCAGATTGCTTTGGTTTGGGATTTGAATTATGGAGGTAAAATCCTTCTGTCAAAGCCAGGAGACAGTTGGTCTTAGGTTGACATCCTATCTGTGATCTGATTGGCTCCCCATCTCCTGCTCTTGGCCATTTATAATTGCCTCTGATGTAATGGTACAACAATCCTGATGAGCTCATAAACTTTTACACTCTGCTTTTCTGCCAGTGATAACCCAAACCATCGCTGCCACTATCTGCCTTTTATTCCAGAGCTGAAATTGGCTGTGACCTTGAGGAGGGAGGTTTAAGTAGCAATACTGTATCAGCAGGAGCAAAGCCTCAGACAGCCTGCCCTTGTTACATTGTGCCCGAAACAAAAGAGGGGGCAATGGCATTTTGCTTGTACCTTGGATTTATTTTGCTTGTTATGTTTTATGCAGCCTGAAATGAATTCTGTGTTGTCAGAACAGTAGCTGAGTTTTTTCTCTACAATGGGTTTGCTGTTTGTTTTGGTTTTGTGACTTTCCTGATGGTATAAATGACTTCTTTGATGGCTCTGAAGATGCATTTGTCTTGAGTAATTTTGACACTGGTTGCTTTGCAGAATTGAAATGATTTTACTGGGGTTTTTATTGAGTGGCAAATGTGGGATCTTTATGGGTGGGGAGAAAACAATTTTCGTTTTTTGGTTTTTTTTTTTTTTTAAGAACTGGGAGCTTTCTGAGGAATTTTATATTAGGTTCAAGCGTTCTGTGTTATGGAAGGCTGGCCTCTTTCTTTGTTTACATGTTGAATCTTGTTAACACTTTCTTTTGTTAATTGAACTTTGGAATAGCAGCTTAATTTAAACGGAAGTTGGTGTCTTTCATGATCTTGAGGGACTTTCTCCTAAAGGCTTGGTTTGGTGAAATTGTTTTTTTCCTGGAATAACAAAAAGTCTAGTTTTCTGTTTTGTCATCAGTCATTTTAGAGCTTTGAAATAGAGACTGGCCAGTTTATTCCTTTGCATTTTAATGTACCACTTTTTTTCTTGTCTTCCAAGACATGAAGATATGACCTAGAATGACACTTGAGATTAGCTTAGAAATTGCAACTTCGAAGTATCTTTTTATACTATTCTATCTTGTTTTATTTTATTGCTTTTCTTCCATTTTCATCATGCTCTGTCAGCAGTGCTTTTGGTCAGGGATACTGAGTATTCTGTGGAGTCATACATGTTTTCATAGAGGGGGAAGCTCCATCCATCGCCTCCCAAACCCCTTGCGCTTTTGTGCTAGGAGATTTTGTTCACTTACTAGCTGTATTCCCAGCCCATCCTAGAGCTACTTTTCTACTCGTCCTTTGAGCTGGGCATTTTGAAATTAGCTGTGTTAGATGGTGGGCTTGGAGCTCTGTGCCTTGATTCTACATCTTCCATGATGTTGTGTATCTGGGCAAGAAATAGGGAAATGTTACATTGTTTTTCTAGTGTCTGGAGGAAAAGTTTTGTCTTAAAAGACAGCATCCTCTTGTCTCTGGGTCATCCTATAGTCTGAACCTCTTTCCCCTCATTCCCCTTGTTTTGTTTGGTTTTGGCTGAAAAGTTTACCTTTCTTGAAAACTATTAGAATAAGTCATTTGGGGTAGTAAGTCAGGGTTCATTTAAAAGCAAAATTGATTTGAACTCTGCTGGTTTGGAAATATTTAGTCAAACTTTTTAAAGAAAAAGCCAACTCTTTTGGTATAATGATTTCTGTTTTTCAGTCATTAAATTATGGAACACTTTTTCTGTGTGGATGATAGGAGAATGGATACAGTCCCTGTTTGGAAGCCTGTCTGCTGCCTTTGGATGAATTTTCTGATCTCTTTTATTATCACTAGACCCACACACACACAACATAGATTCCTAATTAATTTCAGCTCAGTGGCCTACTCCCCAGAGGCCCAGGGAATGGGCTGGTGAGCATTCACTTGTTTGAGAGACAGTGCAGCTTCCAGTTTTGTGGACTGCTTCAGGTGTGTGGTAGTAGTCTAGGTGAGGGTTGTAGGTTCAGACTTTGTTCTGAATTCCTTTTTGCCACTTGAGGATGAATGTTTTTTCAGACCATGATGCTTTAGTCTTGAACATTCTGAAATTAAAAAGTCTTGCTCTGCCCCCATCTTTCCCTGGCCCAGTCTTAGATTAAGAATATTTTGCAGCGACTTAATTAACATAGCTAAGGTGATAATGTTTTCATTTGACTCTGCTGTTATGAAATAAAGATTAGGTGTGTGTATTGTGACTATGTCTTTTTCACAGGAGCTGGGAAGGTCCTAGCAGACAAACTTCTACTTTATTCCTTTTCATAAGTAGCGTATGTCAAGTGTTGAATCCTGGTACTGATGACATAGTTTTAGGTTACTTACACACACGAAGTTGATTTAAGGCCTTTTATTGGAACGCTGTTTAGCAATAATACTTTGAGAGTAGTACCAGTTTACCAAGGTAAAAAATGAAATACAATAAATAGTCCAGGAACCAGTTGGATTTGATTGTAGAAGTTTGGTTGTTAGTTTCTACTATGGAAATATCAAATGATATTTCTGACTCCTGGGAAACAGATACAGGAATCCTAGATTTATTATGGGAATGCCTACTGGCAGAAATTCTAGGCTGGCTGAAATACAGGACTCTTGGAGCTCTCTCAAGTAGGAGGGACCAGGAAAACCACACTGAGATGGCACTTTAGTTGTGGGGGTTTCATGTTTCTCTACTGTTCATGAGAGAACTGGGGTGATGAGGATTGAGATGGTGGTGTGAGAACAGAGAAAGCAGCCAGGACCGAGTTTGGCTTCTTGTGTATTGGGCCCTGTGAGGACTTTTTAGGTTTCTTGCTTTGTGTGTGACATGGGTAACCATGACAAGCAGCACCTGCTGAAACAGGATGTCTTGGATTGCATTAAACATTAATATGTTGGATTGACTCCTGTAGGGTGTAATGTCTACAGTAGGCCCTTTGCAAAGAGGTTAGTGAACTTTTTAAAAATGTGGGAATAGGCTAACAAAGTAATGGGCAGGGCCCTTTCCTCTTCCCACTCCTCAAAAGGTTTTATTAATTGGCTTCAACTCTCAAAATTCTAGAAGCAACTGAAGCTTGTAAATATGGTAAAAATGTGGTATTCAAATATATTGGCACTGAGTCGTTCTTTTCTGCCAGTGAGCTGTAATGCCTGGGGCTCGAATGGAGTCCTGATTCCTGTGACTTTTATCTCTGAGTTTTTTGTTGTTTAGATTGGTCATTATTATTACTGATGCACACTTAAGTTGTTATTACTGGTGCATACTTGAGTTGTGTGTTGCATTAGTGGTAAAGAGCACAGGACTCACAACAGGAGGAGGAAGGAGGAGGCTTAGGTTCCACATACAGCTCCAGATTAAGCTGTGTGACCCTGGGCAGGTCATTTGCTTTCTCTGTTTTTCATTTTCTCCCTCATCAATAAAATGAAGTTGGTCTGCATGACCTCACTCTAAGATGCTACACGTCTGTGCTTCCATAGCTGGCTTGTTTGTGAGGGCAGCTTTCTATACATAAATCAGGGGTCTTGAGACCATCTTTCTTCCCCTGGGCTGAAGGAACTCAAAGCTATTTTCTCCTGAGATTCACAGGAACAAGCTCTGAACAGTTGGGTGCCATTGTGGTCTGTGGACCTTTACAGAAAAAGCTCTACCAGACTGTTGCCTTGAAACTGTTAATCTGTTTGTCATTAGTCATTCCACCTGGCTGGTGGTTTTAAAACACTAAATAGTCATTGGAAAGTTAGCTAGATTTCATTAAAGCAAGACTTGAAAAATAGTTGCTTCAGGATCCCCAGCAGGCTTTGGCACTTGGGGTTGGGGTGAGGAATGGATATTCATAAGTTCAGTGTTAATATTCTGCTGCTTTTGGGAAGGAGTAGGGAGAGAGAGGAACATTAAGCTCTCCAGATTCCTGGTGTTTGGGCAGGTCTAGGTCTGGTTTGGGCAGTTGGTTGTAATCTGAGTGCTTGGACTTGTCCTGTAAATTTTGCTGAGAGAGAAGCAAAAGTTCCTGAGACTGGAAGAGGAAAAGCTGTGTTTCAGGGTCAATTTCATAGGTGCATTCGTTGTTTCTCATAGCTATGGTTTAAAAAACTACATGGTGTGCTTTGCACGTGGTCCTGGAAATGCTATTCTTTCTCTTCTCCAATACACCTGAATTTCCATTCTTTCTCTTCCTGGCTTAGCAGTTTAGAAGTGTAATTTAGGTATATTAGAGGAAGGGAGCTTTCCTTTATAAAGGAGGGAAAATAGTAGAGGAAACGGTGTTTGGTAATTCTCTGCTTGACACAGCATCTTCTTCGTCTCTGAAGGAACCGAATGTTTCAGAGCTTTGTGTAAATACTTGCTGAGCTGTCAATATGTACCCAGGAGGTTTCTGTAGTAAGATGTAAACGGTTCTATAGAATGTTTGACAGGCAAATTAGTAAACAGTTTTCAAGCAAAGATAATGCTAGCCTCCTCATGTGGTGGAGTAAAATAACATTGGGGAAAAAGACTTGGGGATAGGAAAAGGGTAGTGCTGGGGGGCAGTAAGTGTGGAGATAAGAAGTGATCTAAAAAAAAAAATTGACATGGAAAGATGCTGCCCTGGCAGTGAAACCTCTGTGGCCCTGCCTCCATGCTAAGTTCAGGGCATGTGATACCTTGTTAAAGTCAATTGCAGTTTCATAGTGAAAATAGAAGTTTGGAAAGAAGATCCTAAGTGTCAGTAGTAAGGTAAGTATTACCCCAAACGCTTGGCTTATGAGACTTTGAGGTTTAAAGGGTAGCTTGGTGAGATTGTTTTTGGCTTGGTTTGCATTTCTGGAATATTAGAAAGGAGAAAAAAGATACTGCAGATTGAGTGTCGTCTTCATCCTCAGTTTTGCTGTTGTACTTGGGATTATAAGTCCGCTACCCAAGGGCCTGGGTTTATTTACACAGTTTTTACTGGACTTCTGTGTATCACTTATGATAAAATTAACATGCCTTTACCCCCTGTTCCTGGGGCAGTACAAAGTCCAAATGTTTGGGGACTCACTACATCTTACTTGAAGGATTGTGTGAGTAGACACTGTCTTTGTTTTTGAAATTGCCATTTTAGGATTAAAAACATATCTGGGTTCCTTCAGTGACACATTGTTTTTATGGAGGAAGAAGAAGAATCTATGAATATTTTAGCTGTCTGCCTGTGGTCTTCTTTGGTAGCCTTGTGAGATGACCAGATTTGCCTTCTCAGAATGTCTTTTTTAACTAGATTCATTGACTCTGACACCAGTTTTCTTTATAAGAAATGTTTTTTAGACCAGAGTCCTGGAAGTGCCCTTTTGACTTAGCTGTTTATATAGTAGCAGGGAATATGAATGTAATTATGGTCCTGACCATGATTTTTAGGTTCAGCTAACTTGCTACCAAAGGCTATCAGCTTGTTTTAATACAAAACACAAAAACTTGGATTGACACTGACATAGGTTGCTTAATATTGCATGGTCCTTTCCCAGTATGTTGGTGGTGAGGGTATTAGGAACTTCAGACTTAATGCTGAGAGCATTTGTTTCTAAGTCAGAGAGATCTGGAAATTCCACTGGGGGTGGGAAATAGCCCTGTGTGATTATACCAGATAGGTACTAGGAAGAGATTTAAAAGGTAGAAACAATATCTCCATCAGAGGCATTTAGTTTTCTTAGGAAAGCATACTTATGTGCACATATCTGGAAAACTTGCAAAGCAAGGTTTTATAAATGGATATAGACCACACTAAATATGTGAGCTGAAGGCATTAGAGGAAAAGGTTCAATCAGTTTGCCAGGGTTAACCTGGGACAGCTTTTCAGAGGCTTTTTTTGTGAAGCTAAATATTCAAGAAAGTTAAAGTACTAATTTGCCTTTTCATAATGCTATTCTTAAGTTCCATGGACTTGATAGAATCCACATTGCACATCCATCTCCAGACCAGTAGTTGTCTCAGTGTTCCAGTGACTTTGAGAATTTGGACTCTAATCATAAAACTCCATGAAAGAGTGGTTCCAGGGTCTTAGTGGTTCCTGTGGTTAGGTCAAGTCTTTGGTACAGACTGCTATGTTCTTGGCTAGTTTAGGGGCACTTTTCTAGTAAATTTGGATTTGGAAGGTCACGTCACCTTCAGAGTTGTGTGCCCTGGACAGCTCTGTAGTAATGGTGGTTCAACTTTGTTGGTGAGTCTGGACCTTTTCTGTCTTGGCAGAGTTACTTGACCTTTCTTAAATCAAGAGCCATGAAGTACCTGTTGGGACTCTTAGGCTGCTATTTCTGAAGAGCTGGGAGTTGTGTTCAAGCCAAGTTGCTTGTGTTAGACTTTATATTGAGGTTGATGGGTTAGGTAAGTGCATATACGCAGTCTGCCCATTTATTCATAGAAATGGCCTTTAATACTGTTTTTGGCCAAGTGCGATAGCTCACACCTATAATCCCAGCACTTTGGGAGGCCAAGGGGAAAGGATTGCCCAAGCCCAGGACCAGCCTGGGCTGTTAACATAGGGAGACCCCATCTCTACAAGACACAAAAATTGCTGGATGTGGTGGTATGCACCTGTAGTCCCAGCTTACTCAGAAAGCTGAAGCAGGAGAATTGCTTGAGCCCAGGAGGTTGAGGCTGTAGTAAGCCGTGATTACGCCAGTGCACTCCAGC
The DNA here is from genome assembly GCF_008728515.1 of Papio anubis. Classification (NCBI taxonomy): domain Eukaryota; kingdom Metazoa; phylum Chordata; class Mammalia; order Primates; family Cercopithecidae; genus Papio; species Papio anubis. Next base: position 25,020,621 of record NC_044976.1, read on the forward strand.
CTGGGCAGTGGAGCCAAGACCTTGTCTCAAAAAAAAAAATTGTTTTTTACTAGATTTCTATGGCCAAGCAGCTAACAAATGCTGCTCACCAATGCTTAATCCTTGTGGAGCCTCTGGAATATAGTGATTTTGGTTTCTTTACCTGCTGGTCCATGTATGGTTGGGCCTTGGCACTTCCCTGGTCAAGGATCATCAGTGAATGCTTAACAGCTGAAGATGCATGGTGTGTCCAGTGCCAGGCCACTATAATGCTTTTACCTGGAGAAGGATTGGTTACACTGGTTACACTGCTCCAGTACAGAAGTACTGCAGCCCTTTTTTTTTTTTCTTTTTTTCTTTTTCTTTCTCTTTTCTTTTTTTTTTTGAGACGGAGTCTCGCTCTGTCACCCAGGCTGGAGTGCAGTGGCCGGATCTCAGCTCACTGCAAGCTCCGCCTCCTGGGTTCACGCCATTCTCCTGCCTCAGCTTCCCGAGTAACTGGGACTACAGGCGTCCGCCACCTCGCCCGGCTAATTTTTTGTATTTTTTAGTAGAAACGGGGTTTCACCGTGTTAGCCAGCATGGTCTCGATCTCCTGACCTCGTGATCCGCCTGTCTCGGCCTCCCAAAGTGCTGGGATTACAGGCTTGAGCCACCGCGCCCGGCCTTTTTTTTCTTTTTGAGATGGAGTCTCAGTCTGTCACCCAGACTGGAATACAGTGGTGTAATCTCGGCTCACTGCAACCTCTGCTTCCCAGGTTCAAGCGAGTCTCATGCCTCAGCCTCCCGAGTAGCTGGGATTATAGGCTCCCGCCACCATGCCAGGTTAAGTTTTGTATTTTTAGTAGAGATGGAGTTTCATCATGTTGGCCAGGCTGGTCTTGAACTCCCAACCTCAGGTGATCCACCCACCTTGGCCTTCCAAAGTGCTAGGATTACAGACATGAGCTACCGTGACAGGCCTTTTTCTTTTTCTTTTTTTTTTTTTTTTTTAAATAATTGTCCATGACCTGCTGAAAGTACTGGAGTCTTGGATAAACATTATAGTTTAGAAGTATTGCTTCCACCTTTTTTGCCTTGCCATTTTTGCATTTTGCGAAAGTGGGTTTTCAGTTACTCAGAATTGGGCACCATAGTTAACCTGCTATGTATTACAGGTATTTAGGGGCTTGAGATGAACTCTTTGATCAATCCCAGGTTTTATAGGAATCCAAGTTCTGGTGAATATTGACTTAACAGTCTTGAGTGTTCTTCCTGAAATTGCCCCTCCTCTGCGTTTAAATGGATGAAATTAGTTTTTTACTGAATGTGAAGGGACATCTGAATGAACTTCTATTTGTTTTTGTTAGTCACTTGTGCATAGCTGGAATATTATCTTGGGACAGGTTGAGTCTTTATTTCCCAGTGGCTTCTGCATTTTCTGAGGGTGGACTGGAATGGGAAGAAGTCTAATGCCAAGAATGCATTCCAACATGCTGCAGAGTAGGAAATTTGATCCCTGAAATGTTGACTTAGTGTTGGTTATGGTACATATTAGAAATCACCCAGTAATCCAGGACAGATTTTTGTCACCCTTCAGGAAGTTATGTTGATATTAAATACTAAGGGGCTTTGGGTACTGAGCTAAGTGCTCTGCAGGCCCAAAGCACTGCTCGAATTGCTACCCATATGAAGAGGAAATGTGCCATGTGCCTTTTTTTTTTTTTCTCTTTTGCATTTGGGCTTCCTTATGGCTTTGTTGCTTTTATGTTCCCAAGTCTGCAAAGTTAGATATTAGACTTCCTCCTCCCTTGGCACTGGCACATTCATGATTTTCCATGGCTCATCACCAGCAGCCAAGATTTTTGTATGCTTTTCTCTCTTAAACTTGTTCGTTTTCAGCTTGCTTGTTTATAGGCATCTCTGTTTAAAGGAACCCTTCTTTCCCCTTAAGATCTAGCACCAGGGGAGCTTGGTGGTTGGTGTGATATCAGTCATTTAAAAGCCCATTTGGTGTGTGCTTGGTGTTTTTATTTTGCCTCATGTTTTCCTTGAGGTCACAATGTGCTTGCCGGGCATGAGTACGTTTGGGCCCAGCTGTTTACTCTCAACTGCTGTGTACTTTGACTTTAAGAAGAGTGCGAGTTCAGCCACGTGGTAGAGGATTAAAGGCCACATAGTGTTGGATGCTTCCTTTCAGAGGAAACAGATATATCTTTGGGCTCTTCTTGCCCAGTGATTTCTCCTGTCTGGGGTAGACATTATTGCTTTCTGTTGTCCTTAGAGAACAGGGCAGAAATGCTGGGAATTGGTTTATTACTGTGTCTTCTTGGCAAATATGTATGTCTTTTTTTCTTGCTTTTTGGACAACATTCTTTCTGTTCTGGTCCTAAGGTGCTGGAGTTCACAGGTTGATCCAGTGTTATGTGAAACTCTTGGTAATTTAGGTTTGGATAACCGGCTTTTAGTCTCCAGATTTCTAACATTTTGCTTGCTTAGGAGTTTAGGCTGCTAAAGAGAACCTTATTACAATTGTTTGGGGAACAATTCTGTAGGTAGTTTATCTGTTCTTGGGTCACAGATCCTCACCAGGATCCTGACTTTGTTTTTGAGACGGAGTCTTACTCTGTTGTCCAGGCTAGAGTGCAGTGTAGTGGCACGATTTCAGCTTACTGCAACCTCGGCCTCCTGGGTTCAAGGGATTCTCCTGCCTCAGCTTCCTGAGTGGCTAGGACTACAGGTGTGCGCCACCTGTGTGCCACCCTGCCAGGCTAATTTTCTTTTTTTTGAGATGGAGTCTTGTTCTGTCACCCATGCTGGAGTACAGTGGCATGATCTCGGCTCACTGCAACCTCCGTCTCCCAGATTCAAGTGATTCTCCTGCCACAGCCTCCCAAGGAGCTGGGACTGTAGGCGCCTTCCACCGCACCTGGCTGATTTTTGTATTTTTAGTAGAGATGGGATTTCACCATCTTGGCCAGGCTGGTCTCAAACTCGACCTCATGATTGATCCACTTGCCTCGCCCTCCCAGAGTGCTGGGATTACACGCATAAGCCACCACGCCCGGCCTAATTTTTGTATTTTTAGTAGCGATGGGGTTTTACCATGTTGGCCAGGCTGATCTCGAACTCCTGACCTCAGGTGATCCGCTGGCCTTGGCCTCCTGAAGTGCTGGGATTACAGGTGTGAGCCACTGTGACTGGCAAGGATCCTGACTTTCAAATGATGGCTACCATGCATTTGAACACTTACTATGTGCTAAGCACTATGCTTAGTCTTCTTGATGAATTTCCTAATTTAATCTTCAAAACTGTATAGAAGGTGGGTTCTGTTATTAATCTTCCTACTTTACAATTGAGGAGATAGAGTAAGATAAGAAATTTGTCGTAGGAAAAATAGCTGGTAAAAGGTAGAGTTGGGTTTGTCTGACAAGGTAGACAGGGTTTGTCTGACTCTTCAAAGGTATTACACTCTAAAATACTAATTTTGCTTCTTCAAAATAAATTACTCAGGCACCAAGATTGTTTAGGACGTTATTTTTGCAATAGTCTGAAACTCTTAAATGGGGTGAAAGACTGAAAAGCCATTAGTTACAATTTGACATTGTGCCTCGAGCTCTGTCAGTCCCTTCCATCCCTTCCATTCAGGGTTTTGTTGTTTTGGATTTCTGATGGATGGCTATGGCACTTGGTTTACAGCTGCCTTGTGATTCCACTGGTGAGAACTGGCAGCATCTGGTCCTCTAGTCCCCGGTCCTCTCCTTCTCAAGAGGGATCTTTGAGGTTGGGAGTGAGATTCAGGCTTTAAGATAGTCTTTCACCTTTTTTTTTTTTCTTTGAGATGGAGTCTCGCTCTGTCGTCCAAGCTGGAGTGCAGTGGCACATCTCCACTCAATGCGAGCTCCGCCTCCTGGGTTCACGCCATTCTCCTGCCTCAGCCTCCCGCATAGCTGGGACTACAGGCGCCCGCCACCACGCCTGGCTAATTTTTGTACTTTTTTTTAGTAGAGACAGGGTTTCGCCATGTTAGCCAGGATGGTCTCGATCTCCTGACCTCGTGATCTACCTACTTCGGCCTCCCAAAGTGCTGGGATTACAGGTGTGAGCCGCCGTGCCTGGCCACTTTTTTTTTTTTTTTTTTTTTTTGGAGATGGAGTCTTGCACTGTCACCCAGGCTGGATTGCGGTGGCGTGGTCTCGGCTCGCTGTAACCTCTGCCTCCTGGGTTCAAGCGATTCGTCTGCCTCAGCCTCCTGAATAGCTGGGATTACAGGCGCCCGCCACCACGCCCAGGTAATTTTTTTGTATTCTTAGTAGAGATGGGGTTTCACTAAGTTGGCCAGGCTGGTCTTGAACTCCTGACCTTGTGATCCACCCACCTCAGCCTCCCAAAGTGCTGAGATTACAGGTGCGAGCCACCGCACCCAGTCAGAGTCTTTCACTTTGATCTGAGTGAAAATGACTTGAATTATGAAAATATGTGCAGAGTGATACTACTTTTCCAGAAACTTGGAGCACTTGCTGAAGAGGCTGAGATTATTGTCTTTTTTTTTTTTTTTTTTTTTTTCTTTGAGACGAAGTCTTGCTCTGTCGCCCAGGCTGGAGTGCAGTAGCATGATCTCGGCTCACTGCGAGCTCTGCCTCCCAGGTTCACGCCATTCTTCTGCCTCAGCCTCCCGAGTAGCTGGGACTACAGGCGCCTGCCACCATGCCCAGCTAATTTTTTTGTATTTTTAGTAGAGATGGGGTTTTACCATGTTAGCCAGGATGGTCTCAATCTCCTGACCTCGTGATCCCCCCACCTCAGCTTCCCAAAGTACTGGGATTACAGGCGTGAGCCACCGCACCAAGCGGATTATCGTCTTAATTTGCCACTTGGGGGAAATGAACACATAAAGTTGAGTGCCACATACAAAGTTTTCATAGCAGAGTTATCTCTAAAATCTAGGTTTAAAGTTCTCTTATGGCAGTATGACGTTAGGCAAATCACTTAACTTCTCTGAATCTGTATTCTCAACTATATTATAATGAGGAAAAATATCTACCTTGAAGCTGTAGTAAATATTAGATATGTGAAAGTACTATTCGTTTATCAAATACAATTCTAACATGACTCCTGATTGGTCAGTCCCACAACTATCTCTCCCACTCTCCAACTGTCCTTTTCAGAAGCAAGCCTCCAGGAGAGTTGACACCACTACTCCCACCTTCCTCCTATGCATCCACCAATCTACCTCACATTCTCCTTCCCTGCACCCAGCTCTCCTGGAATGCTACCACCCTGGTCCAGCCAGGAGGCCAGAAGGGTGACGTAGGAAGATTGCAGCACTACCATGGAAGTTCTCGACAGTGCCCCCCGACCCAGGACCCCAGGTTCCCACTGGGCCCTGCTTCTCAATTCAGGAGAGATAGAACTGAGTGGTTAAAGCTAGCATTGGTCTTTACCGAATTCAAAATTATCCCTAGTTTTTAGCTATATCTGAGTTATTGTAATGCCTTTTTTTTTTTTTTTAATTAAAATTTGTTTAGAGACAGGGTCTTGCTGTGTTTCCCAGGGTGGAGTGCAGTGGCTATCCACAGGCACAATCATAGCCCACTCTCAAACTTCTGGTCTCAAGCAGTCTTCCTTCCTCAGCCTCCCAAGTAGCTGAGCTACAAGCACGTATCACTATGCCAGCTATTAGGGCTAGCTTGCTTGCTTTTTTTTTTTTTTTTTAGACAGCGTCTTGCTCTGTCAGCCAGGCTGAAGTGCAGTGGCATCATCTCAGCTCACTGCAACCTCCACCTCCTGGGCTCAAGCAGTTCTCCTGCCTCAGCCTCTGAGTAGCTGGGATTACAGGCGTACACCACCACGTCCAGCTAATTTTTGTATTTTTAGTAGAGATGGGGTTTCACCATGTTGGCCAGCCTGGTCTTGAACTCCTGACCTCAGGTAATCCACCCACCTCAGCCTTGCAAATGCTGGGATTACAGGCGTGAGCACCTGGTTTATCAGTGCTTTAAAACACACACACAGGCCGGGTGCAGTGACTCATGCCTGTAATCCCAGCACTTTGGGAGGCCAAGGCAGGCAGATCACAAGGCCAAGAGATTGAGACCCTCCTGGCCAACATGGTGAAACCCTGTCTCTATTAAAAATATAAAAATTAGGTAGGTGTGGTGGCAGGCACCTGTAGTCCCAGCTACTTGGTAGGCTGAGGCAGGAGAATCGCTTGAACCCTGGAGGCGGAGGTTGCAGTGAGCCGAGATCACGCCATTGCACTCCAGCCTGGGCAACAGAGTGAGATGTTGTCTCAAAAAATAAAAAAATAGAACACACACACACACACAGCACCTGTTGTTCCAGCTTGAGAGGTGGATTAGTGCAGTGGTTCTCAGTATGGTCCCTAGCCACCAGCATCAGCATTACCAGGTCCTGTTTAGAAGTGCAAACCCTTGGCCAGACCTACTGAATCCAAAACTCTGGCAATATGTTCTAACAAGTCCTCTAGGCCATTCGGATGAACACTGAAGTTTGAGAACTACTGGATTTATACATTTACACTCAACTGGGCTGCCAGAGTATATCCAAATTACCTGAGGGGCTGCTTCTAAATTATACCATAGACTGATGTTTTATGTATATGTGCCCCTCCTATGAAAAAAGTGTTACTGAATGGAGAAAAGGTTAAAATGCTTGAGGCTAGGGGAGTGTGTTTGCTTGGACTGCTTCACAAAATACCATAGACGAGGTGGCTTAAACAATAAACATTTACTTCTTGAAGTCCTGGAGGATGAGAAGTCCAAGATCAAAACGCTGGCAGATCTGGTTCTTGGTGACAGTCATCTTCCTGGCTTGTAGGCAACTGTCTTACTGTCTTATGTCTTCTTGCCAGTCTGCCACCCCAATTAGAGCCTTCTTATCCTCTTATGTCTCTTGCTCCTCTTCTTTTTTTATTTTTATTTTTTTTGAGACAGAGTCTCGCTTTGTCGCCCAGGCTGGAGTGCAGTGGCGCAACCTCCACCTCCTGGGTTCAAGCAATTCTCCTGCCTCAGCCTCTCGAGTAGCTGGGATTACAGGTCCACGCCACCACGCCTGGCTAATTTTATTTATTTATTTATTTATTTATTTATTTATTTAGTAGAGACGAGATTTCACCATGCTGGCTGGGCTAATCTCAAACTCCTGACCTCAAGCCATTTGTCCACCTCAGCCTCCCAAAGTGTTGGGATTACAGACGTGAGCCAGTGCCCCCGTCTCTTGCTCTTATATAGGGCACTAACTAAGCCCATCATGGGGGCACACCCTCATGAGTTAATCTAACCCTAATTACCTCCCAAAGACCCCACCTCCTATTAATAATACCGTAACGTTGGAGGTTAGGGTTTCAACGTATTAATTTCATGGTTACATAAACATTCAGATGGTAACAGAAGAAACAAAACACTTTTGAGATGGATCTTTACTATGCACTGATGATTAAGTTCTAGTCACAAAACATGTCTGCTTGTTTATAGGACTTGGGGGCTCCCTGCCTTCCATTTCTCTTTCTCTTAGTTCTTTGGCAATATGGCGTGAAGATAATCTGGACCTGTGGTCCTGGGATTTTGATGAAGGTGGGAAAGGTATTTTAAGATCTTGACTGGCAGGGCACGGTGGCTCCTGCCTGTAATCCAAGCACTTTGGGATGCTGAGCTGGGCAGGTTGCTTGAACCCAGGAGTTCGAGACCAGCCTGAGCAACATGGCAAAACCCTGTCTCTACAAAAACAAAAAATTTAGCCAGGCATGGTGATGCGCGCCTGTAGTCCCAGCTACTTGAGGGCTGAGATGGGAGGATCACTTGAGCAAGGAAGGCTGAGGCTGCAGTAAGCCATGATGGCACCACTGTACTTCAGCCTAGGTAACACAGCAAGACCCTGTCTATATATAGAAAAAAAAAAAAGGATCTTGACTGTGGTGGTCTCCAAGTATGACCAATACAGTACACTTTTCCAAGAAAGTGATTCTTGAAAGTGCCATTTACAGGTCAGTGTTGGAGCACTAATTAAATGCCATAATGTTCCTTTTGCTTGTGATGGCTGTCTGATCTGAGAACAGGGCCGTGGGTGATTTGGTGGTCTCACAGTAGGCCTTTATTGACCTCTTTCCCTTACCCCCTACTGCTTAGTGGCCAGTCTGAGTTTTGCTGTGAATTCCTTTCCTTGTGTCTCTTATGAAGTTTTAGTGAATAAACCTCTAAGTAGGCCGAGAGCAGTGGCTCACACTTGCAATCCCCGTACTTTGTGAGGTTGAGATGAGAAGATTGCTTGAACCCAGGAGTTCAAGACCAGCCTCGGCAACATAGCAAGACCTTGTCTCTGCTAAAAAATTTTTTTAAAAATTAGCTGGACCTGGTGGCATGCACCTATTGTCCCAGCTACTTGGGAGGCTGAGGCAGGAGGATCACTTGAGCCCAGGAGCTAATTGGAGGCTGCAGTGAGACCTGATTGTGTTATTGGACTGTATGGACTGGGCAACAGAGCAAGACCCTGTCTCAAAAAAATTAAGTAAATAAAAATAAACCCTCTAAGTAGATTCCTGAACAAGTCACCTCATTTCTGCAGTGAATGAGGACTCTTTGAGGGGTGGACATTTGAGCCAAGACCTGTCTCTGGTTGTATAACTTAATGAATAAGGATTGTGCTTGGCACAGATGTGGGAGTTACAGAAGTGGTCAGGTGATAAATATTAACAGTTTGAAGACCAAGTGAAGAACCAGTGTTCTAATTCATTTGGACTTTCTGAACACCTTATGTGATTTCTCTGTCCTTCCCATTAAAAACAAGTATTCTGCTACCAGGCCTCTTTTCCCTCCTGCCTGAGAAGCGTAGCTGTGATCACTGGGACCCAGCTGCGATGAAGGCAGTAGTTTCCAGGAGGAAACTACAGTTTGATCTGTGATTTCATATTTCTATGTACAGATGAATACTTTAGTAGGGAATCTTATGTTTGTGTGTTTGTGCATGTGTATTTTAAACTTTATCACTTTTAAGCTTTATTTTCTCTGTTCTTGGCTTTTTTTTTTTCCTTTTTCGTTTTCTTCTTTGATGTCTAACTCTGCGTTAGTAGAATGCGGAGCACGTGGAAACGCCGGTAACTTTACCACACCAGAGCTGGTAAAATGTCTTTAAAAACACTGGAGATGCAACATACACCAGTTTCAGACTAACATCATTTTGGTGAAGATTCTTGGTATCTGCTTTCCTCTCTTGAAAAAGCCTGGCTAAGTAGAGGCAGGAAGTGTCTGTGTGTGATTAATAAGTTCTTAAATCGTCTTTACCTCTTCTCATTTCCCACTTTATTGCCTTTGGTCTGGAGACAGATTCCTTAATCTGTTTTTGGGGTTCTGTTGGCCCAGGACAGATTTGTAACATTGTTTTTCTTTACAGTTTGTGATTTCAATCCTCTGCTTTCCCAGTGCCACTTTGAATTGGCTTCTTCAAAACTCCAACATAAAACCTCAAGTGACCAATATGTGGTCTCATTATGGTATTTTGGGTTAAAATGAAATTAAGATAGCTGGGCTCACCCAGCCAAACACATTCACCAAAGGGAAATTTCGAGGCATCATAGACTGAAGGGGGTAGGGAAAAAGAGAATTAAATGTTGGCTAGTTTAGAATGCCAACTGTCCATCCCAACTTGATTATACTGGCCAGAGATGGCAAAGAATAGAGACAATAAGCTTCTGAAAAGACAACTGCTAACTGGTATGGCCCTGTACACTCCTGGGATAAATCATGAAGCCAGAGTCTCCTGTACATACTTGTATAGTTGTATAGACAGTGGTGTAGATGAGGTTGCTATGTACCAGCATACTTTTGGAACATTGAAAAGAACTAGAGAATTTGTAGTATTCTGGTTTTCCAGCCAGGAAATTGCTGACCTTAAAACCTGAGGATTTGGATGCATCTATAATCTTTTTTTTTTTTTTGAGATGGAGTCTCATTCTGTTGCCCAGGCTGCAGTGTAGTGGCGCAATCTTGGCTCACCGCAACCTCTGCTTCCTGGGTTCAAGCGATTCTCCTGCCTCAGCCCAGCCTCCCAAGTAGCTGGGACTACAGGCGTGTGTCACCATGCCCGGCTAATTTTTGTACTTTTAGTAGAGATGGGGTTTCACTATGTCGGTCAGGCTGGTCTCGAACTCCTGACCTCATGATCCACCTGCCTCTGCCTCTCAAAGTGCTGGGATGACAGGCATGAGCCACCGTACCGCATCTATAATCTTAATAAGGTTGACTATGCCCTGGGCTGTTCTTTAACTTACTTAATTGTGCCTACTATAGTTCAGAGTGGACTTGGCGGGACCTAGTGAAAGACTGGTATTTTGGGAAAGTAGTCCAAGGCAGCCCTAGAAATTAATGAAATAAACGCAGTGGCATTGCTGCTGCTGCTTGGTGTTTTTATCAAAATACAGTACTTGATTGGATTGATGTAGAAGCATGATGACAAACAGAATCCAAGACTGCATGTAAATTAAGTTCCTACAGCTCAGTGATATGTCAGAGATATCTTCTTTGGCAGGATAGCAGGATATAGAATTATGTATTAGAGAAATTTAGGATCTTTTTTGTGTAACTGAAAGACCAGCCCAAGTTTGCAGTTGTAGATAAAATAAAAAGAATGGGAGAAATTAGAGAAAGAAAACGAGGCTTTGAAGTTTTGTGGCTAGGGGCAGTTTTTACCTTTATTTACTTTGTTTGTATTCAGCACTTAACCTGCAAATCAGTTTAACATGGAAGAGGGAGGAGTATTTTAGAAACTAGATCAGAAGATGCATATAGAACAAAAGTTGGAATGTGCACTCCTGGGTAAAGCTCTGTAACATTACTCTTGCCCCTCCATGTATTCCTTAAGTGTACCATATCACTTAATGGTAGGTAATAAGGCAGAAAACATCAAAAGGACAGCAATATTCAGTTGGGCATGTGGTCCGTCTGTGCCAAGGTCCTTTTCCTAGTAGAAGCACCAGAAAGGATGGTCTGTGGGAGGAAGTACCTTTATCTGATTTCAATCTTTATCACCTCACATGGGGAACAAGTTTCTAATTTTTGAGCATATACTGGGATGCAGTATACCAGCGTGTCTTTGCGTACCATCAAGATTTCCTAGACTTTTATGATATTTTCCATTTCTCAAGAATTTTTAGGATAAGAACTTTTTAAAGTTCACTTAATTGCGCAGTCCTGTTGTTGAAATGTTGTTTAATCTAAAGCATAAAATCTGCTGGTGACAGTGGCATACGCCTCTAATCTCAGCTGCTCCAGAGGCTGAGGCAGGAAGATCACATGAGCCCTGGAGTTCCAGGCCCGCCTGGGCAATGTAGGGAGACCCGTCTTTTAAAAAAACCATAAAATAGTTGGGCCTTGCCAATGTAAGAAGTCATATGGCAGAGATCTTTTTTGAAAAACCTGTGAGTATCAGACTGGGTGCGGTGACTCACGCCTATAATCCCAGTACTTGGGGAGACTTAGGTAGGCGAATCATGAGGTCAGGAGTTTGAGACCAGCCTGACCAACACGGTGAAACCCTATCTCTACTAAAAATACAGAAATTAGTGGGGAGTGGTAGTGCGTGCCTGTAATCCCAGCTACTCAGGAGGCTGAGGCAGGAGAATTGCTTGAACCTGGGAGGCAAAGGTTGCAGTGAGCCGAGATCGCACCACTGCACTCCAACCTTGGTGACAGAGTGAGACTCTGTCTCAAAAAAAAAAAAACAGAAAAAAAACCTGTGGGGCCGGGCGCGGTGGCTCAAGCCTGTAATCCCAGCACTTTGGGAGGCCGAGACGGGCGGATCACGAGGTCAGGAGATCGAGACCATCCTGGCTAACACGGTGAAACCCCGTCTCTACTAAAAAAGACAGAAAACTAGCCGGGCGAGGTGGCGGGCGCCTGTAGTCCCAGCTGCTCGGGAGGCTGAGGCAGGAGAATGGCGTGAACCCGGGAGGCGGAGCTTGCAGTGAGCTGAGATCCGGCCACTGCACTCCAGCCTGGGCGGCAGAGCGAGACTCCGCCTCAAAAAAAAAAAAAAAAAAGAAAAGAAAAAAACCTGTGAGTATCTGCCACAAGCTAGTTGCTTACGTTAATGCAAAAACACTTATTGAGCTTCTGTAGTGGATCAGGTAGTATGTTATGAACATAGGATTCATAATTCCTGCCTCCATGGAGTACTTTCTAGTGGGGAAAAATATGTAAGCAGATAAGTACAAATAACTATATAGTTACAGTTGTAATAAATGCATTGGAGAACAACACAACTGTTTTTTAAAATTTTTACTTATACTCACCTTGTCTGATGGGTAGCTTTGTACTCTTGAGCTCTTAGGATGGGTGCTGGTCAGTTCTGAGTCCCTTTCCCTCTAGGGTCAGGTTTTATAGGAAGTTATCCATTGAAGCATACTGGGTTAGAGTCCATTGTTCCTCAGCAAGGCTCTTCTGTTTTTTTTTGTTTTTGTTTTTGGTGGGGGGGGGGAGATGGAGTCTCACTCTGTCACCCAGGGTGAGGTGCAGTTGTGATCTCAGCTCACTGCAACCACTGCCTCGCAGGTTCAAACCATTCTCCTGCCTCAGCCTCCTGAGTAGCTGAGATTACAGGCATGCGCCACCACACCCAACTAATTTTTGTATTTTTAGTAGAGACAGGGTTTTCCCATGTTGGCCAGGCTGGTCTCGAACTCCTGACCTCAGGTGATCCGCTTGCCTGGCCCTCCCAAAGTGCTGAGATTACAGGATGAGCCACTGTGCCCAGCCAGCAAGGCTCTTCTTTTCGTGGTGCTATATTGCAGGACATTGGCATCTTGCTCCCCAGATAATAAATGCCAGTAGCACTATAGAGTTGCTGTGACAACCAAAAAAGGCACTTTCATACATTTATTTCCAAACACTTCTCAGTGGTTGGTATTGCCCCGGTTGAATACTATTGGCTGTACTGTCAGGATTCTTGGAAGGAGCTTTGAACAAAATCCTCTGGGAGAACAGACTGAAAGTAGGTGGTGCTTGAAACTTGGACTGGCCAACCCTTTTGGTGTCTGACTTGTGAGTTCATGTTTTTTAAGTAGGTATTTTGAAACTGCTCTCAACCCCATTTTGCCATTTCTTCTATTGAGGGTGAAGAGAGAGAAGTAACATCCATTATGTGTGCACTTTATGAACTGGCACTGTAACAAGCATTTCACATACTTATCATTTGAACTATTTTGTATCTTTGTTAAACAGTTTTTAATCCCTATTTACAGATGGTTCTGGTGCCAAGAGATGAAGTGACTTGCTCGAAGTGGTGTGAAACTATACTTTTTTTTTCTTTTTAAAAAAGTACAATCTAAATTTATTTGATTATCAGTTAACCTCTAGTTGATGACTTTGGGCTTCTGGTCTTAAGTGTATGGGACAGACCTTAATTGTTAGCACTTGTGTAGGATTATGATAGCTGACATTCTGGGTGCTAGAGGATACAGCAGTGAATTAAACACACAGGACACATAGATTAAACAAGATAAATAAGTGAACCATATACTACATTAGTGATACATGCTTGGGAGAAAAAGTTAATCAGGGACCAAGTATAGGAATGTGCAGGGTTAAAATACTAGATGAGTTCACCAGGAAAGGCCACACTGAAGTGATATTTGACATAAAAGTGAGCTATACTAATATCTGGGTGAAGAAAGTATTCCAAGTGGAAGGATCTGTGAATACAAAGGCTTTGAGGCTAGAGGATGCCCAGCTGATTTGAGGAACAGTTGTTTTTTTTTTTCTGAGACAGAGTTTGCTCTGTTGCTCAGGTTGCAGTGCAATGGCGCAATCTTGAACTCAACGCAACCTCCGCCTCCCAGGTTCAAGCAATTCTCCTGCCTCAGCCTCCTGAGTAGCTGGGATTACAGGCATGCACCACCACGCCTGGCTAATTTTTATATTTTTAGTAGAGACGGGGTTTCTCCATATTGGCCAGGCTGGTCTCAAACTCCTGACCTCAGGTGATCCGCCCGCCTCTGCCTCCCAAAGTGTTGGGATTACAGGCAAGAGCCACCGCACTTGACCGTTTTTTTTTGTTGTTGTTCTTTATTACTTTATTTGACCCTGAAGTGTGGTACTACTATCTGTTCTGTTGATAAGGAAACTGAGAGACAAAAGTTGAAGGCACTGTAGGGGCAGAGCTCTTAAGCCACTGCATAGAACTGGCCATGTACAGTAGTCCTCCTTTATCTGTGTGGGGATATCTTCCAAGACCGCCAGTGGATGCCTAAAAGTACCAGACCCTGAATGTGCAGATGCCCCTCAGTATCCGTAGGGGGTTGGTTCCAGGACTCCCTGAGGATACTGAAATCTGGGGAATATATAAAATCGCATGATATTTGCATATAAACTATTAATATGTACATTCTCCTGTATATGTTAAATCATTTCTAGATTACTTATAATACCTCATACAATGTAGATATTATGTAAGTAGTTGTTATGCTATATTGTTTAGGGAATAATGACAAGAAAAAAAGTGTACACTTTCAGTACAGGTACAACCATCATAGGCCTAATTACATTTTTGATCTGAGGCTGGCTGAATCCGTGGATGCAGAACCCATGGATACAAAGATTTGATTGTACTTTTGTTTTTTCCTGTACATGCGTACCTATGATAAAGTTTGATGTATTCAGCGCAGTAAGAGATTAACAATAACTAATGATAAAATACAACAATTATGTGATTGTGGTCTCTCTCTTTCAGAATATCTTATTGGATGTAACGTTTTCAGATTGTGGTTGACTGTGGGTAACTGAAACCTTGGAAAGCAAAATCAAGGATAAGGGAGGACTCCTGTAGATCCAGAGCATTTCGGTTCAGCATTAAAGCGGATAGGAATTGCCAGCCACTAGAGTTTCACTTTTTCTTCTACGTTCCCCTTTCCTTTCCTGCTTTTGGGCATAGGGGAGCATGTTTGTTTTGTACACATATCTTTCTCTCTGCCTACCTGAAATTTATATTCTAGTCAAGGATACAGATAGCAAACAAGATAAATAAGTAAAGCATTAGTATGTTAGTGATACTTGCCCAGGTGAACCAGACAATCTGAGACTGAGTATAGAAATTTGGGAAAGCTTGATTTTAACTGAAAGTGCTGCTCATTTGGGAATCTGAGGTGCATTTCTGGCTTTTCTCTGCTGGCCAGGCACTGCCCTCTTCAGACCATTGTTTGGCTAAGGAAAATGAATGTACATCTGAATTCTAGAGATACTCTGCTAGAGATGGATTGGCACTATAACAAGCATTTCACATACTTATCATTTGAACTGTCTCGTATTTTTGTTAAAGTCTTTAATCCCTGTTTACAGATAGTTCTGGTGCCAAGGAATGAAGTGACTTGCTCAAAGTAGTGTGAAGCTCTATACTTTTTTTTTTTCTTTTTAAAAAGGTACAACTGGGCTGGGAGTGGTGGCTCACACCTGTAATCCCAGCACTTTGGGAGGCTGAGGCAGGTGGATCACGAGGTCAGGTGTTTGAGACCAGCCTGACGAACATAGTGAAAACCCGTCGCTACTAAAAATACAAATATTAGCTGGGCATGGTGGCACGCGCCTGTAATCCCAGCTACTCAGGAGGTTGAGGTAGGAGAATTGCTTGAACCTGGGAGGCAGAAGTTGCAGTGAGCTGAGGTCGCACACTGCACTCCAGCCTGGTGACAATGAGACTCTGTCTCAAAAAAAAAAAAAAAAAAAGTACAACCTTCCAGCTTGGCCAATATGGTAAAATCCCGTCTTCACCAAAAATACAAAAATTAGCCGGACGTGGTGGCACAGGCCTATAATCCCAGCTACTAGGGTGACTGTGGCAGGAGAATCACTTGAACCTGGGAGGTGGAGGTTGCAGTGATGGCATCACTGCATTCCAGCATGGGTGACAGAGCAAACAAGACTCTGTCTCAAAAAAAAAAAGTACAATCTTAATTTATTTGATTGTCAGTTAACCTTTGGCCCTGTAGCCAAAATGCTCCCAGACTGGATATGAGAATCTCTTAAGATTAAAAATACAGATTCCTGGCCGGGCGCAGTGGCTCATGCCTGTAATCCCAGCACTTTGGGAGGCTGAAGCTGGCGGATCACTTGAGCTTAGGAGTTCAAGAACAGCCTGTGAACATGGTGAAACCCCATCTCTACAAAAACTGGCTATGATGGCATGTGCTTATAGTCCCAGTTGCTCAGGAGGCTGAGATGGGAGGATCATCTGAACCCAAGGATAGGAGGTTGAGCCTGCAGTGGGCCATGATTGCATCACTGCACTCCAGCTGGGTTGATAGATTGAGACACCTTGTCTCAAAAAAAAAAAAAAAAAAATTCCTGGCCTGGCCCCCATCCCAGACCTGCTAATTAAGAATCTGGAGGGTAGAATTGGATTGAGGAGCTGAGGAGGTTGAGGTTCAACCTGGTTGATCATCTTGACCACTCCCTCAGGAAGTTGGTTTGAGAACTGGCATTGGACCCCAGATGTGCTTACTGCCTCTCAGTTTATCTGCTTTTTGCACCTGGTTGTACTGCTGCCTTCTGAGATAAAAAGTTGTAAAGAAGGGGACGTTTAATTTTATGAGATGACATTTTTGTTCTTGTTTGATAGTTTTCTTGGGGCCTGACTGTTGTTTTTATAACCCTGGTTTGTTTTTGTTTTTTGAGACGGAGTCTTGCTCTGTCACCCAGGCTGGAGTGCAGTGGCGCGATCTTGGCTTACTGAGACCTCCACCTCCCAGGTTCAAGCGATTCTCCTGCCTCAGCCTCCTGAGTAGCTGGGACTATAAGGCGCGTGCCACCATGTCCAGCTAATACTTGTATTTTTAGTAGAGACTAGGTTTCACCATATTGGCCAGGCTGGTCTCAAACTCTTGACCTCATGATCCTCTGTCCTCAGCCTCCCAAAGATTACAGGTGTGAGCCACCGTGCCTGGCCTAACCCTGGGTTTTAAGCAGTACCTGAAAGGATTTTTTTTCCAGAGAAGTTAACTTGGTTTCTTTAGTGGCTTTTGTAATTTGTTTGAAATAGGGAGAAATTGGTTAGTTAAGTTTGGACTTAGAAAAAAGTGATCTTCATTTTAGGAAGAGCATTTTCTCTGGAAATGATGATAGCTACCTGTTCTGGAAAAGGTGGCTAATGAAAGTGCTCTGGATGAAGAGAGAAGTACTTACCATTTGTTGGAATTCATTAGTTTGATGCTCTAGCGGCTTTATTTTAAGGGCTCTTTCTGGCACCAAAGAAGTGAAGAAGTATCAGTCACCTGGTTGTGGTTTTTCTGGCATGCCTCTTTTTGGTAGATAGCTGTGAGGTGGTTATGGTTGGTTCTTATAATCTGATGGAGTTTTGCTATATGATTCAATGACTCCCTTTTGATCTCCTTTTTCTAACCTTAGTAAGTTTTCTCTTCTGGTCTGGAAGGATAGAGATGGTAGCCTATATATCGCTAAGCCCAGAAGATAATGAGGCCTTTGTTTTGCTTTACATCACTTTCTAGATGTTCTTGGTTTGACATCTGGTCGCAAGCCCCTTCCTGGAGGTTTGATCAGGCTGGTGCTTCAGGGGATATCATTGGAATGGGCTAAGTCTGCAAAGGGGAATGTGTCTGATCTTCTAGAATGGTTTCTGTAAGCAGAATGAAGTAGATAGAAATTTTCACTGATTTTTGTGGTGGTTTTTTTTGTTTGTTTGTTTTTGTTTTCAAAATAGAGCCTTGCTCTGTTGCCCAGGCTGGAGTGCAGTGGTGGGATCTCGGCTAACTACAGCCTCTGCCTCCCAGGTTCAAGCGATTCTCCTGCCTCAGCCTCCTGAGTAGCTGGGATTATAGGCACGTGCCACCATGCTGGGCTAATTTTTGTAGTTTTAGTAGAGACGGGGTTTCGCCATGTTGGCCAGCCTGGTCTCAAACTCCTGACCTCAGGCGATCTGCACCCTAGGCCACCCAGAGTGTTGAGATTACATGCGTGAGTCACTGTGCTTGGCCAATTTTTATTCCACTTGGAAATTTATGGAAGCTTGAAAGAATTTTTAAAAAACAAAACTTTTTTGGGGAGTGGTAGTTCAAATTAGTTGTTGATGATTCTTCTCTCACCAAAGGCAGATGGTCAGTTTGTTTAGAACTTGAATGAACTAGAATGAATTGTGAAGTAGAAAACTGAGGTATGGTTCCTAGGTTATGAATGAAGAGAATCCTAGACTGAGTGGGTTTGATTCCCTGCATCAGGTGTGGGTATAATCTGATGAGATTTTTTTCTTTTCCTATCATCAGCTTGGCTTCAGGAAATTTTTAGTGTTGTCTCTGTTGAGGCCATATAGGAGGTTAGAAATCTCTTATTGTCCTAGGTCATATAAACAGTCATGTTTCCCCACTGTTTAAAACAAGATGAAGGTAGTCTCCTTATTTTAGGGGGCAGGGTCTTAGGGGTAAAACTAAGACAAACAGGTTTCTGGACAATTTCTCCTCAGTTGGGGGCTCGGAGTTCTTGACTAGTCTTCAAAGAAGGCCTGAAGTACTAGGTGATAGAGAAAAGACAGGATAAGGGGCATTAGATATAGATGTCTGTGGCTGGGGAGAGAAGGGACAATGAGAATGATTTATGCTGTCATTTTATGTGCCAGGGTACATAGGGTGTTTTTTTTTTTTTTTTGGTGGAAGCCTAGTCTGTCCTGAGATATTGCTCCTGAGATCTAAGTGAGCCACGTGCAGCTGGCAGGAAGCTGAAAGCTGTTGGTTGGGAGAGGCCTTAATTTTTACACTTGTCCCTGCCTGGAATGCCCTATCACAGGGGAGGGTCCCATGCTGGAACTGGATCAACAGCTGCCGCCTGTCCCCGGAATCACAGGAAGCGGAGGACGGGGTGCCTTTGTATAGGGAGCTCTGAAGCCAGACAATAGTTTGTGCTGGCGGGGCCATGTGGCGAGTCATGTGACCTGGGGCTGTTTTCTGCTGGGGTCCTTACCCATCTGTTCTCTCGGCTCTTTCTGGGTTATCAGGCGCCAGTCCAAGTCCTCCCAGGCAGCCAGCTTCATGGCCAGAGATTACGAGCACTAACCTTCCTGGCAGGGGCGGTGTGGCTTCGAGTTTATGCAGATTAGCCATGTGTTTCTCACTTCAAGGCGTTCCACAGGAAAAGCCTTTTCCTGTGTTTGGCTCTCAGTGGGCGGTTCCCAGCTTACTGTACTGGGACTCAGCAAGCAGCAGGCATGCACCAGAGGGATCACAGTACACTGGCCCCCCTCTCCATTCCACCTCCAATGCTACGTCACCACAACACAACCACTCGCGCTCTCATACTGTTGGTGTCATTCATTCGGTGCCAAGATTGCTTTAAAAAATTCCCTTGGCCCCAGTTCAAACAGGAGTACAGCTGGGATGTGTTAGATTTTAGGCAGTCTGCCCTCAATTTGAGATGAGTTATAAATAGCAGTGCCGACTTCCTTAACTACCGCTCTCTGAGGTAAAATGCAGGTTAATTACTGTGGGAATCAATTAGGGGGTTCTTTTGGTTAAAGAGCCAGGGATGCATTTTTTTATTGTTATTATTAAAAGTCATATAACAAATCTAGCCAGGAATAAATTGAAAGCACAAGGAGTAATACTATTTAAATATCCAAAAGTCAAGGTTATAGCTCTAGGTTTACACTGGCCCCAACTAGTTAGCATTTAGGATGACAAAATGAGTGGTGGTCAAGACTTCTCTCTGATGGACACCTTTTTGGCAGCCCCTGGCCCAACCCTCTCTGTTCTTATTTTTGCTAGCCCTTGGCACTGTTGAGTACTAAATTTAGCTCCTTAGGGTTGCTGCCTGGTCACTTCTTTCTATATCCTTGGATTGGAACTGGAGCTTTCCTCAGTTGTACTTTTATTTAAATAAAATTATGAAGTTTCTCTTTCCTGGTGCCATTGCCACGTGGTGTGGTACATTTTTGTAAATGGTATATCTCTGCTTAGAAGTTTTGAGTTCTTGGCTGTGTCTTCTCTGCTGTCTCCTCGGTCATGGTCAGATGGAGAATTTGAAGCATATTTTAATCTGTGAGTTTCACAAAGTGGTTACTTTGGGTTATAAGACATTTAGCCTAGGTCCACCTTAAAAGTCTAGTCTGTTAATTTCAGCAGTTTTTGAGGGTCATTTTGGTTTTCCTTGATGCAAGAGGTTCCAGTAGCCCATTAGTCTGGAGGGTCTTGTAATTCTGTTGGCTTGGAGCAGGGGAACTCCCTATGTAAGGGGTCTGTCTGCTAGCTGTTCTGAATATATTCAGAAGGACAAGCTGCTAGGCGTCCTTGCCTTTGATGCCCCTAAACTGCATCTTTTGATACATTTCATTTGGCAGGCAGTTTATAACATGGCCAGTGATCTGGAAGGAGATAAGTGGTGGATGGAGATGAGGAGTTTTCTTATGGCTCTTTCCTCCTTTTTTATTGTTATTTTTTATGAATTCAGGAGAGTATATAGCAGGGGGCCTGACTTTGCTGATCAAGGGGCAGCATTTTCCTCTCAATTATGTGTTTCTGTGGCAGAGCCTTTGCTTTTGAAGTGTAATCACAGTAATCTACTCCTGTGGTTTCCCATTGAAAGGATTTCCTCTGTCTTTCCCAGAGTGGAATCTCTGGCTTTTTGCAGCTAGGGTTTGGTGTTTCCATCCCCTGCCTTGT
Organism: Papio anubis; assembly: GCF_008728515.1. Lineage (NCBI taxonomy): Eukaryota > Metazoa > Chordata > Mammalia > Primates > Cercopithecidae > Papio > Papio anubis. Next base: position 25,041,241 of record NC_044976.1, read on the forward strand.
GCCTGCAGACTGCTGATAGTGGCTTTTGTATCTTGCATCTAGGGATTTTTCTGGTGTGAAATTGCTACTTTCCAATAAAACTGATCAGTGAAGATTTAAGGCCCCTTCTCTGTTACTAGAGATTGGGAGATGGCATTTCATCTATAACTGCAAATCACAAATCTTTCACGATGGTTTTAAATGTCATAAGTGTGAGTTAGGTCTCTGCCGACCTCGCCTTCTGATTCAAGCAGATGTCTAACTTTTACATAAGACCAGAATAACCTGATTGTTTGAACTGAATATGTATTTAGTTTGCCAAATAAGCTGCATATTCTGTTGATCATAAGCCTTTTGTGATGGGAGGGAGTCAGAAATCTGATGACCAGAAAAAGGAAGCATATTGATTTTGTTTTTAGAATAAAAATTTCTTTGATGTACATTTATTTTTTGGTCTACAAAGATTTCCTAAAGTTGAGGTGGGACATTCCTTGAACCCTTTATAGCCCTCATGTAAATAGCTGTACTCAATTGGGAGTGCAGGCCCCCATGTGAGAGAGGAAAATGTGACTTGTCCTTAGCCTTTTGTTTTTAAGCAGTGTATATGAGGATGCCCCTGCAGTTCTGAAATTCTCCCTGGTATCAACTTTTTTTTTTTTTTTTGAGACAGAGTCCCGCTCTGTTGCCCAGGCTGGAGTACAGTGGCATGATCTCCGCTTGCTGCAGCTTCTGCCTCCTGGGTTTAGGTGGTTCAGCTGCCTCAGCCTACTGAGTAGCTGGGATTAACAGGCGCGTGCCACCACGCCCGGCTAATTTTTGTATTTTAGTAGAGACAGGGTTTCACCATGTTGGCCAGGCTGGTCTGGAACTCCTGACCTCAAGTGATTCACCCACCTCAGTGCTGCAAATACAGGCCTGAGTCACCGTGCCTGGCCTTGGAGGTTTTTTGTTTGTTTGTTTGTTTTTGAGACAGTCTTGCTCTGCTGCCCAGGCTGGAGTGCAGTGGTGCGATCTCAGCTCGCTTCAGTTCTCCGCCTCCCAGGTTCAAGTGATTCTCATACCTCAGCCTCCCAAGTAGCTGAGACTACAGGCATGTGCCGCCACACCCAGCTAATTTTTGTATTTTTAGTAGAGGTAAGGTTTCACTGTGTTAGCCAGGTTTGTCTCCCAACTCCTGGCCTCAAGTGATCCACCTGCCTTGGCCTCCCAAAGTGCTAGGATTACAGATGTGAGACACTGCGCCCAACCAGGTTATTCTTAAAGTGTGCCTGTTCTCTCTTGAGTATTGTTTTCCTTCTCTCTCCTCTTTCACTTCAGTCCAACTCTTTTTCTACCTTCAAAGTCATAACCTGTGTTAGAGTTAGATTTAGGGTATGACCCTGGCTTTATGGCTAGATAGTTTGATTTGGGCTTTGTCCCCATAGTGTCTCCTACCCCTTTTTGGAATAGGACAGCATTGCACATTGAACAGTCACTGAGCCCAAGCTCTGTACTATGGTATTTGGGAGAGCTTTGAAGATAAAACACCTGATCTCTGGCTTCCCAGAAGCTAGTCTTGAGAAATGCAATCAGTTAGTTGGAATAGTTAGCTGCAACTAAGTGTTAAATCTTAGGATGCTAACTGGATTTACAATAAGGCATTTAGAAATGTGAGAGATCAAAGTGTGCTAAAGATACGGGAAGTGGCTTCATTTTGAAAGGTCAAGTTTCTGTTACTAGAAGCCACTGTGGACAGGAGGGCAGGGCAGGATGCCATTGCATAGAGCTGGGTGTGGATAGTATGTGGGGAATCTTGGAGTGAGACTGAAAAAATGTGGAAAACCGGGTCACATTGTAGAGGGCTTTAGAGCCAGGTAGAAGCACTGTTTTATCATTACTGATAATCGCTACCATTTATTGGACGTTTAAATACCAGGTACTGTGTGAAGTATGTTATGTGCGTTTAAAGAACTGATGTGTTCAAGGTAGGATGGTGAGAGAGATAGGATTTGAACCCAAGTCTATCAAATTACTACACTATGCTCTATGTAATAATACTGTGCAGGATTTAGTAGTTAGGAAGTTTGAAACTATTATTGACCAGGGAGTGGTGGAAATGATTTGGGAATAGCATTGTCCTAGAACTGCTCTAACATAATAAGCCACTAGCCACATGTAGTTATGTGAATTTAAATTAATTAAATGTAAATAAAAATAAAAATTTAGTTCCTGAGTAATATTTGATAATTTAAGTGTTTAATAGTTATCCATCACAGTAAATGTTATTGGCCAGTGCTTCTCTAGATCACTGGTTCTTAGCTAATAGTATATACCAGACTCATTCAAAGATCTTTAAGGAGGTTGGAGAAGAGCACAAGCCCTTCCAGACCCAGTAAATTGGAATCTCTAGAGAGAGGCCTAGCCATTTATGAAGCTTCACAGAAAATTCTAATCTGCATCCCTGGTTAATAGCTACTGCTCTAGAAGCTCTATAGTAACCATGGTAATGACTGCCCCTCATGTTGTGGGGAGACCTAGACTGACAGAGATACCCAGAGCAGGCTGATCTCTTTGTTCAACAAAATAGTCTCTGCAGTTGGAGGCCGCATGGACAGCAGCTGCAGTCTGGGATGAGATGAGGACCTCAGTGTGATATTGTGGCATGATATGGCCATGTAAGCCCCCAAGCTCTTTACAGGAGAGAATGCTGATGTTTTGGCTCCATTGCCAGGTGTACTGGGGAGGACCATATGCTATTTCTTAATTGTTGTTAAATTTGAACTTCCTAAGTAACTCTAAAATCTATGTAGCTCTGAAATTATGATTGGGAACGTTATTGGAGCTTCTAATATGGATGAAAGACGGGCAAAAATTGTTTAGTTAGGATTGTGGGAAACAGTACTTTAATAATATTGACATGTAGGGTTGTTGGAAACAGTACTTTAATAATGTTGACATGTAGTAGTGATTTGGGACACAGTTTTAGTATGATTTTATACAGTTCAGAAACATGGGAGAGGAGTATTCCCATCATCACTCACCAGGTTACTTGAGAGTTCAGATATAGCCTAAGAAATAACTCTGCTTAAAAAAAAAAAAAAAAAAGAAATAACTCTGCTTCTCTTTTTTCCTTTTGATATTAAGAACAGCCTCTGTGGCTTATTGTCTTACCTGTTTTCTTTCATGAAAGCTCACTTCTTCTACTATAAAACACTTAATAGCATTATTAAAAAATAAATACAGAGAACCAATTGTTTGGATGTCCCCTTCCTTTATTTTGGAGGTTTTGTTGTTGTTTAAGGTCTTAATATCTTAAATTATAGAATAGCTTATTAATTTTGAATAATAGAACTGGAAGGAACCCTAGGGATAACCTAGACCAGTCCTTGGAGGTGGGTTCTAGTGGTCTGTTTTAACAAGCCTTTCAAGTGATTCTGATGCATGCTAAAATCAATGAACCACTGAACTCCTTCATTTGACAGTTAACGATAGGCCTAGATTATCAGTATCTACTTTACCCCCAATGTAAGAGCCAGTTTTTAAGTTTTATATCAGACTCATGCCTACTCTGCATCTTGTGTGTATCTAAAAGATGCTTAGAGAAACTTCCCCCTGCCCCCACACCACCAATAGATATAGGTAGATATTTCTGGCCGTCGAAGGTGTGCTCTGGAGCGCCAGTAGGATAAAGGCATATCAAAAAGTGAATGAGCCGATTGAACCTGTTGCTCCACAAAGAGCTGGAAAGAAAGCAACATCCATGATAGTCTACCATTGAATCTTCTTGTCTCTCAGAGAAACAAAAGTTCTGTCCTCCTTACATCTTCAAACTCTTGAATATTAAAGGAAATGAGCTTTTCAGTTGAGATGCACAAGGCTCTTAATTCAGAGTTACTGTTCCCTCAACTGTCACTTAGCTTCTTTGCTTATTTGGAAGAAAGCATAAATTTAACTGTGCCGTAGTGCAGATAGGCTATAGGTGTTTAAGGGGAGTTTTCACTATTGGAAAAATAGAAACATCTAGATGTTTGTGTATATGAATTCCCCGTCATAGTATTGAAGCATCAATTTTGGTGTTTAACAAGGTGATGGCAGTGCATAGCAGCACCGTCCTCTACCAACTGAAGGGCCTTTGTTGTTTACACCTGGCCTGTCCCTTGGATCTCAAGCAGTACCACAGTTACAAAGTAGTTTTTAGCTTATAAGATGTTTTCACAAATAGGTGGTATTTTCATTTTTCAAATGACAAAATTAGGGTTCTGAGGCAGGGCAGTTGACTTAAAGGTTACTAGGTTAGTCTCATTGCTCTTTCAAAGTAACTGGATTTCTTTGTAGCATACAGACTGAAAAAACCTGTATACTTGGGTTGTATATTCAGTGGCCAGAGACCATCAAAGCTCAGGTTAATGAAATGCTTTTTATTTTGTAGCCATCCAGTCCAATGGATCAGATGGGCAAGATGAGACCTCAGCCATATGGCGGGACTAACCCATACTCGCAGCAACAGGGACCTCCGTCAGGACCGCAGCAAGGACATGGGTACCCAGGGCAGCCATATGGGTCCCAGACCCCGCAGCGGTACCCGATGACCATGCAGGGCCGGGCGCAGAGTGCCATGGGCGGCCTCTCTTATACACAGCAGGTAGATGGTGATTCTGATTACCTTGACCCTTGTTGCTGTCCAAAATCTGATCTGTGAGCTATAGAATCAGAATGTATCCTTGGCTTCCAAGCCTCTTGACAAGACTGTAGACCTGTTGGCTCAGTTAATTACAGAGTGCTACTAGCAAAGCCAAAGCTATAGGCACCGTCCCATGTGTGTTCCAAGGAAAACTACTCCCTGGTCACAGGTACATACCTCTTTTTCTCTTGACCTGACAGGCCAGCTTATACCTAGTGAGTGGTGATCTCTGAATGAGGTGGGATGAAAGGCAGTGGCTGAACACCTAGGCACTGCTACTACTAAGAAAACCATTCATATCATGTGCCCTGGGGACAGAAAAGGCCCTTTATGCTTCTGAATGCCTTTACCATATCTGCCATCTGGTTCAAAATGAATGTTACTGGGAGTAGAAGAAAAGGGGAAGATTGAACAGAAAAGATGTTAACAGCATTGTTACAAATGTTAAGATTTCCCCTTATCCATCTCCTTTTGTCGAACCATTCACATCATTATCTCTTTATTGTCATTTTTGTGTTGACAAAGTTTTCTATCACTTATATTTGATATTGATACTGAAAATAGGGAGAGAATATAAAACAAATTTTACTTCTAAGACTTTAAAGCAACGTATGCCTTTAATATAGAAAATTGTCTCTTTTTTTTAATAGAGGAAAGATGAGGTAGTTTATTTATTTACTTATTTTATTTTATTCTTTTGCCTGCTTACTAAATACATACCCAGTGACTAAAATAGTGCCTGGTACAAGTAATCGAGTAGGCTCTCAAACATTTTTTTTGAATGAAAACTAAATGAAAGAACCAAAGTAGCTTAGTGATTTGCACACTGTCTGAATTACTAAACCCTAGGTTTTCAGTTGGCTGAGCCAGGCTGCTATTGACTATTCATTGTGGTTAGGGTACAGATTCCTAACACTTCTAAAAACAGTCTAGGCCGTGATAAAAAGAGTAGGCTCATTGGTAGAAACAGCTGCTCTTAAACTCGTGTTAGTTGCCTCAATAGTAAATAGTGTAAATTTTCAGTGGATAAATGTCCACTTGTAAACAAACCACCTAAAAACCCAGCTTGGCCGTCCTTGCTGGCTCAGTTTAGGCAGGGATGAGAGAAAAACCCCGGGCCTCCTAAGTATGAGGCCTTGCATGCTTGCTTTCTATACTCATCCTCAGTGCATAGCTTCTGACAAAACACTTCATCTTTCCTCATTCAGGAGAGTCAGTGCTAAAAGTATATTTTCGTTTCCTACAGATTCCTCCTTATGGACAACAAGGCCCCAGCGGGTATGGTCAACAGGGCCAGACTCCATATTACAACCAGCAAAGTCCTCACCCTCAGCAGCAGCAGCCACCCTACTCCCAGCAACCACCATCCCAGACCCCTCATGCCCAACCTTCGTATCAGCAGCAGCCACAGTCTCAGCCACCACAGCTCCAGTCCTCTCAGACTCCATACTCCCAACAGCCATCCCAACCTCCACATCAGCAGTCCCCGACTCCATACCCCTCCCAGCAGTCCACGACACAGCAGCACCCTCAGAGCCAGCCCTCCTACTCACAGCCACAGGCTCAGTCTCCCTACCAGCAGCAGCAACCTCAGCAGCCAGCACCCTCGACGCTCTCCCAGCAGGCTGCGTATCCTCAGCCCCAGTCTCAGCAGTCCCAGCAAACTGCCTATTCCCAACAGCGCTTCCCTCCACCGCAGGTAAGATATCCTTGACCTCCTGCCCTTCCCTGTGTGTGACAACAGACAGCTTGGGGGTTAGTGTCATGAGAACTTTACTGTACAGAATGGTTCTCTAATGTGCACTTAAAGACCAATTAAACTCTGAGTAAACATGATAACTGGATTGATTGAACTAATAAAGGCATAACCTACTTAACTACATAAAGATCTATAGCTCTCCTTAATGATGAAGAAATAGGGCAATGGAAAGTTGTATAGATGGATAAGAAATTAAAGATAATGGGACTGAATTTTTTTTTTTTTTTTTTTTGTAAATCAACATCAGAACTTGAGCATCCAAGTGAGTTGGTCTTTTTTCAAAATAGTCACTTTGAGAGGTGGTACTGTACATTCACTCCAACTGCCATTCCATTCTGCTATCACTCAAAATACTTGGATCCCTTCATTTGGAATTGCCACCAGAGCTGATACCACTTTCTTTAGAATACTCTCAGTGGTGGTAAATGTTATTTTTTGTGGGTGGATTTTGTTTGGGGAAATAGCAAAAATTCATTTGGAGTTATGTCTGGTGAACAAGATATAGGTAATAGAGCCTAAAATAGCATTTGGGGCTTTATTCTTTGTAGAGCCCAAAGAAGAGAGATGACTGAGTGATGACAGGTCCCCTAAAAAGTTTATGTATTGGTGGCACTGTTGGAATAAATATCTCATCCCAAGGTGATGTCTTTGAAGGAAGCAGTACTCATTTTAATGCAGAGGATCTAGCATGATTTTTGTGGTTTCATTGGTCTCATTCCTTGATAGATTTAACTTGAAGTTGGCCATACATTCGCATTTAACCCCAAGAAATAGCCCTCTGTAGGTAGCAATGAATGGGTGACAGTTCTGCCAGAAAGAGTCCACTGTTGACATTCTTGCAAGTCACGGCTTGGATTTTTCTGGCCTTCAGATAATACTGTTCGCAACTGGGCTTTCTCTCACACTCATGAGAGACAGTCCCATAACCCTTTCACCATGAAGTAAGCTTGCCTGGTTTATCAATACCAGGCCATCACAGCTTTTGTTTTTCTTGTTGTAGGAGCTATCTCAAGATTCATTTGGGTCTCAGGCATCCTCAGCCCCCTCAATGACCTCCAGTAAGGGAGGGCAAGAAGATATGAACCTGAGCCTTCAGTCAAGACCCTCCAGCTTGCCTGTGAGTATTTCTGCACCTTCTGAAAGGTGATGGGGCAGAGAGGAAACCAAAGCAAACTAGTTTCTGGTTGGAAGTTTTGGTAATTTTGATCTAAATGAATAAGTTATTTCTTGAATTCAAGGAACTTAAAGGTTGACTTGTAGATGTCTATTCTGTCTCCCTGCCCAGGGAATAGGTTTATGATCTGTTTAGTTTGTTTTTGTTTTTTTAAATATTGTGCTTTTAGACATGGACCCACATGAGGGGCAGAGAAGATGGAGATATCAGAAGCACTGTCTGCTCTCCATCAAAGTTGAGAAAAGTATCAGTTTCTTGACTTTACTCTTAAGGGCTTAATTTTTAGGCTTTTGGCTTAATGTTTAGCTACGAGGTAGGATCCTGGGGCAATTCAGCATGTGTTGTCACATTGAGCATTGCTGGAGCAAAAGCAGTTTTTCTGGTGGTGATTTTGTGTGACTACTCTTTTTTTTTTTTTTTTTTTTTGGTAGAGTACTTGATGCCCAGATGCTTAATTATGGAATCAGGTACTTATTTATGGAATGGACTGACCATATCCTGAGAAAGGCAGTATAGTCTAGTGATTAAGAGCTTGGGCTCTAGAGCCAGAGTTCCTGGCTGTTCAGGCTTCTGAGGCCAGAATGCACATAGGACGTCTGAAACTGTTTCTCAACAGAGTTCCTGGCTCTAGATTCTGCCACCAACTCTGTTTCATGGGGGTGGTGGTGAACATTAAATAGGTTACTAGAGAGCACACACGAGCACTGCACATTGTAGGCACTCCATAAATGTCAGCCTTTGTAATCATCGCCTCAGAGGGCATTGGGACTGTACTTTATACCTGAAAGGCAGTTAACACCAACTAGGTGGTTGTGGGAACCTTTACCGTTAGTCTTAGCTCTGTGGGCAAGTTACTCAGCCTCTGAAAGTTAATCTGCTGGGCACAGAGATAAAATAGGCTACTCTGAAATCTAGTCATCTGGTAAGATGGTGGGTAGCAAACCCACCATGACAAATCCTGCTTCAGATAGGAAATGAAAATTCAGCCACATATCCAGATAAGAATCTTTTGGAATTTTGACTCTACTTGGATTTAAAGCCTGTGTCTTCATTTATTCTGACCTGAGAGAAATGGTTTCAGGATCTCTAAGAAATAGGCAGAAGGCGGGAACTCTCTTCATCATGAAGCGCCTCCCATGGATTCCCCTGAAGGTCTCTGAGACACCTCAGTAGGGCAAGGTCTGCAGAATCCCTTAGTACCTGGTGTTCAGGCTTCTGAGGCCAGAATGCAGATAGGACGTCTGAGACTGTTGACTTTCTCAACTGAGGAATTGGGGGAAGGAAGTGCCTTAATAAAGCGATCACTCTTTGTTCCCTTCTCATTAGTGTCTGTTGCAATCCTTTTCTGCATCCTGAACTTCATTGGAATGTGCTTTTTAACCTGATTCAGTCAGAATGTGTAACCACTCCCTCATCATCTGTGGTCTGTGGCTAAATCTGGGTGAGGTGCTATTGTGTCAAGAACCCAAATCGGTGGATTTCTGTCAGTGCTGTAAGTTGCTTCGTTCCGAAAAGTTTTTGCTTGCTTCTGGTGACCTTTTGATAGATCTGTATTTGGCTTTTTTCTTTTTTTTTTTTTTTTTGGTCCTGAGAAGCCTTGTATCCAGAGATGCTACATGTCTAGTAAGGATTGGGAATCTTAAGAACTTCTTATCTGACCCACTGAAGTGAAGGTGAAGGTTTTGGCAGCCTTTTAGGCCCAGGGGATGGTTGTTCCTGGGAAGCCTATCACAAGGAACATTCCCAAGTTCTGACTTTTTCTAAAGATTCGTCCAAATGGGTCATTTGCTCAGTGGTAGAAGCTCCATGTGGGAGGTAAGCTGGCTGGGTTATTGGCATCTTGTTTTTTGAATTGCTTTTTATCCCTTTGCTACTTGGACAGGCATCAAAAAGCGGTTATTCTTTGAAATTTTGGTTTAATGCCAGATTTGCCTACGCAGGCTAGGAAGCAGCCCCATCTGAAGAAATGAGAAGTTGGATTCCCTACAAGAGCCCTCTCCTTTCTTAACCAGTTTGTTAAAGGATCCCTAGGTTTGCCAGTGCATCCCTTCACTAAACAAATGTTTGTGAGATATCTATTGGCACCAGAGCAGATTGCAGGCTGGCTGGAGAGCAGCGCCTCGGATTTCACATTGCCCTCCTTACTCATTCACGTTACCTCCCTGGCCCTAAAGGCATGATTGTGACCCTTGAATATTACAAAAATTAAATTTTGAGGAGTCTATGCTCAGCTGTTGATGCCAAGCCATTTAGGTGCTATTATCCTGATCATGTTATCCGTATATTTAACCCTCTCAATTATTTTTTCATTAATCTTAGAATAAAATCCAGATTTTTTTTTTTTTTTGAGAGTTTCATTCTGTTGTCCAGGCTGGAGTGCAGTGGCACGATCTTGGCTCACTGTAACCTCCGCCTCCTGGGTTCAAGTGATTCTCCTGCCTCAGTCTCCGGAGTAGCTGGGTTTACAGGTGCTCGCCACCACACCCAGCTAATTAATTAATTAATTAATTTGATATGGAGTCTCACTCTGTCACCTAGGCTGGAATGCAGTGGCACGATCTTGATTCACTGCAACCTCTGCCTCCTGGGTTGAAGGGATTCTCCTGCCTCAGCCTCCCGAGTAGCTGAGATAACAGGTGCCTCCTACCACGCCCACCTAATTTTTGTATTTTTAGTAGAGACAGGGTTTCACCAGGTTGGCCAGGCTGGTCTCAAACTTCTGATCTTAGGCTATCCACCTGCCTTAGCCTCCCAAGGTGCTGGGATTACAGGTGTGAGCCACCTTGCCCAGCCTAAAATCCAGAATCTTTAATGTTAGACATCAGAAACACAGGTTGCTGTTCCCTCTCAGCTCCCGTCCCCTGTGTCTTTCTCATTCAGTAGGTCTGGAGTGGGGCCTGAAAATGTGCATTTCTGACAAGTTCCTCTGTGATTCTGTTGGTGCTAGACCAGGGGTGGTACTTTGAGAACCTCTACTTTATTCTTTTTTCTCTGCCTTGCTCTTGGCTTTCTTTCTTTTTTTTCTTTTTTTTTTTTTTTTTTTTTTGAGACGGAGTCTAGCTCTGTTGCCCAGGCTGGAGTGCAGTGGCCGGATCTCAGCTCACTGCAAGCTCCGCCTCTCGGGTTCACGCCATTCTCCTGCCTCAGCCTCCCGAGTAGCTGGGACTACAGGCGCCCGCCACCTCGCCCGGCTAGTTATTTGTATTTTTTAGTAGAGACGGGGTTTCACTGTGTTAGCCAGGATGGTCTCGATCTCCTGACCTCGTGATCCGCCTGTCTCGGCCTCCCAAAGTGCTGGGATTACAGGCTTGAGCCACCGCGCCTGGCCTACTCTTGGCTTTCTTTCAGTGTCTCTAAGGCATCACATGCCATTTTTTGCTTTCAGACCTTTGCACACACCCTTCCCTTTGCCTCATACTTTTCCCTTCAACTCTTCCTGTTCATCTTTCAGACTATATCTTAAAGATTGCTCCTTCAGAAAACTACTACCTAATCAAGCTTCAAGACACAGCTTAAATAACTTCTATGATGATTTCATTGACTAAAGGCCATTGTTAGTTTACCTTAAAAAAAAAAAAAAAGAGCCGGGCATGGTGGTTCATGCCTGTAATCCCAGCACTTTGGGAGGCCAAGGCGGGCGGATCACGAGGTCAGGAGATCGAGACCAGCCTGGCTAACATGGTGAAATCCCATCTCTACTAAAAATATAAAAAATTAGCCATGGGTACCTGTAGTCCCAGCTATTCGGGAGGCAGAGGCAGGAGAGTCGCTTCAGAACCTGAGAGGCAGAGGTTGCACTGAGCCGAGATCGCGCCACTGCACTCCCAGCCTTGGCGACAGAGTGAACTCCAGCTCAAAAAAAAAAAAAAAAAAAAAAAAAAAAAGGTGTAGCTGGTCGCGGTGGCTCACGCCTGTAATCCCAATACTTTGGGAGGTCGAGGCGGGCGAATCACGAGGTCAGGAGTTTGAGACGAGCCTGGCCAACATGGTGAAACCCCGTCTCTACTAAAAATACAAAAGTTAGCTGGGCGTGGTGGCGGGCGCCTGTAGTCCCAGCTACGCAGGAGGCTGAGGCAGTAGAATTGCCTGAACCTGGGAGGCGGAGGTTGCAGTGAGCCGAGATCGTGCCATTACACTCTGGCCTGGGCTAGAAAAGCGAAACTCCGTCTCAGAAAAAAGAAAAAAAAATTAGTTAATGCCCAGGGTTCACAGAGTTCTGATTTGTTTGATTTGGGATTTGGGCATTGGTGTGGTTAGTGGCTGTCCCAGGTGAATCCTGATTTGCAGGTAGAGATCTATTCTAGACTGTTTCAGGTTCCTTTGCTATAGTAAACTTTTTTTTTTTTGAGATGGAGTCTCTCTCTGTTGCCCAGGCTGGAGTGCAATGGCACAATTGCAGCTCACCACAACCTCTGCCTCCCAGGTTCAAGCAGTTCTCCTGCCTCGGCCTCCCAAGTAGCTGGAATTACAGGTGCCCGCTAACACACCCAGCTAATTTTTGCATTTTTAGTAGAGACAAGGTTTCACTATGTTGGCCAGGCTGGTCTTGATCTTCTGACCTAGGTGATCCACCCGCCTCGGCCTCCCAAGGTGCTAGGATTACAGGTATGAGCCACGGCACCCAGCCTATAGTAAACTCTTAGCACCCATACTTCTTGTCAGTACTTAAGTATAATTTAAGTTACTTATTTATTGCAAGTTCAGTGAGGGCTGACTTGCTCTCTTACTTATTGTCATAGTGCCTGGCATGTAGTAGGCTCCAACTTACTGAACAGATGAACCTGAGCAGCGTTCATTATAATGCTCATTCAGGAACTATACATCTGACAGGAGCAGCTTGACTATATTACCAGATTGTTGTTTCCACTGCTAGGGCAAAGCAGGTATCACAGACTGTCATGGGGAGACACAAACTTCGTTTTAGAGAATGGATTAATTTATTTGTGCCTCCTGACAGTGGCCTTAAGAAGTGAGGTTAGGCTGGGCGCCTTTGGCTCACGCCTGTAATCCCAGCACTTTGGGAGGCCGAGGTGGGCAGGTCACGAGGTCAGAAGATGGAGGCCATCCTGGCTAACATGGTGAAACCCCATCTCTACTAAAAATACAATAAATTAGCCAGGCGTGGTGGCATGTGCTTGTAATCCCAGCTACTTGGGAGGCTGAGGCAGGGGAATCGCTTGAACCCGGGAGGCGGAGGTTGCAGTGCGCCGAGATGGCACCACTGCACTCTAGCCTGCAGGACAGAGCGAAACTCCATGTCAAAAAAAGAATAATAAATAGAAGAAGTGAGGTTAGGGTTTGTCATCTATCTTGTAAAATGTCTACCACTTCACCTTATGTTAATAAGGTTGCCAGAAGTGGTGGCTCATGCCTGTAATCACAACATTTTGGGAGACCAAAGCGGGAGGATCCCTTGAGCTTAGGAATTTGTGACCAGCCTGGGCAACATGGTGAAACCCTGTTTCTAAAAAAAAAAAAAAAAAAAACCAAAAAATTGCCAGGTGTGGTGGAGCATGCCTGTAGTCACAGCTACTTGGGGAGGCTAAGGTGGGAGAATCATTTGAGCCTGCCGTGAACTGTGGTTGCGATTGCACTCCAGCCTGGGTAAAACGAATGAGACCCTGTCTCAAAAAAAAAAAGGGGGGTTGGAGGTGATTCTTGTAAGGGATATGTGAGCAAATCTAGGTGTTTCATTAAGGTCTTTATATATATTCTTTGTAAAAAAAATAAATAAATAAAATAAACGAAGTTTCACTACGTTGCCCAGGCTGGTCTGAAACTCCTGAGTTCAAGTGATCCTCCTACTTTGGCCTCCCAGAGTGGTAGGATTATAGGCGTGAGCCACTGTGCCCAGCCCAGGTCTTTAATTTCTTCATTTTGGGATAAAATCTTTAAGGGACTCATCTGGAAATTGGTATCTAACTTTTGATAATAGTCATTTTTGAGACCATATGGAGTTTTATCTTAAAGCTTCTATTTAAATGATTCTTCCAAGTGTATGCCGTTTCCCTAGAATAATGAATGCTTGCTTTTTTTTTTTTTTTTTTTGGAGACAGAGTCTTGCTTTGTCACCTAGGTTGGAGTGCAGTGGCACGATCTTGGCTCACTGCAACCTCCGCCTCCTGGGTTCCAGCAATTCTCGTACCTCAGCCTCTTGAGTAGCTGGGATTACAGGTGTGCACCACCACTCCTGGCTAATTTTTGTATTTTTAGTAGAGATAGGGTTTCACCACGTTGGCCAGGCTGGTTTCAAACTCCTGACCTCAAGTGATCCACCCACTTCAGCCTCCCAAAGTGCTGGGATTATAGGCGTCAGCCACTGCACCCAGCTTCTGTAACTTTCCTTACTGAGACACATTTGTGAATTTACATTTTGGTCTTGAAAGTATACCTAGGATAGAGTAATGGAAAATGGGTACGGGATTGAAAGCTGTGATCTGAAGAGGTTAGCTAGTGCTTCACAAACTTTAGCATGTGTTAAGAATCACCTGAATTACTGCTGCTACCTGAGAAATTCTGATTCAGTGGGTGTGGGCTGGGACCTAAGAATTTGCATTTCTAACAAGCTCTGAAGTGGTACAGATGCTGCCAGTTCAGAAGACCACAGTTGGAATGAGACTGAGGTAGGTAGTAACCTTCTGAAAAGGGAAGGAAAAAAAAGTACTAGACTAGGAAGCCATAGCGGTAACTAGAATAATAGTGGTGATTTACACTATAGTTTGACTCTTGATGATTTGGAAGGCACACTGTGGGTTAAGAATGGTAGAAAGAAGAAACTTGAAAGAAACTAGATCTCCTGTAGCTGTGGCCTCAGTGCAGTTTATTCCTGGGTAGCGGAACCGTTGCCCTGCCAGTACCACCCTGGGAGCTCCACTGCTCTATGGTGCTCATCACTGGATCCCTTCCTTTAGTGGGGCCAAACTTAGTTGGTCACCAAATCTTAGTCTACCACAGAAATGGTTTTTGCTTTTGAGTCTGGTTTCCCCTCTCTCTACTGCCTTTTGTTTTTTCGGGTCCCTGTTATCTCTCACCTGGTGTCTTGCCACAAACTTCTGACTGTTCTGTTTCTTTTCTTCCCCTTTTCCTTCCAAGTCTGTCCTCAACATAATCACCAGAGTGATCATCTTTAAACAAACAAACAAACAAACCTGGCCAAGTTACATTAATGCTTTAAAACCTGGCTACCTGTTGTCTGTAGATTTAAGTCCAAGTGTGACATACAAGTAAGTTCCTTTGGGATCTGGAGGATGAGGAGGGATGTAGGTAAGTTTCCTGTCCCTGGAGTAAAACCAGGCACACTTTTTGCTGTGGGTGTTATGTAGAAAACAAGTAGACATTTGACAAGGGTTGAACTTGCATGACTTCTGAGGTCATTCGAACTCTTGGGTCCATGATTCTGAATATGATACGGTTGCTATCCTGAAGGATCCTCCTGTGTTTCATTAGTAAAATAGACATAAAACAGAAGACCATGTGCCTGTATGTTATAATGAGTGCTGTCAGAGTTCGGCAAAGTCACTGATCCATTTATGTCTCAATAGTTGAAGAAAAAAGTCATGTTGAAGTTCAGTCAGTATGAGCTAGATGTGGATGTATTTAAGTGGTTACAAAAGGAAGGAAAGTCCAGCTTGAGCAGAGGCCATGCAGGAATGGGGATGAGGTGAAGTATAGATACTTGGGGGCTGGTCAGCTTCCTGGGGTGGGAAGTAACAGGAAGGAAAGCTAGATCACAGGGATCCTGCTGAGCTTCAGCCATTTAGATCTGATCTCTGGGCTTACAGATAGGTAACTGATGCAATCATGTGATAAAACTAATATTTTACCAAAATGATCCATTAGTTTGTAGTATGCTTTGAAAAGGGGAGAGTCTTAAAGCAGTGGAATAAGTTAAACCGTAGAACTACTTCTGGCAAGAGGTATGGCGTTCTGCTCCTTCTGTCTCATTTGCATAGCCACCTGCTCCCACATGTGGAACATGCAGGAAAGAATATAGGACTGAGAATAAGTGGGTTCTACGGGGTGGAATATTTAAAGATTTTGATTGACTGGTGGGCAGGGAGAGTCTCATTTTTGAGAAGTTAAATTCCATATTTATTTTGTGGAATATCATAAGATTTCTGAAAACAAATGTCCAGTTTCTAGTTGGAGATAGGAGACTGAAACTTAGGTAAGACCTGAGTCTGGATACGAGTTTGAGAGTTAACTGTGGTAGTTAATAGTTAAACCATGGAATGAAACAGGCCTCCCAAACTGTGGAGTTTAGAGATAGAAGCCAGATGGAGCTCTGGACGATGCCAGAGGCCATCAGGTAGAAGCAGCCAACAGAGAGTTGGAGAGATCGGAGAAGGACCAGGATTGTGTAATATTTCTGGAAGCCAAGGGAGGAGGGAAGATGTCAAATTTGTATTTCAAAGAAAATGGGCAGTTGGATTTGTCATAAAGCATTTTATTGGGATCCTTTTTAGATAAGGAAAAGGCCTGATTTCTGAGGGCTTGAGAAAAGGAAACGAACAAGGGAAAGGGAAAGAGCACTCTTGAAAGGCACTGAGAAAAAGGAGAGTCTGGCTGAATCAGTCCAGTTCCTCCGCTTCATCCCAAAGACCTGCATATGTATAAGGCAGATGGAAGAGGGAAAGGTGAAGGTGCTAGCAGAATATTAGGAGGGTATAAACAGGCACGTCTTTCTGGAATTGTGAGAAAAAGGAATCAAAGGCATCCACTGGATTAATTTCTAAGGGACACTATACCCTTGGCTGAAAAAAAGGTTATCTTAAAGCCTGTTGTTGAAGATTTGGGTCATACTCATTTCCTCAGGTTAGGTAGGACTGGATGTTATTGATATCGGGAGGGAGGTGGAGAATAGAATTAGGATTTGTAATGTCTATCAAATTATCCCTTGAGTTTCTGAGCCATTCTTTAGATTTCACTTAACATCTTAGCTATTACCATTCATGTTTTTACTTCTGTAATGCTCTCAGATGCTGAGATCTTGGTCTAGAAAGAGGAAATGGGAGGGAGCTATGCTGTCCCTGTAGAATCCAAATTTTAGAGGGCAGGATTAAGGCTAGACAAGGAGCTACAGTCAACATCAGTTGTTCTGAAAAGATAGGAATTAGAATGTACAGAATACCCACTCCTGTTTTACATATGAAAAACCAAGGATCAGAATCAAGATTTGAATCTAGCTCTGATATTTCAGGTGAAATATTTCCTCCAGCATCCCACCCAGTAGAGGAAAGACATGGACAATCTGATCCTCTCTTCATTTCTAGGCAAAAGACTCAGCTCTTTGCCATTTAGCATTTACTAGACTTGAACTAAAAGAAGGAATGTCAATGGATTTCCATTTTACTTCTGTTTTCCTAGACATCCCTATGATGGAGGCACAGATGAGTTGTGGAAAGGGTGGGTGGTAGGAAAGATAGCCAGACATATAGGACCTACTTGGAGGAACTAGCCAACTGGGCAATCACCTCAGACAGTGAACCGTTGACTAGAGTTTGGTTCCTGTGTTGGATGAGAGCAAGCCTTGTTCTGTCTCTGTCTTCTTAGAATATACTGTCCTGGTCAGTGCTAACTTTAGTCAGTTAGATCCTTGTGACTCAGTGTGGTCCATTGTCTAGAAGCACCAGCATCACCTGGAAGCTTGCTAGAAATATAGATTTTCAGGCCCCATCCCAGATTTATTGGATCTAACTCTGTTAATAAGATCTCTAAGTGATTCATATGTCTAATGGTTTAGAAGCACAGAGACCCTGACAGCTGAGAATAAAATTTTCAAATGAAGTATCAAGCTGGTAGGCCAGACACGGTGGCTCACACCTGTAATCCCAGCACTTTAGGAGGCTGAGGCGGGTGGATCATGAGGCTACTAAAAATACAAAAATTTAGCCAGACATGGTGGCACACACCTGTGATTCTAGCTACTCAGAAGGCTGAGGCAGGAGAATCGCTTGAACCTGGGAGGCAGAGGTTGCAGTGAGCCAAGGTCGCGCCACTGCACTGCAGCCTATGTGACAGAGTGAGACTTTGTCAGTGTGGGAGACCACCACCAGTTGTTTCGTGCATGTTTTTGGGGACCCTGGCTCCCGGTGGCTTACCCAGTTCAGAACCCGTAGTGGAGCCATCCACAGCCCCCAGCATACCTCTGCAACTTCCTCTCCAGCCACTCATTTGTACCTTAAGCTCCTCACAATTCCTGGTCCTCTTGATTAGGATATACATCTGTTTCTCTCTCTTTCTGTCATGCTCAGCAAACCTCTACTTTGGCTTCAAAACCTAGCTGAAATACCCCTCTGGGACTTCTTCCCCATTTTCATGTTGGCATAGCCTTGTGCTAGTACCTCTGCTTGAACTGTATCTGACATCTGTCATGTGCCCAGCACAGGCAGATATTCGTAAATCTTTGTTTAATACCCCCCAGATTCTCGCTACCTAGCTGAGCTTTGGGAGCTAACGTTTTGTTGTTTAGGTTTATTGAGAGGAGTGACAAATCTTCTCAATAAATGCTTTAAAAATTAGAACGTTTGGCTGGGCACAGTGGCTCACACCTGTAATCCCAGCACTTTGGGATGCTGAGGCGGGTGGATCATGAGGTCAAGAGTTCAAGACCAATCTGGCCAACATGGCGAAACCCTGTCTCTACTAAAAATACGAAAATAGCCAGGTGTGGTGGCGGGGGCCTGTAGTCCCAGCTACGCGGGAGGCTGAGGCAAGAGAATCGCTTGAACCCGAGGCAGAGGTTGCAGTGCTCCATCTCAAAAAAAAAAAAAAAAGAAAGAAAAGAAAATTAGAATGTCTGAAGGATTTTAATCTTACACAGTTTCTGTTCCCTTTTGTTCATTTCATGATAGAAGGAGAGAGGGCCCACAGTCCTTACCTAGGTTTTTGATGGTTTATTTTCAAAGGGATAACAGAAATGTCACTAGCAATTTTGGTAACCAGAGAAGCAGGGTCTTTCTGAGGTTGGTGACCTGTTTTCTTTATAGCTGACCATCTATCTCTCTGTGCCTGCTCCTCTTGAATTATAGCCCAGGTGCTCTCTCAGAGTCTCGAAAAGAAAATCCCCACCCCCTCTTGTCATATCTGCCCAGACTGCTAAGAGCAGCATGTACCCTGTGCATGTAGCCATCCCTTCTCTAGAACGCTGGTTCTCTGGGCTGGACTGGCCAATCCGCTTCTCTATCTTAGTCACACTGCTCCAGCCTCGATACTGCCTGCTGCCTGCTTGAGCCTTTGCTGCTTGCAGCAGATTACTGTATGCTTGTTCCTGGGCCCATTTCCTGTTTCTATTCTAGTCGCTGGTGGCTCAGCTCTGCTTCCTGCCTGTGTGTCTCACACAGATTCCTCTTGCTGGAACCTTTTGTTTCCTTCGGAACAGCCTCAATCTTTGAAAAGCAACTGAGCCTTACCTCTAGTATGATGGCTCTTGAGTCACTTAGTCCTACAGAGGACTGGGTGGAAGTACCTCCTCCCCCATTAAGCACACCATTTGAATTTTACCTTGTTTTTCAGTTTGTCCTCAGCCCTGCTATAGGAAGCTAAGTTGGGCCAAACTTGTCCTCACTTATTAGTATACAGGGCTATCGGGACTGGTATGTCCTGATTCTTTTGTACCTGGAGCTTATAAACGTATTTCCTACTACTGAGGAAGACACTTGGTATTCTCTCTGGCCCAAGCGTCCCTGAAGCCCAGGTGATACTTATTGAGTTGGACAGGTTATGCCATCCTCAGCAGAATAACAGGCTGCAGAAAACATGGGGATGGAAAAGAAAGCGTGTGCTGACCAAAAGGTTATTAGTGGAAATAGGATTTGAAGTCCTCGGGACAGTAGTATGACACGACTGTGGGTTCGTTCTCAACCCTCCATCCTGTGTGAGCAATTCAAACCCCCCACCCACCCCCTCAGAGCTTAAGGTGAGAGAGAGAAAGTACAGTGAGGTTGTAAAAAGGGAAGAAGTGAAGGAGGTTGTCCTGGACAAATGTATTTAAAGTCCTCAGGCTCCCCGCTCTTGCCCATTTCCTCCAAAAAAATACGCTTTGTGAATAAATCTTTTCTCTCTTCCTTTACAGCTTCTCTTTTGGGATCATTTGATAATACTGAGTCAGAGGATTTCTGTACTAGACCCTAGGTCTAGCTATGTTTAATAGAGATTTAATATAGGGAATTTGAGCTTACAACTGGAAAGAGTGAGGGAGCTTGCTCTAGGCTTGGCCTCCAAGAAACTGGACCCAGATTTAACCTAGATTTGACCTACCAGGGGAACTTTGACCTCGGAGCTACTATTGGATTGATTGCTCTTGAATCATATCCCTAAACCTGTGATCCAGGATCAGTAAGCTGGAATCAAGAAGCAGTAGCTGCTGCTGCCAGAACCAGCACCCAGTTAAGTGGAGGATGGAACCAAAATGCTCCTGCAGAAACAAGTGAAGGAGACAGAAATATGGTCTCTGCTTGCTTTGATCTAATCTCATGAGTCAGCTTCTCATTACCAGAAGCTGAATTGTAGGCAAAACCAAGGGATTCTTGGAAATTTCATTTTTAAGTTTTTTAACCTTTACAATTAGAGAAAGAATAGAATGGAGGCAGTGTGAACCAGCACGACAGAATATTTACAATATTGACACCCCCATTCCTGTCTCCCCTCCCACCTCCACTTTACATGAGGAACCTAAGGCCCAGAAAGGGCAAGACACTTGTCCAAGGTCATTCAGTAAACGACAACATTGGATTCTTTGACTTCTAGTCCACTGGTTCTACTGTTGCTTTTACTGTTAGGACCAACTCCTATACAAGATCAGCAAAAAGATCCTTTAAGAAAAGGAAGGCCGCGGGCGCAGTGGCTCACTCCTGTAATCCCAGCACTTTGGGAGGCTGAGGTGGTGAGATCACCTGAGGTCGGGAGTTCGAGATCAGCCTGACCAACATTAAGAAACGCCGTCTCTACTAAAAATACAAATTTAGCCGGGCGTGGTGGTGTGTGCTTATAATCCCAGCCACTTGGGAGGCTGAGGCAGGAGAATCACTTGAACCTGGGAGGCGGAGGTTGCGGTGAGCCGAGATCGCGCCACTGCACTCCAGTCTGGTCAACGAGCGAAATTCCATCTCAAAAAAATAGAAGAGGAAAAATGCCGTATTCAGAAAATGGACTTTGCCTTCCATATTCTCTTTGGAGAAAGGGAAGGAGTTATGAACAGATACGATGTTGAGATTTCTAGATTTCTAGGCAAAGTTAATGCTATTACAGTTTTTGGATTTAGTTCTGTTCTCCAGAAGAATGTAAGAAGCATTTACTCTGAAAGGAAGAATTCTCAGAAACTAGAATGTCCTGATACTCCTTAGTCATCATGGATGAACTAGTTGTCGTAGTGACAGTGGCTCACCTTCACCCATTCCCCCTAGCATTTTCTTTTGCTGTTGGTGCTTTTCTGTCCAAAAAGATCAACCAAAATCAGAAAACCAGCTCCCAGATGTTTGGTTGCCCAGCTGTTTCATGTCTGTCCTTGGGCGGACTTGGGCCTTTCAAACAGGAAATGAGCCAAGTCCACCTAGAAATATTATCTTTGTAGAAACCAGTAGGGTCCTTTAAGCCAAGGTGAGAATCTGTTTCTTGAAATTTGGCCCAGAGGGGAGGACCTGTAGGTGTGGAGCTATGTTAACATACCTGGCCAGGTGCACTGGCTCACGCCTGTAATCCCAGCACTTTGGGAGGCTGAGGCGGGCAGATTATGAGGTGAGGAGATCGAGACCATCCTTGGACAACATGGTGAAACCCTGTCTCTAGTAAAATGCAAAAAATTAGCTGGGTGTGGGATAGACGCGGTGGCTCACACCTGTAATCCCAGCACTTTGGGAGGCCAAGGCGGGCGAATATCCTGAGGTTGGGAGTTCAAGACCAGCCTGGCCAGTATGGTAAAACCCTGTCTCTACTAAATAATACAAAAATGAGCTGGGCGTGGTAGCAGGCACCTGTAATCCCAGCTACTTGGGAAGCTGAGGCAGGGAGAATTGCTTGAACCCAGGAGGTGGAGGTTGCAGTGAGCCGAGATTGCACCACTGCACTGACACAGCCTCGACTACAGAACAAGACTCCGTTTCAAAAAAAAAAATCCTGGGTGTGGTGGTACACGCCTGTAGTCCCAGCTACTAGCAACTACTAGGGAGGCTGAAGCAGGGGAATTGCTTGAACCCGGGAGGCGGAGGTTGCAGTAAGCTGAGATCGAGCCACTGCACTCCAGCGGGTGACAGAGCAAGACTCCGTCTCAAAAAACAAACAAACAAACAAAAAAACACTATACCTGATAAGTCAAGTGTAGAATTAGCCGTATTCTTTTTTTCTCGTGTCTAAGACGTACTAGAAAGCTGTGATGACATCGGTATGTATTCTGTTGCCATCCCTCTGGGGACCAGTGCTTGGTCTCCTGAAACCCCTACTCTACGGCCTGAAATTGTTTCATCTTCCCTGCCTGTTACCAGCATAGAATTGTTTGGTATTGTGACATAATCTGATTGCCTTGAGGCAGAACTTACCTCCAAGCTGCTAGCTTCCTTCCCTTTTGACCTTTCCCAAAGAAGCTAAGAATCCATGCCTTGTTGAAGGTGCGAACTAGGGGTTGGAGGCTTAATCTTGAGAGTCAGTGAACCTGTCCCTTAAGGCCAGCTTTGATATGGGAAGAATATTGAATATTGTTTACTGAGATGGGGATGGGTGAAAGTAATTTTTCCTGACATTTTGGGAAAGGTAAGAGAGAAAACAAATTTAAACTACAAGGGATCAGTGGCCAGGTGTGGTGGCTTACACCTGTAATCCCAGCAATGTGGGAGGCTAAGGCAGGAGGATTGCTTGAGCCCAGGAGTTTGAGGCTGCAGTGAGCTATGCTTGCACGACTGCACTCCAGTCTGGGTCTATGAGCAAGACCATGTCTGAAAAACAAACAAAATAGGTCAATGTTCAGAGGAACCATTATCAAGAATATTTGGATTTTTATCCCCTGTTATCTTCTGGAACTTGATTATAGCTCCCCTGTGTTCAGAGTTGTTCTTTTCAAAGTCCTTTGAGGTTGTATTCTGGTTTAAGATTCTATCCATTTCTCACTCTCAAATCTGTTTATTCCACTTTCTCTCCCTAAATATTTGGATTTTGTATATAGACCAGTAGGCTAAGGTAGGGAAGATCACTGACAAGTATAAATTTAAGAGTTTATAAAACCAAGGAGGCCATCCAGCCCCCTAGTTCTAAGCCGTGTTCAGCACAGTGCCAACTTTGCCTTCCCTGGTTGTTTTTGCTTGCTTTCTGGTTGCTATAATTCTGAGGGGCAACCAGGCTTGCTGTAGAGAGGAGAGCCAGATGATGTGGAAGCCTAAGGCAACACCCCCTCCTTGTTACACTTCTCATACCCAGAACTCTGCTTGCTTTCTGTGTTCCTTTCCTTTCACTCCCCTTTCCTGCCCTCTTTACTCAAGTTCTAAGATTATAGCTGATGATCTTCATAATAGAACAAACTCCATTTGGTTAACCTTCCTAACAGGGAATGCTTGGCTTTGAGAAAGTAGGGGGTTCCTAACTTCTTTGCCTTCTCTAGCTTTACAGTGCTCTTCTTTCCTGCTGGGATTAGAACAGCCCTATTCCATAAATATGCACTGCTCTTGGCTGCTCTAACTCAGGCCCAGCTCTGACCCAGATTCTTTTTTTTTTTTCCCAGATTTGAGTCTATTAACTAGTGACTCTCAAAACATTTCATACATTTTTGGCCAAAAAGTGGTTACTAACTGGGTAAGACAGTGAGAAGCCTTTGGGGGGCAGGGTGACTGGTCAGGCAGATAACATGGTATTATACGGGCCTGATGAGACTGTGACAAACTGAAAAGCAGGGTTTCAACCAGTTCGTGGCTTATGGGAGTTCCAGAATCATCATCATTATCTTTTTTTTTTTTTTTTCTTTTGGAAGAAGTTAGATGCCTGGATTTTTATGTAAAATCTCCCAGTTTTTAGATGGGTCTATATGAAGGTGTTAGGCAATGAATTAAAAAATTCTCAGCCGGCCGGGCGCGGTGGCTCAAGCCTGTAATCCCAACACTTTGGGAGGCCAAGACGGGTGGATCACGAGGTCAGGAGATCGAGACCATCCTGGCTAACACGGTGAAACCCCGTCTCTGCTAAAAAAATATTAAAAACTAGCTGGGCAAGGTGGTGGGCACCTGTAGTCCTAGCTACTCGGGAGGCTGAGGCAGGAGAATGGCGTAAACCCGGGAGGCAGAGCTTGCAGTGAGCTGAGATCTGGCCACTGCATTCCAGCCTGGGTGACTCCAGAGTGAGACTCCGTCTCAGAAAAAGAAAAAAAAAAATTCTCGGCTGGGCGTGGTGGCTCATGCCTGTAATCCCAGCACTTTGGGAGGCTGAGGCAGGCAGATCACGAGGTCAGGAGATCGAGACCATCCTGGCTAACATGGTGAAACTCCGTCTCTACTTAAAAAATACAAAAAATTAGCCAGACATGGTGGTGGGCGCCTGTGGTCCCAGCTACTTGGGAGGCTGAGGGAGGAGAATGGCATGAACCCAGGAGGCAGAGCTTGCAGTGAGCCAAGATCGCACCACTGCACTCCAGCCTGGGTGACAGAGCAAGACTCTTGTCTCAAAAAAAAAAAAATTTTTTTCTGGGGCCTGTGGGTCTGTCCCTGCAGTGTCTTGTGGACTGCCCCTTGTAGCGTTGGCTCTCTCTTGCATTTACTCCCTTTGAGCTGGTGCCTAGAGTTTCTCCGGGGGTGGGGGACAGCTGTGAGGAGCACCTTCTCATCTATCCTTTGCCAGTTCTCATTGTGTTTGGTGTTTGTTTTATTGGTTTGTTGCAGGGGGGTGGGGGGAACGATGGGGGAAATGTTGAGCAGAAGCACTCGATGTGATTAAACCTCCAGCTGAGCATATCTGTGGGAGTAGAATATCGACCCCTGGAAAATCAATGGCTGCTGCAGTGACCCAGCCGCTGTTTGCAGGGGCTCCCACCACAGGAATGCAAGCAGCCCAGCAGTCTTTCTTCTCCCCACCTTTTTACCTCAGCAGTGCCCTCAGCCTCCACCCAAAGGGTCAGACCTGCCTCAAGAGATTTTGCAGAGGTGGGTTAGAACAGCACGTTCTCGTATTACCACAATTAGATTGAAATTTCTCCAGTGACACAGAGCCCTGCCTCTGACAGCCTCCTTTCCAGACACTCCTTTTCTGCACTGCTGCAGTTCTAGCAACAGCTCTTAGCAAGTTGTCAAGACCCATTTGGGGTTGTACTTCTGAGTTTTAAACAGGAGAATCGGGTTCTCTTGATACCAGCACCCAAGAGCCCGTCTCTTGTGGAGGTTTAGCATTCAGGTATAGGGGTTTAGGATGGGGGAATAGAGATTAAGGGAAAGAAAGAGGACTAATAGAGATTGTGTCTAAAGAGGATGCTTTTGAGTAGATAATTCATTGAGCAACATTTATCAAGCATCTTGTCGTTTGTGTGTCTGGCATCTTTCTGGTCACTAAATAGCCTGATCTTGCTCTGGTCCCACAGGCTAGTGGAGATAGAGCACAGTGCCATCAGTCCTGTAACTGCATCTAGAGGAGCCTCAGAGGAACTCTGGGCCCTACCTATAGGGTGAGAGTAGGGAACTAGCTCTCTGACTTGGGTCAAAGTAGATGGTTTAATAGAATGGCTAGCAGATCTTTTCTTGGAGCGTGGAGGCTTCTGATTCCTCACTGCCTCCACAAAACTGTTTTCATCTTGGAAGTTCCCAAGGCTAAAAAAAAAAAAATTTTAGCCTGTAGTTGTTGTACCTATAAAGCATCTTCAAGCAATTTATCTTCCCACCCAACTCTACTCTGGTGGTTGGGAAATCAGCCAGCCTGATGTGTGTGAAAGGAGAGTTAATTTGCCCTGTTGTTGGAGCACCTCTGTGGCCAGAGGGTTGAAGCTTGCTTGGCTTTTAAAGCCCCTAGAAAGGAGCCTTCCCATCTTGTAGCTTGGGGAGTGGGGTACCTAAAAAAAACCCAAACATCCTGCAGTTCGGAAGGGTGGCTACAGTGCTGGGTGAGGAGGAAAGTGTGAGGGTTTGAGGAGGCCATCTAGAGGCCAGGAATACCTTGATTTTTTTTTTTTTTTTTTTTTTTTTTTTAATCTGTGAGCCACGCCCTTGTAATAAAAGGATTCAAACACATTCAGTTTGAATACCCAGCAGAGACCAGGCTCCTACTTTCATGGGACTTCTACCTTAATGGGACTTCTGCTTGTTTCCCTACATTAAAAGTCACCCTCCCTATAGCCCTCTGTCCTCTTATACATTTAAGTACCCTACAGAAAACCCAGGGGTGAAAAGAAGTACTGTACCCTTTAATTTAGCATAGAAAAAGTAGGTTTAAGTCGAAGGTTATCGGTGAAAGTGCTGATTTGAAATAAACACTGAAGGTTATAGCAGGAGTAATTACAAAAAGAGGGGCTGGGGCACCGTGGCTCACACCTGTAATCCCAGCACTTTTGGGAGGCCGAGGCAGGTGGATCACCTGAGGTCGGAGTTCGAGACCAACCCGACCAACATGGTGAAACCCTATCTCTACTAAAAATACAGAAATTGCCGGGCTGCGGCTCACGCCTGTAATCCCAGCACTTTTGGGAGGCCGGTGACGTGGCAGACACGCAGGTCAGGAGATCGGCATCTTCATCCTGGCTAACACGGTGAAACCCCGCCTCTACTAAAAATACAAAAAATTAGCCAGGCTAGGTGGCGGCTTCGTAGTCCCAGCTACTCGAGGCTGAGGAGAATGGCTGAACCCGAGGCGGAGTTTGCAGTGAGCTGAGATCCCAAGCCACTGCACTTCAGCCTACGGCTGTGACAAGACTCCGCCTCAAAAAAAAAAAAAAAAAAAGAAATTAGCCGGGCTTGGTGGCAAGGGTCTGTAATCCCAGCTACTCAGGAGGCTGAGGCAGGAGAATCGCTAGAACCTGGGAAGCGGAGGTTGCGGTGAGCTGAGATTGCGCCACTGCACTCCAGCCTGGAGGACAGGGCGAAACTCTGTCTGAAAAAAAAAGAAAAAAGGAAAGAGGGGAACACATAGCATCATAGATTTTGTAGAGTTTGATTCATCTAGTATCAGTCTTTCCTTCAATAAAGTAGTTAAGTGAGCCTCATGAGGTTAGCCAGTTGAGTCAAGTAGCTAATCACTCAGCATGTCTGGTGATATAGGCTGTTGGCCTTACCTCTCTTGGAGCATGGAAGCCAGCCTTTGATCATGTCAAGCTTCTATTAATACCTTATGGAAAGAGTGTAAAGTAATGGATTTGAACCTCAGGTTTATTTAATAGTTGTCTGTCCTTGGGCAAGTCACTTCTGAACTTGCTTCTTTGTTAAAATGGGGGTAATACCTATATCAGAAGATGATTGTGAAAATTAAATGAAAGCCACTCACCTTAGGGTTGAATATGTGATAGTCACATATTTGTGTCAATTCTGCTTCCTTTCAAAAGGAAGATATAAAGAAACTTTATTAACTTTTTCCAACATCCTTTGTATTTGGAGATTTGGTCTCCAGAGCTTTCTTTATGAATTCTGATGTGTAATAGGGGGTTTCCTCTTGGAGATGGGCCCCTGAAAAGCATTCTGGAGACAAGAAGAGTCTAACCCTTCTCTTCTATGCCTTCCCCATCAGGTGGCCAAAAGGTACCAGGAAGACTGAATCATTATCTTCAGAACAATAGCCTGTTGTAGAAAAGGAGAAGAGGGAGTTTGGTGGGGGATCTCATCCTATGTGATGGTTTCTAAGATACAAACCAAGTTTTTGGAAACTTGACGGGGGCAAGTAGGAAACAGATTTTTCTGAGCCTTTCCTGGAGTAGTTTCTGCTGTTCCAAACCATGGAGGTAGTCCATGTAGGTCATAGGGCTTGGTCTTACACTAAAAGGGTATTGTCAACCTCTGCATCTTTTCTTCCCCTTCCTTACCTGCTTAACTCCTGACCTGGAATTACCACCGGGTGTGAAAGGCAGCCTATTCTGTGTGTTGATTCTTTCTTGGCATTTCAGTTAACACCAGCAAGCCTGCTCTCTAGGCATAGGTGGCAGTTAATCTGTTGGATTGAAACCATGGAATAATGTCACAGCAATTCTGTAACTCTTGGAGTCCCTACCAGTCTGGGGTGGGTCAAATTTATCTTTCTTACATTTATAGCAAAGACTAAGGAGAAAAAAAGAGAACTTATAACTGGAACTTTATTGTACAAGTGTTCAGTAGAGGTAGCCTCTTCTTCTCTGCTACCCTCAATAAATTGTTGCTTGAGGAAGGTTTTATGAAAAGCCAAGTCTCCCAAAAACTTATTTGCCTTAAGTAATTAATTTTGTCTCAGTTTTTCTTCCTTAGAGTTTAAGGCTGTTGCCTCCTCTCCTACCTTTTCCTTTTCTTCATGGGTTATGTTTCCCAGTCTCTTCTGTGTTCTTCAGGATTTCCTCCCATTCTTCAGCATGAGAGCAGCCTAGGGGTGGGGCAGGGATAGGGGACTGACAAATTACTAGTGTAGATTTGGTCATTATGGAATTTTTTCATTCAAGTATTATCATTTAAATGGGGATGGCTGAGTTGCAAGGTTCCCAGGGCACACACTTATTACAAGCTTATGTGTAGGATTTACCTGGTTCTCATGATGGGTAGTTTACCTGCCTGTATCAGCACAACTCAGCAAAAGCTTTTCCCAACTAAATGGATACAAGAACTCTATCTGGGATTCCCCAAGGATTTAGCCAGATTTATGGGAAAACCCTAAATCTGAGCATTGTCATGAGCCTATTCTTTATACTTGGTACCTGTTGCCATTTCACCTGCTCGGCAAAATGAATTTATGTCATCCTCATGTGGCTCTATTGGGAGATAATTTAAACTTCCCTCCTCTAACCCTGATCTGGTATCTTCCTGCTTAAAAATATTCTTCAGCGGGCAGCCAATTCATCTTAGAACTTGCAGTTCTTCCTGTGAGAGTACCAGCACCCCCACTGCCCCTACCCCACAAAATAAGGTATGGACTGTGTGATTTCAGGCATGGTTTTGTTGTGGTGTGAAGAGAAGGTGTTAGCTGCTGAGTTCTGTTTGTCAGCAGAGCCTGACAGACTCATGCTGGCGCTCACTAGGGCTGGGCAACCAATCACAGCTGGAACAGTTATCGTCATGGAGTCCCTGTGGGCTTCCTCTATCAGGTCACATCCCAAAATAACATTGGGCAGTATTTCAAGTGAAGAAATGAAGGCTTTCAGGGCTGTAGCCAGCCTGGAGTGTGAGATTCTGTGTGAAATAGTTGGATCTGCTCCAGCGCTTTTGATCTGCATGGTAGATGAGCAATAAAATGCACAAAACACATTGGAAACACGTGAGGAAATTCTCCTGGCCCTGCTGCTTCCTTGGAACTGGTAGGGCACTGAGTGGGCTGATCCTCACCTCCCATCTCTCAGCAGGATTATACTTGGAGGAGAACAAACCCTGGAAAAGAAATCTTCCCATTAAAGGGGCATTGCTACAGTTCTTTTAACAGTCTTTTCAGAAGATGCTTGTTAGGTGGGCTCTTTTGGGATAACTGAGAACCTGAGAGTCCTAAGATGCCAAGGGCATCCCCCACCAGGGAGAATAGGGGCCTTTTTTTTTTTTTTTTTTTTTTTGAGACAGAGTCTCGCTGTGTCACCCAGGCTGGAGTGCGGTGGCGCGATCTTGGCTCACTGCAATCTCCATCTCCTGGGTTCATGCCATTCTCCCGCCTCAGCCTGCCAAGTAGTTGGGACTACAGGCACATGCCACCACGCCCAGCTAATTTTTTGTATTTTTTAGTAGAGATGGGGTTTCACCGTGTTAGCCAGGATGATCTCGATCTCCTGACCTCGTGATCCGCCCACCTCAGCCTCCCAAAGTGCTGGGATTACAGGTGTGAGCCACCGCACCCAGCCCGATTGAACTTTTTATTAATGATAAATGTGTTATAGAAAACTGAACTGTTACGAACATTGAGGTCTGGCTTAACAGAGTCTGGCTTTTTGTGGAACAAAAGACCTGAAAAACTGGCTTTTTGTGGAGTAGAAAGCAGAGGTGTGTCCTGTGTAATAAAAGGATGTGGAGTTCAGAGCAATATCTGTTCATGTAGATAGAGGGGCAAGACATCTTTTGGAGACTTCTGCCCTTACTACTTCCTCCCATTTCCCAATAAAAATATTTACTATGCCTAGCCACTGGAACTGGTGGGTATGTCTTATAACTTATATTGCTGGTATGTTGTTATATCTCTCATTCCAGAATATTACTGCTGGTCGTTTAACCCTGACCATATGGTGCTAGGGGGGTTTCATGCATATGTGCCAGAGGTGTCACAGACTTAGATTTATCCAGCCCTCTCTGATTGTATATGTGAGAAAACCGAAGCCTGGCTTCTTGCCAGTTTGCCCAAGGTCACAACTGATAAATACCAAAAGCTGGGCCTTGGTCTCCTTAAGAGGCGTGACCTTTCTCCTCAGTTCATATAGTGTCACAACATAATGGAGAGAGAAAGCCAGCATGGCCTATGGGGTTCAACAGGCCTGGGTTTAAAATCTGGCTTCCACCACTTGCCAGATGACCTGAGCATGTAGCCCAATCTTTTTCGGCATCAACTTCCTCATCTTCAAATTGGTAATGTGACTGGGTACAGTGGCTCACGCCTGTGATCCCAGCACTTTGGGAGGCCAAGGTGGGAGAATTGCTTGAGCTCAGGAATTTGAGACCAGCCTGGGAAACATGGTGAAACTCCATCACTACAAAAATACAAAAAAAACTAACCGGGTGTCTGTAGTCGCAGCTATTCGGGAGGCTGAGGTGGGAGGATGGCTTGAACCTAGGAGACAGGTTGCAGTGAGCCAGGATTGTGCCACTGTACTCCAGCCTGGGTAACAGGCAGACCCTGACTCAAAAAAACCCAAACCAAAACCAAAATGGTAATGGTAATAGTATCTGTAACCAAGAATTGTAGAAAATTGGGTAACTTTGCAAAGTGTCTGGCATGTAGTAGATGCTTAAATGGTAGCTGTTAATCGTAAATGATTTTCCCCTTTCTGTGCTAACATTTTGGCTCCTAAAATTATTTGAAACCAACTATCCCGTGCTGACCAGTTGCCATCTAATGAAAATGACACTTTGAGAGGTTGGCCCCAAGCCAACTAAATCAGAGAGATAAGAAGATTAATGCTCTTCCTTCCCCAGTATTTTTCTATGCCCAGGCATCCCAGCCAGGTGGGACTACTGTTGACAGTGGTTTATTTAGCACTTTTTCTCCAAGAAGCTCAGGGCACTTTACCAAAAGTGACAGCTCTCCTGAAGAAGGGAAAGCCACATCTTTGTCAGCCACAGATGCCTCCAGAGTTCTGAGACCCCAGCCCCAAGAGCTACAAAGGTTTTCTTTAGGCTTCTAGGATCCCTCAGGTGGAGCAGGGGCATTCTCCTTGTGGATCTATGGCGAGCCTGGTTTTTTAATTGTAAATGTGGCTGAAGGGACCTCCTCAGTTCCTGCCGTGAGCTGATAGGAGTGGTTGGTGGGTTTGTATGTATGTATATGTGTGTGTGTGTGTGTGTGTGTGTGTGTATGTATGTATGTATGTATGTATTCATTTATTTTTGAGACGGAGTCTCACTCTGTTGCCTAGGCTGGAGTGCAGTGGCACGATCTCCTCGGCTCACTGCAGCCTCCACCTCCTGGGTTCACGCCATTCTCCTGCCTCAGCCTCCCAAGTAGCTGGGACTACAGGCGCCCGCCACCACGCCCTGCTCATTTTTTGTCTTTTTTAGTAGAGACGGGGTTTCACCATGTTAGCCAGGATGGTCTCCATCTCCTAACCTCATGATCCGCCCACCTCAGCCTCCCAAAGTGCTGGGATTACAGGCGTGAGCCACCGCACCCGGCCAGGTTTTGGTTTTTTGTTTTGTTTCTTGTTTGGTTTTTTTTCTTAGCACTTCCAAAGATACACACCAAGGCCAGTGGTGGTGGCTCATGCCTGTAATCCTAGAACACTGGGAGGCTGAGAAGGGCAGATCGCTTGAGCCCAGGAGTTCAAGACAAGCCTGGGCAACATGGCAAGGCCCCATCTCTACAAAAAAATTTAAAAATTAGCTGGGGGCCAGGCATGGTGGCTCATGCCTGTAATGCCAGCACTTTGGAAGGCCAAGGTGGGCGGGTCACTGGAGGTCAGGAGTTCGAGACCAGCCTGGCCAACGTGGTGAAACCCCGTCTCTACTAAAAAATACAAAAATTAACCTGTAATCCTAGCTACTCAGGAGGCTGAGGCAGGAGAATTACTTGAACCAGGAAGTGGAGGTTGCAGTGAGCCAAGATCTTACCACTGCCCTCCAGCCTGGGTGACAGACCTAGACCCTGTCTCTTAAAAAAAAAAAAAAAAAAAATCCACGAAGATACACACCAAATTGAACAGTGGTTTCTCTATTGAGAGCAACAGAAAGACAGCCAAGGGGGACTTTGGCTTCACCTATAATATCTGAAATGTTTTTATCATGAGAATGTTTATGTTTTACTTGTATAACTAGAGACAAAAATGATCAAAACAAAACATTTAATTTTTCTAATCCCAGCTACTCAGGAGGCTGAGGCAGGAGAATCGCTTGAATCTGGGAGGTGGAGGTTGCAGTGAGCTGAGATCATGCCACTGCACTCCAGCCTAGGTGACAGACCGAGACCCTTTCTCTAAAAATAAAAAATAAAAATAAATTAACAACAAAAAAAAACGCACAAAGATGCACACCAAATTGAACAGTGGTTTCTCTATTGAGGGCAACAGAAAGACAGCTTGGGGAACTTAGGTGTAGGGGACTTTGGCTTCACCTGTAATATCTGAAATGTGTTTTTCATGAGACTGTTCATGTTTTACTTGTATAACTAAAGACAAAAATGATCAAAACTGTTGTTTTTTTGTTTTTTTTTTTGTTTTTTTTTGTTTTTGAGACGGAGTCTCAGTCTGTCTCCTAGGCTGGAATGCAGTAGTGCTATCTTGGCTCACTGTAACCTCCACCTCCTGGGTTCAAGGAATTCTCCCCGCCTCAGCCTCCTGAGTACTTGGGATTACAGGTGCCCACCACCATGCCCGGGTAATTTTTGTATTTTTAGTAGAGATGGGGTTTCGCCATGTTGGCCAGGCTGGTCTCAAATTCCTGACCTCGTGATCCGCCCACCTCGGCCTCCTAAAGTGCTGGGATTACGGACATGAGCTACTGCGCCTGGCCAACATTTAATTTTTCAAAGCGATTTGAACTGAACCAAGTTCTCGTCTGATGGATGGATCCTTGATTCCTATTCTGTTCTGAAATACACTTCTTTTTCCTGTAAGCAGGAAAGTTCTTATTACCAAAAGCTGGCAGTTTGATAAGGAATGGAGACTGTAGTAAGGAGTAGGTTAGGGAACCTGCTGATCCCTAAAACAGATCATTGAGCTGTGGGATTTGCTGTAGACTGTAGGGCCTAATGAGTGCTTTTTGAGGCCCTTTCTACTTACAGTGGCTCTCCTTGTCATCTTGTTGCCTCTTTTAGTTTGTTCTTGGTTCAGAGGCTAGATGTCTGTGGTGTAACTTAGGCATCAAAACAGGGATGGGGCTGGGCACGGTGACTCATGCCTATCATATCAGCAATTTGGGAGGCCAGTGTGGGAGGATTGAGCCCAAGAATTTGGGACCACCCTGGGCAACATGGCAGAATCTCTTCTACACACACACACACACACACACACACGGTGGCGCATGCCTATATACACACACACAGAGCCATATGTGGTGGCGCATGCCTGTAGTCCCAACTACTCGGGAGGTGGAGGTAAGAGGATCACTTGAGCTAGGCAGGTTGAGGCTGTAGGGAGCTGGCATCGTGCCAGTGTACTCCAGCCTGGGGTAACAGAGTGAGACCCTGTCTCAAAAAAAAAAAAAGAAGAACCAAGGATGGAGTCCCTCTCTCTTGGGACTAACGTGGGGCTCTTCATAGCTCCAGGTACTTTAGTCCTTCAAGAAAGGAAGATGTCCTTTGCTGTTACCTCGTGGTTGACCTCTTGAAATCGTTCTGTGGTGGAACTAATTCTCATTGCATTTTTAAAGTATGCTGTGGTATGCCTGGCCTACTTCTTAACAAAAAAGAAAGCTAGCATTTTCTGACTTCTCAACTAACATGGAAAGCTGGACACAGGCACAAATGCATACCTATCTACCTGCCTTCAGAGCAAACTTTGTCTCCAAGAGCTCAGCAGAAATGCTCCCAGCCTAGTGAGGTACCAAGTGGTTTGTGGAAGGTCCACCCAGCTTGGATACTTGAAGGAGAGCCTAAAAGGTACTCTCTGACCTCCAGTGTTAACTGTCTGATCTTAGTGTCAAAGTCACTTTCAGCCGATCTTTCCAGGGTGAGCTCGTTTATTGGAGCAGGAATAGACTCAAACCAACTTGGATCTCCTCCTCCTCGAGATGTGTGGTGTTTTCAGTTTTGTTTTTGTTTGTCTTCGAGACGGTGTTTTGCTCTGTTACCTATGCTGGAGTGCAGTGGTACAATCTTGGCTCCCTATAGCCTCCTCCTCACTGGCTTAAGAGATTATCCCACCTCAGCCTCCCAAGTAGCTGGGACTACCGCGGTACACCACGACACCTGGCTTATTTTTGGGGGTGTTTTTAGCAGAGACAGGGTTTTGCCGTGTTGCCCAGGCTGGTCTCGAACTCCTGGGCTCAAGTGATCTGCCTGCCTCAGCCTTCCAAAAGGAGCCACTGCATGTGACCCAGTGTGTTTAAGAGAACTCTTTTGTTTACCATTTAAGTATCAGGGTTTTCATCCTTTCTTCAATTACAGTTAGTTCCAAGCCTGAAGTAATGTTGCTAGCTAGAGAATGAACATGGCGCAGGGGATGGAGTTAGGGTATATTTTCTGGGGTGAATATTTTTCATATTGAGCTCCTGTTTGCTAATACTGGAGTTTGTTGACCTAGAGTGAACTCTTTATTGATTAATTCAAGACAAGCAAAGCCTACAAATACCAAGTTCTCACTGAAAAACATAAAAGCTGGGAAAAAACAGAATTTGTTCAATTGGCAAACATTTGTTGATTACTGTTATAGACCAGGTGTTAGGAGTATAGTCCCAGACCTTCTTGGCGGTTAAGAAATTGCCTTTCTCATCCAATGTATCTCTTTCTTACCTCCTACCCCTTATGTTGTAAAGTATGGTGACTTGGAGTGAGTCCTTGGCAAATGGAGGCTATGATAATCTATAATAATAATCATCATTCTAATATATAATAGAAGTAGAGGGGATCTATAAATGTTTCCCAAACTTGTTAACATTCTCTTGTAGCTCTTGGTACCATCCTGGCAGCATTTTGTAAAGTTCTGCTATTGGAAAAGAACTAAAGCCTCACTGAAGTAGTTGCTTTCTTATGACGATAGAAGTTAGGACTGGGAAAGAAGACGAAAGTGCTAGATCTGCTTCTGAGGGGATAGAAGCATAGAAAAGGAATCAGCAAAACTCAGTCACACCATTGTTTGTATATTGTCTCACTACTATTGCACTATAGTGTCAGAGTTGAATAGTTTTGAAGAAGGCTTTATGGCCCACCAAGGTCTAATATATATTCCACCTGGTCCTTAACAGAGTTTGCCATATGTAAATTATAGTATTATGACTAGGGCCGGGTGCGGTGGCTCACGCCTATAATCTCAGCACTTTGGGAGGCCAAGGAGGGCCTCCTGCGATCGGGAGTTCGAGACCAGTCTGACCAACATGGAGAAAACCCGTCTCTACTAAAAATACAAAAAATTTAGCCGGGCGTGGTGGCACATGCCTGTAATCCCAGCCACTCAGGAGGCTGAGGCAGGAAAATCACTTGGACCTGGGAGGCGGAGGTTGCGATGAGCTGAGACGCACCATTGCACTCCAGCCTGGGCAACAAGAGCGAAACTCTGTCTCAAAAAAAAAAAAAAAAAAAATTTTTTTTTTTTTTTTTTTAAAATAAAAATAGTATCATGAGTAAAGAACGTGTGTGATGTATTTGCTCTTGATTATTTAAGGAAAATGCTAAGCAAGTAGTAGGATTATTGATAGTAGAATCTTTCTGCCTAATATTACTAATCCATGTTCTTATGTATATGTTCTAGGATCTATCTGGTTCAATAGATGACCTCCCCATGGGGACAGAAGGAGCTCTGAGTCCTGGAGTGAGCACATCAGGGATTTCCAGCAGCCAAGGAGAGCAGAGTAATCCAGCTCAGTCTCCTTTTTCTCCTCATACTTCCCCTCACCTGCCTGGCATCCGAGGCCCCTCCCCGTCCCCTGTTGGCTCTCCCGCCAGTGTTGCTCAGTCTCGCTCAGGACCACTCTCGCCTGCTGCAGTGCCAGGTACCCTCAAGTGCTGGGCTTTAGGGAGAGGGAAAGGTGACTGCCCCCAGTAATATTAAGGAGTCCTAGTCTTCCCCTGGCAGAGAAAGCATCTCTGGCTCATGCTTGCGTAGTTTCCCCCTTAGCATTTGGAGAAGGGAGATTGGAACCTGTTGGCTGGATCTCTGTGTGTGTGATACTGGGAGGTACTTGGCCTCTCCATGAGCCATTTCTAGCTCTGAATTGACAACCTAGCTAGAATTCCCAGGCTTAGCCATGATATTCTTATGTTGTTCTTTGTCTGGAGCAGGCAACCAGATGCCACCTCGGCCACCCAGTGGCCAGTCGGACAGCATCATGCATCCTTCCATGAACCAATCAAGCATTGCCCAAGATCGAGGTGAGAGCCTGGGTGTTGGGGAGGGGCAGGGAGCTAGGACAGACATTTGAGTGCCCTGTGCAGTAGCTTTTAGAGAGCTGTTTGACCATGAAGCTTAGGACAATCCCTGCAGCAAATTGTTTTTATATTCTTTAAAAGTTGACATGATAATTGTACTTATTTATGGGGAACATAGTGATGTTTCAATAGATATAACGTATAGTGATCAGATCAGGGTAATTAGCAGATATATAATCCCAAACACTTACTACTTCTTTGTGCTGAGACCCAGCAGCAAATTGTGAAGTTAGAGTGGGCTTGGCCATGTTAGTGTCTCCATTTCTCAGTACTTATCTCTGTTTTGATGGTTGCCCTCTTACATTTTGCCTCATGTGGTCGGCAGTTGCTGAAGACTCAACATTTGGTCTTTACTCATTAAGTCATTCATTTTGGTTTTTGTCATTCCTTTTTGTCTTTTCAAACCTCCATTTAGCAGAAACAGTTGGCATGCCCTGGTTAATGGCTTATGTCACTCTGAAGGTGCCTAAAATGACACACCACTATATAGAAAATCAGATAGAGACTCCATGCAAGTAGCTGCTAAAGAAAATGTAGATGGTAAAGTCCCAGGATAAGGAGGGAGAGCATTTGTTCGCATTGTATAAAGCTAATAACTATATGGATACTACCCACAAATAGGTTATATGCAGAGGAACCCCCAGATGCCCCAGTACAGTTCCCCCCAGCCTGGCTCAGCCTTATCTCCGCGTCAGCCTTCCGGAGGACAGATACACACAGGCATGGGCTCCTACCAGCAGAACTCCATGGGGAGCTATGGTCCCCAGGGGGGTCAGTATGGCCCACAAGGTCAGTATACTACCCAGTTAGGAGTAGATAGGGGTGAGAGGAGAAAACAGTTCCTTGTCTGTTATGTTGCCATCTAGCTTGTAACCTTGTGAGAGAAGGGCTGTCCTTTGCCTTAAATCCACCCAGGCCAGGCCCTTGAAGAAGGGCAAGGAAAGATTCCATTTGTCTCCACTTACTCCGTCACTATGAGAAAGTCTTTCAATTTCACTGAGCCTCTGTTTCATTTGTAAAAATGGAGATAAGGTGTTTACTCCACCATTGAGCACAGACAATTAATACATGGTAGCTATTGGTTATTACTGTTTTAAAATTATTTTTAGTGAATAAGTCATAATGGAATAGATCTTTGCTCAAAATTGCAGCCCTAGGCAGATCAAAAGTTGAGTATCTTACACAGAGCATGGAGATAGAAAGGAAGTTATCTTCTTCTGGAAGGTGAAGTGCCTGTGTGGCAGCAAAGCCAACCTTGCTCTGTGCTGCCTTTAAGATGGAGGGGATAACTGACCTGCCTTTACATGCTTCTGGCACCCCCCCCCACTTTTTCTCATGGAGATAAAGGCTACCATGAAGTTGGTCTCTTTCCTAACCAAAATATTGAATGACATTGTTTGGTGTTCTAGAGTTGTGAGAGATATTAGTGAGTTGCTATTGAGTCACTAACCAAGTCTCTGTCTTCTCTTCCTCCCCTCTCAGGTGGCTACCCCAGGCAGCCAAACTATAATGCCCTGCCCAATGCCAACTACCCCAGTGCAGGCATGGCTGGAGGCATAAACCCCATGGGTGCCGGAGGTCAGATGCATGGACAGCCTGGCATCCCACCTTACGGCACACTCCCTCCAGGGAGGATGAGTCACGCCTCCATGGGCAACCGGCCTTATGGCCCTAACATGGCCAATATGCCACCTCAGGTTGGGTCAGGGATGTGTCCCCCACCAGGGGGCATGAACCGGAAAACCCAAGAAACTGCTGTCGCCATGCATGTTGCTGCCAACTCTATCCAAAACAGGTAAGGCCTGGGAAGTGTAGACCCACTCAGATTATTGAGATGCTTCTGGACCTAAATCGGGCGGGGGGGAAATGGGTGTGTGTATGAAGTGTTAATTCTTACATGTCTTAGATGGGTCTGAAATTTCACATGACTAAACATCATATGTAAAGAACTTTATAAAAAAACAGGGTTTTGGCTGGGCGTGGTGGCTCACGCCTGTAATCCTAGCACTGTGGGAGGCCAAGGCGGGCAGATCATGAGGTCAGAAGTTTGAGACCAGCCTGACCAATATGGTGAAACCCCGTCTATACTAAAAATGCAAAAATTAGCTGGGTGTGGTGGTGCACGCCTATAATCCCAGCTACTCAGGAGGCTGAGGCAGGAGAATCGCTTGAACCCAGGGGCGAAGCTGCAGTGAGCCGAAATTGTGCCACTGCACTCCAGCCTGGGCGACAGAACTAGACTGAAAAAAAAAAATAGAAGAAAAGAAAAAAGGTTTTTATGGAGTGTTTTGTTTTGTTTTGGGATCTTTTGAGACAGGGCCTTGCTCTGTTCCCCAGACTGAATTGCAGTGCCATGACCACAGTTCACTGCAGCCTTGACCTCCCAGGCTTAGGTGATCCTCCCACCTCAGCTTTCTGAGTAGTTGGGACTACAGGCACACACCACCACACACGGCTAATTTATTTTTTATTTTTATTTATTTACTTACTTATTTTGAGACAGAGTCTCACTCCATTGCCCAAGCTGGAGTGCAGTGATGTACTTTCAGCTCACTGCAACCTCTGCTTCCCAGGTTCAAGCGATTCTCCTGCCTCAGCCTCCCGAGTAGCTGGGATTACAGGCACCCGCCACCATGCCCTGTTAATTTCTGTATTTTTAGTAGATACTGGGTTTCACCATGTTAGCCAGGCTGGTCTCGAACTCCTGACCTCAAGCGAGCTGCCTGCCTTGGCCTCCCAAAGTGCTAGGCATGATCCACCATGCCTAGCCTTTTTTTTTTTTTAAAATAGATGTGGGGTCTCACTATGTTGCCAGGGCTAAAGACAGCTTATTTTGATTTGCAAAATAAGTGTTCAGAGTAGGTGGTTTAACTTCTATCAGTCAACATTTTGGTTTCCAAAAGGATTCTTAATGATACATATGTCTTGGATCTTTGGTGTTAGAAATAGCAAATGGTAAGCTTGTGGTTTGCCATTTCTCTTACTGTTTTATGTGGTCCTGTGTGTTGACTCTGGTGCTAGAGTGCAGAAGGCTCACGTGATTAGGTTTAACGACTTCTTTGGCCACTAAATCTTATTGAGTTGTTGATGAACCAAGGTAAAATAGGGTGATTGACTATAAAGAGCTGGATTTGGTAGAACTTCAGAAAGATGGAAGTGCAAAGTTTGCATTAGCCCATCAAGAAATAATGCAAAGCCACCTCTGGGTGATATGCTGAGGGTTCCAGTCTGGAATTTAGCATGACAAAAAGTGGTACAGTTCGGCATTTCATCTATGTCTTTTGCCACAGACAGGGCCCTTAAATGGAAATACAACTTGACTTTGGAGGTGGCTTTGAGGAAGGCAGTACTTAAAAGACACAGCAGGGCTCTGCTTCAAAGAATTGTACCCTTTGAAATTCAGCTATTGTGGCTGGGTGCAGTGGCTCACTCCTGTTATCCTAGCACTTTGGGATACCGAGGCAGGTGGATGACCTGAGGTCAGGAGTTCAAGACCAGCCTGCCCAGCATGGCGAAACCCCATCTCTACTAAAAATACAAAAAATTAGCCAGGCATGGTGGTGGGCACCTGTAATCCCAGCTACTTGGGAGGCTGAGGCAGGAGAATCGCTTGAACCTGGGAGGCGGAGGTTGCAGGTTGCAGTGAGCCGAGATCGCACCGTTGCACTCCAGCCTGGGCGACAAGAATGAAACTCCCATCTAAAAAAAAAAAAAAAAATTGGCCGGGCACGGTGGCTCACCCCTATAATCCCAGCACTTTGGGAGGCCGAGGCAGGCGGATCACGAGGACAGGACATTGAGACCATCCTGGCTAATACGGGGAAACTCTGTCTCTACTAAAAGTACAAAAAATTAGCCAGGCATGGTGGCGGGCACCTGTAGTCCCAGCTACTTGGGAGGCTGAGGCAGGAGAATGGCGTGAACCTGGGAGGCGGAGCTTGCAGCGAGCCGAGATCACGCTACTGCACTCCAGCCTGGGCAACAGAGCGAGACTCTATCTCAAAAAAAAAAAAAATTAAATAAACTATTGTTCGCTATCCAGAACTTGAACTCTCTTAGTATCTTTTGTGGGATGTAGAAGATAAGAGAATCTGGGTGTTAGCTGGACATGGTGGTGCATGCCTCATAGTCTTAGGCACTCAGGAGGCTGAGGAAGGCAGATCGTTGGAGCTCAGGAGTTTAAGGCTGCAAAAAGCTATGATCACACCACTGCACTCCAGCCAGGGTGCCAGAGCAATACCGTATCTCAAGAAAATAAAGAAAAATAATATCTGGATGTTGCATAGTTCTAGTTTTGGGGACCCATCAGTGTTTTCCTTTTAATCCTAACTAGATGATCACACAGCATTATTTGGCTCAAGTTCAAATCTAAAAGCCCAGAGTCTAACCTTTGTCTCTCTCACTTTCCATCTTCTTCCTTAGGCCGCCAGGCTACCCCAATATGAATCAAGGGGGCATGATGGGAACTGGACCTCCTTATGGACAAGGGATTAATAGTATGGCTGGCATGATCAACCCTCAGGGACCCCCATATTCCATGGGTGGAACCATGGCCAACAATTCTGCAGGTAAGTGCTAGTCATTCTCACTAGGGATTTCTT
The DNA here is from genome assembly GCF_008728515.1 of Papio anubis. Taxonomy (NCBI): domain Eukaryota; kingdom Metazoa; phylum Chordata; class Mammalia; order Primates; family Cercopithecidae; genus Papio; species Papio anubis. Next base: position 25,082,238 of record NC_044976.1, read on the forward strand.
CAAGAGTCACATCACAGCTAAACTTACTGGTCTTGAGAATTTTTTTCTCTTTTACAGGGATGGCAGCCAGCCCAGAGATGATGGGCCTTGGGGATGTCAAGCTAACTCCAGCCACCAAAATGAACAACAAGGCAGACGGGACACCCAAGACAGAATCCAAATCCAAGGTAGCAATTTTTGTCTTGACTCTTTCAATTTTGTGTCCTATCTTTTTCAGTGGTAGGAAGGAAAAAGAAAAGAGAGAGACAAGATCCCAGCCTTTTATGACACCGGACTAGATAGTCTCTGAAAAAGCTACTGTTGCCTCCTCTTATCATGAAGGGTCTCAGAATAATAGCTCAGTGAGTTGGGTCTGGGTTGGTCTAAGGGATCCTGGTAAATAACATAATATTCTCACAGCTGTTTGTTATGGGGGAAATGCCAGACCCTGCAGCATCAAACTCTCTGTGCTGTTTGGCTGGTGCCCTCTGTGAAACCATGCCTCCTGTACTCAAGCATTGATAGATGGGGTGTGCCATGGGCAACTAGTTGCTCTTCTCTTCCTGAACCTTACTCGTGGCAGCAGGAATGGTACCCTGTGTACTGTAAAGAAGGAGATAAGGCACATGAGACTTGATTCCTTGGCTTCCCTTAGGTTGGTCCTGGGTGTGCTGTTAGGCTGTGCAGAAGTAATGGGTCCTACTCAGCAAAGTAATGGGTCCTACTCAGCATTTGGGTCGTTTGAAATATTTCTGTCCTTGGCCATACCTCACTTTCCCTATCTATATACGTAGGGAAAATACAAATCATAGCTGTTACCTCCTATGAGTTTTCACCTCTAGCTCCTAGCCCTTTTGACCATCCTCCTGTCTTGGACAGGATGATATCCAAAGCCCTTCAACCAGGTGGGAAACCCTTCCTTTCTTTAGAAGAGGCAAAGAGTTTCTTTTCATTTTAGTCCATCCCATTGCCTCAAGATCATGTTGTGAGTTTTTCGATTTACCTAAAACATAGTACCTAAGTATGTTCAGGCTCCTGGGTAGTAGTGTGGGAGTAGTAGTGGCTTTGATGTCAGATGGACAAGGATTTGATCCTGAGCCTGCCACTTAAAAGCTGTGAGATCTTACGCTTTGCCTCCTGGTGCCTGCTTCCTTATCTTTAAAAATGGGGATAATTTTATAGTATCTAATATATAAAGGCATCTAGCATCCCACCCAGTACATAACATATATTCAGTGTTAGCTTCCTTCCTTTATAGGAAAAAAAAAAAAATTGGTTCTTTTTTGGCCCTTCAACCTTGTGAAGGCAGGGCAGGTGTTAGTGACCACCCCAGAGTAAGAAGCTTTAACACTGCTCCTGTCAAGAGACTTCTGAGACCCTTAGCATAGGCTTTGAATCTGACCCATTCCTATGAATTTTGACCTGAACCTTCCAGAAATCCAGTTCTTCTACTACAACCAATGAGAAGATCACCAAGTTGTATGAGCTGGGTGGTGAGCCTGAGAGGAAGATGTGGGTGGACCGTTATCTGGCCTTCACTGAGGAGAAGGCCATGGGCATGACAAATCTGCCTGCTGTGGGTAGGAAACCTCTGGACCTCTATCGCCTCTATGTGTCTGTGAAGGAGATTGGTGGATTGACTCAGGTGAGTGGGTGCCTGACACTTGACTGCCCCTGTGGTTTCCACAAACCCCTTTCTTAGGTACTCACTGGCTTCACGTGGTACCATGCATCCCACAGGGACATCATCCTCTCCTGCTCTCTGAGTCGAATATTGATAATATTGATAGACCAGGGAGCACAGGTTTCCCAGAAGATAAGGCAGGAAGCAGAGATCTCCCTGGTAGTATGAGGTATTAGCAGTAAGTTTACCGTGTATCTAGGGTCCCACTGAGATGCAAAGCTAGGGAAGGTCTGTGGGCATTCTGATTCCATGGGAGGCAATTTGGCATAGTAGCAAAGACAGGATTTGGAGAGATGGACCTGGTTTTGAGTCCCTTCTTACCCACTTACAACATATATGACCTTAAGGTGTGTAACCACTCTGAACCTTAATTTTCTTATTTGTAAAATACAAACACTATGTAACAGTATATAACTCACTAGACTATCAAAAGTTAGAAAAACCTTGACTTTCAGCAAGGTTTCTGCCACATAAATCGGCCTGCAAGATGGTACAGAGGCAGCCAGAGTATAAGTAGATCTTCCCATTCCTGGAATCTTCCCAGTAGAGACAGGATTTCAGGAACTATTTAGTAGAAATAGTTTATTTTAAAGGAAGAAGTAGTAGGAAATGATGTGTTTAGTTTTTCTGTATGGGAAACTTAAGTGATAACCTGAATTGGACACCACCCAGAGCTTGCGCCTACTCTGATACCTTACAATTTTGTAGACTTAGCCCAGGAGGCAAACAGGTGAGGCAGCACAGGCAGACAGCAGACTGTGCCTTGCAGACTTTCCTCCTGTGTGTGTTCTGTAGTCACCAGACCAGAAGCCTGCTGTTGGATCAGTTTGTGGCTGAGCTCGGGGAGGCGTGGCAGGGAGGGACTTATTCCAGACCTTCTAAATCAGAAGAGGAAAACAGCTGTCACCAGCAGAAAAGAAAGTGATTGGAATGAAGCCAGCCAACAGTCAGTTATGAATTCCTTCTCCCTTCAGGCTTTATTCCCCTCCCCCACAAAGGAAAACAAAACAAAACAAGACACGTGCATACTGCCACATAACTGGCATGAGAAGCAAAGCCATGGAAGGCTTTTGAGGTGACTCCATGTATATTCCTGCCATTCTCCCTGATACTCAGATCTCATAGTCAAGTCTTCCCTGCCTATAGGGAAGGAGAGCTTTGGGTTAGGTTTCGCTCGCTTCTGATTCGGTGAGCTTCAGGGTTCACTGAACCTAGGATGAGATACAGAGAGAATTCTGATGTCTGAGTCTCTTCCAGATTGCAAAAGGATGCAAACCTTTAAAATGCCTTGTAATTGAACTTTTAAAAGACAGTGATAATTCAGGGGCAAAAGAGTGCTTTTTATAAGTTAGTTTATGAAGGCTCCAAGAAAGCAAAGCTGCATCTTGAGCTTATCTAAAGGATTAGTAGGGTTTAGGTGGAAGAGTGGCCAATCCAGTAGACTGGCCTAGATGCCACGGAGATGGGAGAGAGTCTGGATATTTCCCACCAAGGCCGTCTCCAACCATGAAGACTTAGCTCAGGTGTTACCCACTCTAAGAAGTATTCCTAGTCACCTCTGCCCCATCTAGGTTGTCCCCCTCTGTGCCTGTTGAAACTCCTCTTTCTAGTGTCATGGGTACCGTATCAGCAGACATTACGACTTACTGAACTTCCTTTGTGTATAGGGACTGGAAAACCCTTGTTCCCAGGCCTTGGGGGAACAGATTTACCATATGGTAGATGAATAAGCGTAAGAATACATGAAGAAGGAGACCTGTCCATCTAGAGCAGAAAGACTAATTGTAGGGAGCATCTGGGGAATGGGCTTGGTCAGTGTGTGCCCTAAAGCTGAGGGAAGGAGGCAGAACTGTAGGTTGGCTGCTGGGGAGGTACAAAAGTCATAATAAGGCCGGGCGCAGTGGCTCACGCCTATAATCCCAGCACTTTGGGAGGCCGAGGCGGGCGGATCACGAGGTCAGGAGATCGAGACCATCCTGGCTAACATGGTGAAACCCCGTCTCTACTAAAAATACAAAAAATGAGCCGGGCGTGGTGGCGGGCGTCTGTAGTCCCAGCTACTCGGAGGCTGAGGCAGGAGAATGGCATGAACCTGGGAGGCGGAGCTTGCAGTGAGCCAAGATCGCGCCACTGCACTCCAGCCTAGGTGACAAAGCGAGACTCCGTCTCAAAAAAAAAAAAAAAAAAAAAAGTCATAATAAGGCCCTGGGCCAGGCACAGTGGCTCACACCTGTAATCCCAGCACTTTGGGAGGCTGAGACGGGCGGATCATCTGAGGTCAGGAGTTTGAGACCAGCCTGGCCAACATGGCCAAACCTTGTCTCTACTAAAAATATAAAAATTAGTGGGGCATGGTGGCGGGCGCCTGTAGTCCCACTGCTTGGCAGACTGAGGCAGGAGAATCACTTGAACCCAGGAGGAGGAGGTTGCAGTGAGCAGAAATGGCGCCACTACACTCCAGCCTGGGTGACAAAGTGAGATTCTGTCTCTAAATAAATAAATAAATAAGACCCTGAACACCTGGACCATCAGGACAGTGACTGGTAAGGGAAAGGGATCTCCGGTTATTTGTCAGTGAGATATGTTAGGGGAGCCAGTGGCACAAGAATGTCAAATTTGCAGGGAGCACCATGCCAAGAAAAAAATCAGATGTGTAAATTCCCAGTTTGACAAAGCAAGTCAAGCAGGGTGGTCATTGATACTATCACGAGTCTCCATTTTATAAAATGTTAGTTTTTATTAGTGCATTTAAAACAGGATTTAGGGCCAGGCACAGTGGCTCATGCCTGTAATCTCAGCACTTTAGGAGGCTGAGGCGAGTAGATGACTTGAAGCCAGGAGTTTGAGACCAGCCTGGCCAACATGGTGAAACCCTGTCTCCACTAAAAATACAGAAATTAGCCAGAAGTGGTGGTGCACGCCTGTAATCCCAGCTACTGGGGAGGCTGAGATAAGAGAATCGCTTGAGCCCGGGAGGCAGAGGTTGCAGTGAGCTGAGATCGTGCCACTGCATTCCAGCCTAGGTGACAGAGCGAGATTTATTTTTTCTGTCTCAAAAAAAAAGAAAGAAAAAGGATTTAGATATGCAGATGATTTGTACACCATTTTTTAGCAGTGTACTAAAAAACTGGACTCTGAATTCTGTTCCAGTAGTAATGTGAAATTTGCCCTGTTTTGCATAAGCACAGTCTGATAGTTGCAGTGGAACACCCTGAGGGTAAAACGAAGCCAGCTGCAGATTTAGCACTTCTTGTGGAGTATCCACCAAGCAAGTTTAACTTTTTTAATTAACTAAGAACTGTGATTTTACAAAGATGAATACCTTGCAGCCTGATGGGGCTTGGGACTTTCGGGCAGAAAACCAGGCGGGAGATATACCCCGACTCTTTTGGTTTGATTATACAGGTCAACAAGAACAAAAAATGGCGGGAACTTGCAACCAACCTCAATGTGGGCACATCAAGCAGTGCTGCCAGCTCCTTGAAAAAGCAGTATATCCAGTGTCTCTATGCCTTTGAATGCAAGATTGAACGGGGAGAAGACCCTCCCCCAGACATCTTTGCAGCTGCTGATTCCAAGAAGTCGCAGCCCAAGATCCAGCCTCCCTCTCCTGGTAAGGATGGGATCAGCAGCCCCACCAAGGCTGAGAGGGCCTGTTGCCCTGGCCTCATATTCAGTGGTACCTGCCTCCAGTAGGATATGCCAAGGATCTGTGCTCTGCCTTGCCCTACCACAGGGCTTAATAGGTTGGCTGACTAGAGAGTGGGCAGTGAAAACTCCCTTGGGAGGTACTCTGCAGCAGCCCTTAAAGTTTTAATTTTTGTTGTGCAGCTGGCAACTTGCCAAATGTTTGTAAAGTTGTGAATGGGAGGGGCACAAGAGGAGTTGAGGGAACTGACAAATGGCAGCAAGACAGGGCCATCTGGGAGCTTTGGCCCCTTGATGTCAGCACCTTAGAATGCAGCTCAGACTAGAGCCCTGAATTCCCCAGGGAGCTGAGATGGTAATGAATGGAAAGGAGGGAGTGGGGAAGGGATATGAATGGAACTCCCTGATGGGAGTGCCTCTGCCCACCCTCCTTTCTGAGAGGAGGCTGAGGCCTAGGGCGAGCCTAGAGAGGGAAGAAGACCAGGGTGCCTGGAAGGTGGGTGTAAACACATGTGCCCTGGTGTTGACCTCTGAGGGTGTAATGAGTACCTGAGATGACTCATCAGCTGGGGAGGCCTCAGCAGTGGGATATCTACTGCCAGGAATGGTAACTATTGGAAACATTAATTACTAGTAGTTTTGTACTCATCAGCTTAGAAGAACATTTGAACTTGAGAGATGACACCAAGCTGGATGCTTCAGAACAGGAGCTCCTAGACTCCTAAAATACATCCCAGATTTGGAAGCCCCTCCCTACCCAGGATTTCGGAGGCTCTGACTGGAGCTCATGGGCCAGCATTACAGAGTTTAATAGGTTAGACAAGGTCCTTTGGAGGAGTGAAAAGAAATAGCCAGGGAAGCTGGCAGTGACTCAAGGAATCACCAGCATGGTGATGTCATGGCCACAACACTCCTCTTTTCTACATGGAAAACAAAAACAAAGAGCTACAAAACCCTCAAATTCCCGTCTTTATGACCTGGCCTTGTAGATCCTCTGCTAAGAAGGGTGATCAGGCTTTAAAGGCCTTAGGAAGAACTTTCCCAAAGAGATTCTGGGTCATTCGTGTGTTTGTGTGAGAGTTAAACACTTTCATGCCAAGCAAACTGCTCAAATTGTATCTCTGTCCACAGCGGGATCAGGATCTATGCAGGGGCCCCAGACTCCTCAGTCAACCAGCAGTTCCATGGCAGAAGGAGGAGACTTAAAGCCACCAACTCCAGCATCCACACCACACAGTCAGATCCCCCCATTGCCAGGCATGAGGTATGGCCAAGAGCAGGGCAGATGGTTGGGAGGGATGGCTGGAGATAAGTGCATGGGAACTCCTTTGCAGCCAAAGGGTGGTCTTTGCCTCTGCCTTCCCAGCCAGTGACTACTGCGTGTCCTGTGTTATATTGGAGAAATTGGTCTATTTGTGGTCTAATTGGTTTTCCTCACTCTGGAGCAGGAGCAATTCGGTTGGGATCCAGGATGCCTTTAATGATGGAAGTGACTCCACATTCCAGAAGCGGAATTCCATGACTCCAAACCCTGGGTATCAGCCCAGTATGAATACCTCTGACATGATGGGGCGCATGTCCTATGAGCCAAATAAGGATCCTTATGGCAGCATGAGGAAAGGTGACTGATCTGATTGCTATTTGAGCTTGTGCTCGTAAAGATGGGACCAGTGAAATGGTGGGAAATCTTGAGAGTGGGTCAGGGTTCTTGTGGAGCTATCTTCTGAGATAATGCATTTCCTGCCCTAACTACCCCTCTTCATCCCTACCTCCTTTCTTGTCTCCTCCTTGACCTCACCTTGTCATCCCTTAACAAGTACATGCCTTTTGCTGGTTGGGGCCTCTTTAGATCTCTGTTTTGAACTTGTCTGGAAAACAATGAGATCAAACTTGAAGAGGGCCTGGGTCTTTGGAGCAGACAAATATATATTACCAGCTTTGCCAACTTACCAGTTTGTTCACTGCTTGCCTTTCTACACTCAGCTCCAGGGAGTGATCCCTTCATGTCCTCAGGGCAGGGCCCCAACGGCGGGATGGGTGACCCCTACAGTCGTGCTGCTGGCCCTGGGCTAGGAAATGTGGCGATGGGACCACGACAGCACTATCCCTATGGAGGTCCTTATGACAGAGTGAGGTAAGCATGACCCCAGCTCCTGTCCACCCGCCAGCACCCTGAGGCTATAGTGGGCTCAATCTGTCTCTTCAATTTTGTTTAGGACGGAGCCTGGAATAGGGCCTGAGGGAAACATGAGCACTGGGGCCCCACAGCCTAATCTCATGCCTTCCAACCCAGACTCGGGGATGTATTCTCCTAGCCGCTACCCCCCGCAGCAGCAGCAGCAGCAGCAACGGTGAGTAAAGCCTGGTCTTGGTGCTGCTGTGACTCAGACTTTGCCACTACCCATCCTGATCCTGTGTTTCTTTGCCTCCTGTAGACATGATTCCTATGGCAATCAGTTCTCCACCCAAGGTACCCCTTCTGGCAGCCCCTTCCCCAGCCAGCAGACCACAATGTATCAACAGCAGCAGCAGGTGAGGAGGGTAGCTGGGAATGGACCGGCATGCAGGTTCGTCTTGAAAGCTAGTAGTAAACTAACGTGTTGAAGTCTAAGAAGCTCACTTTAGATATTTTGGCATTCTTCTCTCATCTGACTGGCCAGTCCTGCTTGAAGAGCCAAGTCCTCAGTCTCTTCTCTATTTGGAGTTGGAAGGGGCTAGAAATAGACCTTATTTTGATCGTTAGGTTTTGTATATTTTTCTACTTAGAGCAAGGGAGGGGAAGAAAGAGTGGTGGTTGCTTTTGGAAACAACTTCAAAAGATAATTTGTTAAGGTGATTCCCATGTTTCCTTGGAGTCTATGGCCACCAGGCATCTAGTTGTAGCCATCTCGGCATCTGTGGGCTTTATGTCCCTGAGTGCAGAGTATTAACTTCCCCTCTGCTTGTCTCTGCCTTAGAATTACAAGCGGCCAATGGATGGCACATATGGCCCTCCTGCCAAGCGGCATGAAGGGGAGATGTACAGCGTGCCATACAGCACTGGGCAGGGGCAGCCTCAGCAGCAGCAGTTGCCCCCAGCCCAGCCCCAGCCTGCCAGCCAGCAACAAGCTGCCCAGCCTTCCCCTCAGCAAGATGTATACAACCAATATGGCAATGCCTATCCTGCCACTGCCACCGCTGCTACTGAGCGCCGACCAGCAGGCGGCCCCCAGAACCAATTTCCATTCCAGTTTGGCCGAGACCGTGTCTCTGCACCCCCTGGCACCAATGCCCAGCAAAACATGCCACCGCAAATGATGGGCGGCCCCATACAGGCATCAGCTGAGGTTGCTCAGCAAGGCACCATGTGGCAGGGGCGTAATGACATGACCTATAATTATGCCAACAGGCAGAGCACGGGCTCTGCTCCCCAGGGGCCCGCCTATCATGGCGTGAACCGAACAGATGAAATGCTGCACACAGATCAGAGGGCCAACCACGAAGGCCCGTGGCCTTCCCATGGCACACGCCAGCCCCCATATGGTCCCTCTGCCCCTGTGCCCCCCATGACAAGGCCCCCTCCATCTAACTACCAGCCCCCGCCAAGCATGCAGAATCACATTCCTCAGGTATCCAGCCCTGCTCCCCTGCCCCGGCCAATGGAGAACCGCACCTCTCCTAGCAAGTCTCCATTCCTGCACTCTGGGATGAAAATGCAGAAGGCAGGTCCCCCAGTACCTGCCTCACACATAGCACCTGCCCCTGTGCAGCCCCCCATGATTCGGCGGGATATCACCTTCCCACCTGGCTCTGTTGAAGCCACACAGCCTGTGTTGAAGCAGAGGAGGCGGCTCACAATGAAAGACATTGGTAAGGAGATCTCCCTCATTCGGTTGCCTAATCTGCCCCTTTCCGTCTTGTCCATTGTTCCCTCCACCTTAATATTCTGGATGAGGTTGAATCTGGTCCAATATTGACTAAAATAGAACCAAAGAACTTTGGAAAAGGAAGAAATAAGCTAACTAAAAGTTTTCCTTCAAAACATTGCCATGCAGTGATGTCCTAGACAGACAGCTTAGAAGCCATGAGGGGCTGGTGTGTGTCATCTCCCAGACAGGAACTGCCTTCTACATTGTGTTATCTTCAGAGTAGCCTCACTGATGGGGCAACCCTGGGGGTGCCTCCAGCCAACCCGGGCTTGGTGGATGGACGACATGGAGGTTTATTTCAGGAACCCCGGAGGCATGGCGGGTAATGATGTCCCTCAAGTCTGGTCTCCTGGCAGAGAGCACATGGGCATTAGATACCATCAACATCCTGCTATATGATGACAACAGCATCATGACCTTCAATCTCAGTCAGGTGAGTATCAGTGCCTGGGGAAGATTGAGATGGTTTGGGATCTTCTTAGTGTAGACAATGGGAATGTCTCATCTTTAGCCACCATGGTCTTTCTCTTTCACTCTTGTAGATATCTTCCATGCCAGTACTTTGCTTCCTTTGCCTCTGGGCACAGGCCCAGGATCTTGAGAGCAATAATAATTTGTTTACATGATACCTTAACACAGGATTGACTTCAAAAGGAATTTGGGAGACACTTTGGGGTATTAGTAAGAATGCAGATTCTATTGATGCCAGTGAGGACACCACATTTTCTAGAAGAATCTTGTGTTTTTTGTTTTTTTTTAATAGAGACAAGGTTTCACTATGTTGCCCAGGTTCATGAACTCCTGAGTTCAAGTGATCCTCCCAAAGTGCTAGGATTACAGGTGTGAGCCACCAGGCCTGGCCTGAATCTGTGGTCTTTTTATCAGTGAGCAGAGTACATTGTTTCCATTTTTCCCTTTCTTCTTTGAACAGTAGGGGCCTTTGTTGATCCCAGTGTCCTTAGATGTAGAGTGGATGGGGGATTTGGTTGTTTAACAATATTCTTACAAAGCTGATTGTTCAGACCCACCCTCCATAGGATGTGCACACTAGTAGAGGTGCTGGAAAGAGTTTGTGCTGCATCATCCTACTCTTTTTCTTTTGATCATCTTTAATACCTACCAACCTGTATATCAAGGAGCTGACTTATTAATAGTTACCATTTATTGTGCTCTTATTTTGTGCCAGGTCCTTAATATTCTGTTTCATGTCATCCTAGCAACAGCCCTCAGAGACAGGAGATATGGTCATTTAGGGATGAGTAAATAGGCTCAGAGTCTTACCCTTGTTGAGGTTCACATAGCTGTCAGTAGAATCTGTCTGATTCCTAAGCCTGATTTTATTTCCATTGCATATTATTGCCTACCATGAGAAAGGAAAAATTTTGATAGAGCAATTTTCATATGCCAGGTATTTGACATCTCCCATTTACACCTCAGAATAACCCTGTAAAGTTTAGGAATTTTTATTTTATACAGCTACTTCCTGGAAAAGCCAGAATTTTTTTTTTTTTTTTTTTTTTTTTTTTAAGAGACTCTGGCACCTAGGCTGGAGTGTAGTAGTGCCCTCATGGCTCACTGCAGCCTCAAACTTCTGGGCTCAAGCGATCCTCTTGCCTCAGCCTCCATGTCCAGCTATTTATTTATTTTGAGACAGGGTCTCCATTACTCAAGCTAGAGTGCAGTGGTGCAATCACAGCTCACTGCAGTCTCGACCTTCCAGGCTCAGGTGATCCTCCCACCTCAGCTTCCCAAGTAGCTAGGACTAAGGTGCACGCCAACATGCTCAGCTAATTATTATTATCATTATTATTATTATTATTATTATTATTTTGAGAGATGGGGCTTCACCATGTTGCCCAGGCTGATCTCAGACTCCTGGGCTCAAGTGATTCACCTGCCTCAGCCTCTCAAAGTACAGGTGTGAGCCACTGCTCCAGGCCCCAGCTAACTTCCTTATTTTTTGTAGAGGCATGGTCTCACTGTGTTGCCCAGGCTGGTCTCAAACTCCTAGGCTCAACTGATTCTCCCACTTCAACCTTCCAAAGTGTTGGGATTACCGGCTGGGCGCAGTGGCTCACACCTGTAATCCCAGCTCTTCAGGAGGCCGAGGCAGGAGGATCGCTTGAGGTCAGGAATTTGAGACCAGCTTGGCCAACATGGTGAAACCCCATCTCTACTAAAAATACAGAAATTAGGCTGGGCGCGGTGGCTCACTCCAGTAATCCTCACACTTTGGGAGGGAGGCCAAGGTGGGTGGATCACTTGAGGTTAGGAGTTCAAGACCAGCCTGGCCAATATGATAAAACCCCATATCTACCAAAATATAAAAATTAGCCAGGCCTGGTGACACACCTGTAATCCCAGCTACTTGGGAGGCAGAGGCAGGAGAATCACTTTGAACCCAGGAGGCAGAGGTTGCAGTGAGCTGAGATTGCACCACTGCACTCCAGCCTGGCCAACAGAGCGGGACTCTGTCTCAAAAAAAAAAAAAAAAATACACACACCCCACACACACTATCCCGATGTGGTGGCAGGCGCCTGTAATCCCAGCTACTCGGGAGGCTAAGGCAGGAGAAGAATCACTTGAACCCAGGAGGCGGAGGCTGCAGCCAGCTGAGATCACACCACTACACTCCAGCCTGGATGACAGTGAGACTTTGTCTCAAAAAAAAACAAAAAAAAGTGTTGGGATTACAGGTGTGAGCCACTGCTTCCAGCTCCTAGATCTAATTTGAAAGCCCTTATTTTTTTCCCATCTGCTCTACTGTTCAGCCAAAGATTGTGACTGGAGAGGAGTGTTTTCTTCTAGAGGTAAATAAATGGCCTATATATTATCCAAGGTGGAATTTGGGTCTCTGTAGCCCCAGTTTGGACCAGTGTTTGGAGAGCTGAAGCCTCATCCCACTCCTTATGCTGCAAGATCCATGGAGTTCCAGCCCCCTAGACTATTGGGGAGCTTGGAGAAGAGAGCCATGAACATCTGCCCACATTGCATTCTCTTCTCTTAGCTTGAGTCACCATGCCTAAGCTTGGGTTCCACTTGGCAGTGAGATGGAGAGAATGTCCTAAAAGAGATAATGGCAGTGACCACCAGGTTGAAAACTGGCCTGGTGAAGAACAGCAGAAGATTGTTTGGGAAAAGAGAAGGCTAAGAGATGACTGGCCCTGGTGGGTGAGGTGCAAAGCTGTTGGCTAGTGTTCCTGGAGATAGGCTTATGTGAAGGTAGGTTGGGCAGAAGAAAGAACTTTGTGTTGGGCATAGAAGAGATTAAGATGAACAATTTGCTCTGTGGAGAACCTTTGGGAAAGGAGCAACTCTGCCTCTCCCAGCTGATACAGAAGACTTGGGGAGGTCTCTCAAGTCAAGGATTCTGTTCTTTGACCACTTTTATCCCTTAATTTATTTCCTGTTCTTTCTCTTTTTAGCTCCCAGGGTTGCTAGAGCTCCTTGTAGAATATTTCCGACGATGCCTGATTGAGATCTTTGGCATTTTAAAGGAGTATGAGGTGGGTGACCCAGGACAGAGAACGCTACTGGATCCTGGGAGGTTCAGCAAGGTGTCTAGTCCAGCTCCCATGGAGGGTGGGGAAGAAGAAGAAGAACTTCTAGGTCCTAAACTAGAAGAGGAAGAAGAAGAGGAAGTAGTTGAAAATGATGAGGAGATAGCCTTTTCAGGCAAGGACAAACCAGCTTCAGAGAATAGTGAGGAGAAGCTGATCAGTAAGTTTGACAAGCTTCCAGTAAAGATCGTACAGAAGAATGACCCATTTGTGGTGGACTGCTCAGATAAGCTTGGGCGTGTGCAGGAGTTTGACAGTGGCCTGCTGCACTGGCGGATTGGTGGGGGGGACACCACTGAGCATATCCAGACCCACTTCGAAAGCAAGACAGAGCTGCTGCCTTCCCGGCCTCATGCACCCTGCCCACCAGCCCCCCGGAAGCATGTGACAACAGCAGAGGGTACGCCAGGGACAACAGACCAGGAGGGACCCCCACCTGATGGACCTCCAGAAAAACGGATCACAGCCACTATGGATGACATGTTGTCTACTCGGTCTAGCACCTTGACCGAGGATGGAGCTAAGAGTGCAGAGGCCATCAAGGAGAGCAGCAAGTTTCCATTTGGCATTAGCCCAGCACAGAGCCACCGGAATATCAAGATCCTAGAGGACGAACCCCACAGTAAGGATGAGACCCCACTGTGTACCCTTCTGGACTGGCAGGATTCTCTTGCCAAGCGCTGTGTCTGTGTCTCCAATACCATTCGAAGCCTGTCATTTGTGCCAGGCAATGACTTTGAGATGTCCAAACACCCAGGGCTGCTGCTCATCCTGGGCAAGCTGATCCTGCTGCACCACAAGCACCCAGAACGGAAGCAGGCACCACTAACTTATGAGAAGGAGGAGGAACAGGACCAAGGGGTGAGCTGCAACAAAGTGGAGTGGTGGTGGGACTGCTTGGAGATGCTCCGGGAAAACACCTTGGTTACACTCGCCAACATCTCGGGGCAGTTGGACCTATCCCCATACCCCGAGAGCATTTGCCTGCCTGTCCTGGACGGACTCCTACACTGGGCAGTTTGCCCTTCAGCTGAAGCCCAGGACCCCTTTTCCACCCTGGGCCCCAATGCCGTCCTTTCCCCGCAGAGACTGGTCTTGGAAACCCTCAGCAAACTCAGCATCCAGGACAACAATGTGGACCTGATTCTGGCCACACCCCCCTTCAGTCGCCTGGAGAAGTTGTATAGCACTATGGTGCGCTTCCTCAGTGACCGAAAGAACCCGGTGTGCCGGGAGATGGCTGTGGTACTGCTGGCCAACCTGGCTCAGGGGGACAGCCTGGCAGCTCGTGCCATTGCAGTGCAGAAGGGCAGTATCGGCAACCTCCTGGGCTTCCTAGAGGACAGCCTTGCCGCCACGCAGTTCCAGCAGAGCCAGGCCAGCCTCCTCCACATGCAGAACCCACCCTTTGAGCCAACTAGTGTGGACATGATGCGGCGGGCTGCCCGCGCGCTGCTTGCCCTGGCCAAGGTGGACGAGAACCACTCAGAGTTTACTCTGTACGAATCACGGCTGTTGGACATCTCGGTATCACCGTTGATGAACTCATTGGTTTCACAAGTCATTTGTGATGTACTGTTTTTGATTGGCCAGTCATGACAGCCGTGGGACACCTCCCCCCCTGTGTGTGTGTGCGTGTGTGGAGAACTTAGAAACTGACTGTTGCCCTTTATTTATGCAAAACCACCTCAGAATCCAGTTTACCCTGTGCTGTCCAGCTTCTCCCTTGGGAAAAAGTCTCTCCTGTTTCTCTTTCCTCCTTCCACCTCCCCCCGTCCACCACCTCACGCCTTTCTGTTCCTTGTCCTCACCTTACTCCCCTCAGGACCCCACCCCACCCTCTTTGAAAAGACAAAGCTCTGCCTACATAGAATACTTTTTTTATTTTAACCAAAGTTACTGTTGTTTACAGTGAGTTTGGGGAAAAAAAAATAAAATAAAAATGGCTTTCCCAGTCCTTGCATCAACGGGACGCCACATTTCATAACTGTTTTTAATGGTAAAAAAAAAAAAAAAAGAAAAAAAATACAAAAAAAAAAATTCTGAAGGACAAAAAAGGTGACTGCTGAACTGTGTGTGGTTTATTGTTGTACATTCACAATCTTGCAGGAGCCAAGAAGTTCGCAGTTGTGAACAGACCCTGTTCACTGGAGAGGCCTGTGCAGTAGAGTGTAGACCCTTTCATGTACTGTACTGTACACCTGATACTGTAAACATACTGTAATAATAATGTCTCACATGGAAACAAGAGAAAACGCTGGGTCAGCAGCAAGCTGTAGTTTTTAAAAATGTTTTTAGTTAAACGTTGAGGAGAAAAAAAAAGGCTTTTCCCCCAAAGTATCATGTGTGAACCTACAACACCCTGACCTCTTTCTCTCCTCCTTGATTGTATGAATAACCCTGAGATCACCTCTTAGAACTGGTTTTAACCTTTAGCTGCAGCGGCTGCGCTGCCACGTGTGTATATATATGACGTTGTACATTGCACATACCCTTGGATCCCCACAGTTTGGTCCTCATCCCAGCTACCCCTTTATAGTATGACGAGTTAACAAGTTGGTGACCTGCACAAAGCGAGACACAGCTATTTAATCTCTTGCCAGACATCGCCCTTCTTGGTGCGATGCTGTACAGGTCTCTGTAAAAAGTCCTTGCTGTCTCAGCAGCCAATCAACTTATAGTTTATTTTTTTCTGGGTTTTTGTTTTGTTTTGTTTTCTTTCTAATCGAGGTGTGAAAAAGTTCTAGGTTCAGTTGAAGTTCTGATGAAGAAACACAATTGAGATTTTTTCAGTGATAAAATCTGCATATTTGTATTTCAACAATGTAGCTAAAACTTGATGTAAATTCCTCCTTTTTTTCCTTTTTTGGCTTAATGAATATCATTTATTCAGTATGAAATCTTTATACTATATGTTCCACGTGTTAAGAATAAATGTACATTAAATCTTGGTAAGACTTTTGTGAAGCTTTTTATTTTCAAACTAAAACTTGACCTTTGTCGGGGGGTAGGAGGTAGTCCTGTTTTTGCAAACCTCCCTTAGTGTGAGATCTCCCCTAAATAGTGGCATCTGTCCAAAATAAGACAACCATTTATCTGGAGGCAACCTCCAACTTAATCACTTGTAATATCTCTGGACTGGCTCTTTTCCCTGACTCCAGACTAGAGCATTCAGCCATCTTCTTGTCATCCCTGCTTGGAAGTTTACTTTGAACATGCCAAAGCTAAAATGTCCTGTCTTCCCCCACTAGAAACCTGCTTCTACCATAGTTTTGGTTTTTTGTGTTTTCCTTTCAGTAAATGGCAACTCCATTCTATCACTTGCCAAAAAAATCCTTGACTTCTTTCACTTCCACATCCAATCTGTTAGCACTCTTCATAAAGTAATCCTCAATCCCGCACTACTACTGTAGTTCAAGACACTGTTATATCTTGGATTCTTGAAATACCTCCAAATTGGCCTCCCTGCTTCTGCTTTGCCTGGCTGAACCTATTCTCAACAGAACAACCAAAAGGACCCCTACAAAAGGTAAGTCAGATAAAATGCCTTCAGTGCTTCTGGCTCTGAGTAAGTAAAAATCCAGACTCAAAGTGGCCTACAAGGCCCTGAGTTATCTAGCTTACCTCTACCTTTCCTGCACCATCCGTCTTGCCCGTTGCTCACCCCACTGTACAGAGATGTTTCCACCTTGGAGTCTTTGTACTTTCTACTCTCACCAAATAACTGCATGGCTCAAGTCCTCAGCTGCTTCAAGTCTTTGTCCAAATACATAAGTAAGACTTTTCCTGGTCACCTTACTTAGAATAGCAATCTCTGCCCCCCCACTACATTTCCCTTGTCTGCCTAATTTTTCCTGTGGCACTTGTTACCATCTGGCCTATTACAAGTTATACTTACCTGTCACCTTCCACTGAAATGTAAATTGAGGGTGGTGGGAGGGTTATTTTGTTCTCTGGTGCATCCCTGTTCTAACATACAGCCTGGCATATAGCATCTACTTAAGTAGTAGTTGAATGATACTGTCAATGTTGGCTAGATGCAGTTGCTTTTATGAGGCTAATGTCACAATGTATAGTTTCTCTGTTCACCCCCTTCCTTAGGGAAACTGAGAAGCCTCAAGTTCCTCAGGAGAAATCAGAAGCAGTAAGAGAAAAAATGCTATTACTGTGGACACTTAGAAGTGAAATCTGAAACAAACAACAGTTTTCTATTGTGTACCTACTTACATTCTGGACATAACACATCACAATCCTACAACAATCCTGTGCCTGTGAAGTCAGTATGTGGCTCCCATTTTACAGCTGAAGAAAGAGGCTAAGAAAAGTGAAAGACTAAGTTCATACACCAAGCAAGTTCCACCTGACTCCAAGGATCATGCTTTTCTTAATATGCCACACTACCTTCTTTCTTGTCATCCCTGCTTGGAAGTTTACTTTGAACATGCCAAAGCTAAAATGTCCTGTCTTTCTGGATGTCCATCCTTTCTGGATGAGAACCCAACCAGGAGTAAGGGATCTAGCTGTGGAGCTCAGCAAGCAAGATTTGTTTTTATTGTCTTTAACACAAGGTAAAATTGTCCTAAGAATTTCAATCAAGTGTTCATCAGACTAAGTGTGGCTGTTAATATTTGGGTCAGGAACAGGATTTGAATAATTAGTATTTCTCAATTGAGAAAGGAAAACCTTTGTCAACCAAGATGCCTTCCTAGGACTCTTCTAGAAAAAGTTAAATGGGAAGTTTTTCATATCTACAATTTTGGTAAGCAATATTGCTAATGGCTATTTTTGTTCTGGGTCTCGAGCTCCGTTTGCTAGTCTAGAAAGTGCATATCTGGACTGTGTGTGGAGCATTACCTAGGAGTTCGGTTTCCTGGGTTCCTTTCATCTGCTCTCCTGCAATGCAGGGAGAGCCTAGCCTGGTTCCAGTTTCTGACTGGAGTTACCATGGCCAAGAGAACTGCTGGCCAGTGAGCTGTGAGTAATTTGCTTTTGAGAAGTAAATAGAACCTAGCCAGCAGAGAACCCAGGGGTGTGGCCAGTAGTTCTTTTCCCAGGCTCCTCCCTCCCCACCCCCCAAATGACCTTAACCTTCTTTCATAGCTGGAGAGCAGCCAAGTCCAGCCTAAACAATACTCTAAACCTCATTGGCTCTTTTGCCTTGCAGCCACTGCCACCCCCAAGTGGCTAAGGCCTTCCCACTAGGCCTCTCAGTGGGGTCAAGGTTTTCTAACTATTGAAAGGCAAACACTGAAGGAAGGGTGAAAAATATCTAGTGACCATGGGCTTTAAATGATGAGTGTTTGGCTCCTGCAGTTGCAGGCAAGGCAGAGTCTTTGTCCTTGGGTGGATGGGCATCTTCAAGTGATCAGGCAGAGGCCAAAAAGGATGCTTTTGGTAAATGACACCTGACTGGTGTCACCTCAAGTGTCAGGATGGATGTAAATGTCACCAACATCCTTAAGAAACTGCTGTGAATGCCTTTTTTTTTTTTTGGGGCGGGTTTACAGCTCTGTGCCCAGGCGCTGGAGTGCAGTGGCCGGATCTCCAGCTCACTACAAGCTCAGCCTCCCGGAGTTCATGGGCTGCCTCAGCCTCCCGAGTAGCAGCTGGACTGCGGCCCACCTCCTGCTAGTTTTTTGTATTTTTTTAGTAGAGCGGGTTTCACCCGTGTTAGCCAGGATAGTCTCGATCTCTCCTGACCTGTTAGTCCACCCATCTCGGCCTCCCAAAGAGATGCTGGGATTACAGGCTTGAGCCACGTGCCCGATGTGGTGCCTTTTTATCCCACAGCAAAAGGTAGCATAAGAAGTTCCTGAGTAAAAGCATAGCTGCTTTTCATCAGAGGCCAGTATGGTCACTTTGGCCCCACAATGGCATGACATCAGAGCCAGCATCCCAGATTAGGATCAGCTATTCCAATTCCATAGGACTGGGGCCATGGAAAGTGTAGCGTCTAGAAACTAAACTGCTGAGAGTAGGTACACTGGGCCGGTCCTCTAACCAGTCTAGGGCCAAGGCCACCTCTAGAAGTGGAGGCAGGAGCACGGCAAGGCAGCTACAGAGAGAAATGAATTGTCAGTTTCTCCAGGGAAGTGGGTGTTCTGTGAGAACCACGTAACTTCCTTCTCTACACCTTCAGTGGGAAAATCACTTTTTTGTAGTGAGTTATAACAGCTGTTCTTTATGAGCATTGTATGCCAAGCACTATAAATCCTATGAAGTAGATATCATCTCCACCAAGGCAAGGATTGTTTCTGTCTTGCTCAGTGTTGCATCATCATCCCATCACATAGTAGGCATTCCTGTACTGTTGAACAAATCAAACGGTAAGATAGGACTTTGATGGAGGAAAAGAGTAGGTTGGAGCTGTTAAGACTTGGTGTACCCATCTTAGCATAGCCCGTAAAGACTATTAGTCATATGGGAAAAAAGGAAGAGAGGGAAAGAGGTAAATCTGTGAAAGATTAAAATAGTGTGGAGTGGGAGAACCAGCCTGGGAGGCTGGAGACCCGAATTCAAGTCCCATCACTACCACTAGCTATGTGACTTCTTGCCAGTCACTTCCCCTTTGTGATCCTTAACTCCCTCATCCATAAAACAGAGGTATAGGATTAAAGAAATTGATTTATTGACCATATCTTTACTGAAGACACACAGTGTGCAAGGCACTGTTCTAACACTGGAAATACATTGGTGAACAAAGCCCTTGCTCCTCCATTACACTCAGAAGCTTACATTCCAGAAGAGGGAAACAGACATTGAAACAAATAAAATTCATGGACAGGACAAGCAGATGGTGTTAAGTGCTATGAAGAAAGCGGAGGCCGGGCACAGTGGCTCACACCTGTAATCCTAGCATTTTGGGAGGCCAAGGTGGGTGGATCCTTTGAGCCCAGGAGTTCCAGACTAGCCTTGGCAATATAGTGAGGCTTCATCTTTAAAAAAAAAAAAAAAAAAAGGCCGGGCGTGGTGGCTCAAGCCTGTAATCCCAGCACTTTGGGAGGCCGAGACGGGTGGATCACCTAGGTCAGGAGATTGAGACCATCCTGGCTAACACGGTGAAACCCCGTCTTTACTAAAAAATACAAAAAACTGGCCGGGTGCGGTGGCTCACGCCTGTAATCCCTGCACTTTGGGAGGCCGAGGCGGGCGGATCACGAGGTCAGGAGATCGAGATCATCCTGGCTAACACGGTGAAACCCCGTCTCTACTAAAATACAAAAAATTAGCCGGGCGCGGTGGCGGGCGCCTGTAGTCCCAGCTACTCGGGAGGCTGAGGCAGGAGAATGGCGCGAACCCGGGAGGCGGAGCTTGCAGTGAGCCGACATGGTGCCACTGCACTCCAGCCTGGGCGACAGAGTGAAGACTCCGCCTAAAAAAAAAATTAAATAAATAAATAAATAAATAAATAATAAAAATACAAAATACAAAAAACTAGCCGGGCGAGGGGGGCAGTGCCTGTAGTCCCAGCTACTCGGGAGGCTGAGGCAGGAGAATGGCGTAAACCCGGGAGGCGGAGCTTGCAGTGAGCTGAGATCCAGCCACTGCACTCCAGCCTGTGCGACAGAGCGAGATTCCGTCTCAAAAACAAACAAACAAAAGAACAGACTGATGGGATAGTACAGGGAAAGCCTCTCTGAGGAGGTGACATCTCTTCTGAGACCCAAACATAATGGACTGGCCAAAGGGTGGTCTGAAAGTAGAGTGCTTCAAGCAGGGAAAATAGCAAGAGCAGAATGAGGCAAGTTCAAAGAACAGAAATGATGTAACCCTCTTAAATCCTAAGCTTCTAGAATAGTAATGCATTGCTTGCATTGTTCGGGTTAGGGATTTGCATGTGATACTGTTTCTTGGTGATGTGGGATATGTGCTTCTTAATGGAAATGTCTGGGAAGTGTGGAGTCTTTCTGGAGCCTGGGATATGGCTCTGTCTCACTTGCTTTCCACAGTTCTGGTAGCTCAGCTGGCTCCCTGGGTAGATGCAGGCTCCATCTTAGCTGCAGACTCTACAAGAACACTGAGAGGCTGACTCCTTTACTACTCAAAGCCTTGGAGCCCTAGAAACCCCTCCTATACCACCTAGCCTTCTTCCAATCTGATACCAGGGAGTCAGGGCTTTGAGAGCACAAGATTCAGCTTCCTTGTTTTCCTGTCAGAGCAGAAGTCAGAAAATGAAACGGAAACAGAGCGGAAGAGGAGGGGGTTGGGTAGCAGAGAAGGAAAGGAGAAATTGCAGGAAAGTACAGCTGAAAATCTGGATAAAGTTCTACCTCTACAGGGTGACAGCTGAGCTTTTAAAAAACATTCTGACTTGTCTTGAGAGACCCCTGGCCTTTTTACAAATAGATTTTTGAGAGAATTTGGTGTGGACAGAGGGAACCCTGAGAATGCACGTCTTTTTCCCCTTGTGAATTTACACAGCAAGGACAGTTCATGTCTCAGTTTTGTCTTTGCAAAGAGAGTGCTGCTTGGAGCCTCATGGTGGACTTCTAGAGATTCAAGTCACAGCCTTAGGCTCCAGTCACGAGCGTGCCCCCAGGCTTTGCCATGTCACTCACAGACCTCTGGAGCTGAGAACAAGTGCGTGGCACTGAAAAACCTGGGGGAAGGGCCATGAAACTCCATTTTTTCCCCCTTCTCCAACACACGACGACTAAATGTGATTTGCATTTTCTTCACCTTGCACACAACAAATATCTGAAGGCAATTTAGGTCTCAGGGCCTGAAATGAGTTATGAAGAGTCAAGAGATACAGTCCCAGGCCCCCACAGACTGATGTGGGCTGGTCTTCGCCTGGAGAGGTAGCAACCATCTCTTTGTTCCCACCCACATGAGTAGCTGTTGCAGAAGATAAACCCCTCCCTGAGCCAGGCTGTGGCCAGAGGCTAACCCGGCCCCTGGCTTCGTTTGGAGAGCAGATAACTGAAACCACAGAAGACTTTGGAATCCTGAGAAACAAGAAATCCACCAACGGAGAAGGATTTATCATCTGTTTCCTTTAAGAAGGGTGCAAAGTTGTTCTAACAGTTTCCGTTACAAGGGTACAAACTGGCCGCTCCCCCCAGTAGACGGTTTTGACTTCGCCTCTTCTTTTTTTTGGCCCCACTTCCTATGAGAGAAACTACTTGGGTGAGGGAGGTGAAAGGAGTCCTGGCCTGGGGGGTGTTCTCTGAGGTTTTCCTCGCCATCCTCATTAGCCACCTGAGGTGGGGCTGAGGACTGAATTAGGACAGAAGGTCTCTGGTAGCTAAAGGAGGGGAAAATCAGGGGGATCCCCCACTTTCTTCACACCCAAAACGCAGGGTGCCACTGCCGGCCACAGAAACCCCAAGAATGCTTTTCTTTGGCTATTCGGAGGACATCCCTTGTGTGCCAGGCCCTGTGCTGAGCTATTGTTGCCTGACAGCAGGAAGAGCGCGGCTCTGGCTTCTATGAAGAGGCTGCGGGTCAGCCCCCGACTACAAGAGCCTCGGCCCACACCGGGAACTCAGTGAACGTCAGCGGGAAGGAACTGGGGCAAGAGCACTGACTGTGAGACAGCAGCCTCGGCTCACTATTTGAAGGCGGGGTGGCGGGGGGCCTTGAAGAAGAGAGAAGTGCGAGGAAACTCTTCAGGAGTCACCAAGGTGGGAAGGTGCTACAAGACGAAGCGCCGAGCGGGGGCCCCCACCCCGCTCGCCCGGAGTCAACATGGCCGCCGCGGAGGGAGGCGGGGCTGCTCCAAGTCCGGGCAGGAGGGGGGCGGGGAAGCCGTCGGCGGAGCCAGCGCGCAGGCGCGGGCCGCGTGGGCCCCGGATGGAGAAGCTAAGGTTCGGTCCCCGCCGGGGAGGTCGGGACGGGCCGGGCTGAGGACCTGGCGCCAGCCTGGGAGCCCTGGAGTTCTGGCGGGAGGGAAGCTATCAACTGGAGGCCGGTAGAAATGAGGCAGAGGCCCGGAGAAGCGGGCAGCCCCGCCCCTCCGCCATAGCAGCCTTGGGCGCCGCCTCTTCCTTTCCAGCCTCCCGCCCTCGCCTGCTTCCGGCCCTGTGGCCTGGTGGGGCTCCGCAGGCTTCCTCGGGAGCGGTCCCTGGGCCGTGGCCCATCTGGGTTGAGAGTCGATGATTAGTACCCAGAAGGGACTGTGTCCAGACGGAGCCGGCCAGAAACGGGCTGCGGACACGGCTGGGCTCACAGAAGGCAGCCCCTATCTCGGGACGGCCCACGAGGCCTTTGGCTCTGAGGACCCTGGGTCAGAGCGACTTCTCCAGCCCACGCTGGGGGTGTTGGTCTTACTCAGAGGGTCCAGAGCTGCAGTTCAACAGGATGTCCCAGATTCTCAGATAGGGCCCAACTACCCTAGGCATACCCAGCAAGGGCAGACTGTGGCATGGAGGTACTGGGCTAGGCGTTTGGGTGACCTGGGTCATAATCCTGGCCCGGAAAGGGCGCATACCCTTTGGCGAGGGATGCGGGCTGGTACCGTGAGGTTTAAGAAGCAAAAAACATGACAGCATCTTTAAGTGGCCCTGGGTGTGTCACTTGACCCCAGTGAGCCTCAGTTTCCATATCCATAAAATGGCGATGGTAATTACACTGGCCTCGCCGTGTCTGATGAGATCTCTGGAGCCTATTTATCTCACGGGAAAATTTTTGAAGAGTGAAACTAGTTGATCTGTAAGTGTCCTGCCAGTTAAGAGTCTGTGATTTGGCAAAGGGGTTGTTGGGAAGGGAGGCTGGCAATTAGCTGAGAGGGAGAATTGACTGGCTTTGTTTTTACTTGGTTTACCTGTAAGCAAAGTGGGGGCTACACACATCTATAGTCGCTGAGGCTAGAGCTTGACTCGAGAGAGGAAAGGAAGAATGCAAGCATGGTCAAATGGCATAGGTGGGTTGAGTGCTTTTCTGTTCCCAACTTCTCTTCTGCGTGCGGGTGGGAAGCCAAGAAAGAGGAAAGAAGAGTGAATTCGCCCTAGGATAGGGAAGGAGTAGCCGTGTGAGGTTGGGTATGCCCATTTCCGTGATTTCTCTCGATTCAGCGAGTCACACGTTGGAAACGTAGGGTAGATTCACAGACTACCGCTGCTCTCTGGGGCTTTCAGAAGCTTGCCTTTGAACTGAATTTTCGTGAGCCAACCGGCGTGGAATTGGGGGCCCCTCCCTTCCTCTAGGTCTCCTGGCGATGGAGTAAGCAGCAGGCGCCCCCTTGTGCCAAGGAAAGAGTACTGTTGCCATTGGCCAACTTGGCTCCCTTTTTGGGGAAATTTTATTCTCCTGTGACTTTGTCGTCATGCTGTTGACGTGAGATATGGTGGGAAGAATACTTGGGGCAGTGATTTCATATCTAGAGTCAGTGAACTGATGATGCTGTATCCTGTCCCTACCACTTCCTTTCATTCAGAACACAAGTTTAAGATGCCTGTTTGTGTTCTAGGCCCTGGGATATAGTTGTGATATAAAGCCCCTGCCCTTAGCAACTTAAATAAGCAAAACAATAAAGGCAATAGGGCAGAATGTAATGAGAGCATAGCACACTGTCTAGTGAGGATCAGAGAATTCCAGAAACAAGTGATACAGGTTTGGTAGGTATTCGCCAAATAAGAGAAGAGTCTTCCAGCCCTCCTCCTTAAATTTCTCAGTTCAAATTTTTTTTTTCCTTTTGGGCATAGTTCTTCACCCCAAATTGATGAGCTGCCACTGATGCTTTTGCTTTCCTTTCGAATTTCCCAGGCTGGTGTTTGAAAGTTCTTGAGGAGCTATTATGACTTCTTTTAGCCCAGGGAATTATAAAAGATTAAGGTGCATTCCCTGCCTCGGAGTGGCTTTGTAGTTGTTTATACACCGCTACCATCCCAATAAAGAGATGGGAAATAACAGTTTTCTCCATCCCTGGTAGTCTACTCTGTGTTCACCCTCAGTTTGTTTCAGCAGTGTGAGCTGGCTGAGGTCCTGCTGAGTGGTGGTTTTCTTTTCCTTCCCCACTTAATTTAACAGACCAGCTGAACACACATCAGAGAGCTAAGCTACAGTGTGGAGTCATTATGGTCTTCCAGTATGGTTTTATGCCCCACTTTGGGGACTCTGGTTTGGGACCTAGTTTATTATTCTGGGCAAGAGGAAAAGGGCACACACTAAATAATAGCAACCACAACACAGATTTGAGTAGAACTTCACACTTTGGTCTGTTTCACCATCATGACAATTTTGTGAGATAGGAAAAAAAAAAAGTCTGCTCCCATTTTTTATCTAAAGAACTGAGGTTCAGAGGGACTAATGAGAACTTGTAAGTGATAGTCAGGAGTTGAACCCAGATCTTTAGTTCCTGCAGAGGTACATTCAATAGACTTTAAAAGATTTTCTGTGACCTTAACTTTCCAGCTACCTGCTTAGCTGTATGGAACTTTCCCAACGAGAATTCAGTGCTTCAAAGTGACACCTACTGAACCCATTTGCTGTCAAGATGCTTTCCCCTCATCTGGGAAGTTAGGTGGTTGGTTAAGTTTGTCATAGTAATTCTGAGAGGGGAGGTTCCAGTGAAGAATGCTTTCAAGAATTTGCTTTCACTCGATATGTGACATTTTCCTCCTTTGGAGTTTAGAGGCCTGAGGGAGCTTAATCCTGGTAGCAACACCCCTGAATTCCTGATGGTGAGAGGATGTGGCCCCAGGACCCATCCCGGAAGGAGGTGCTGAGGTTTGCAGTCAGCTGCCGTATCCTGACTCTGATGCTGCAGGTCAGTCTCCCATCCTTTGTCCTGAATGTGTCATTGCTACATGACTGGACTAGGCAGTAAGAAGAGTCCCCATCTCCTTTCCACCTCTCAGGTGTGCCCCTCCATGTGGTTGAAACCACAGAGACATAGACTTTAGAGCTGAAAAGTGGTCAGGAATCTTAGAAAAATGGTCTGTTAATCTTGTTTTACCCATGAAGCAGCAGAGGCCCAGAAAGGTTAAGTGACATCCCCAAAGCCACACAGCAAGATAGAGAAGGGCTGGAGTTTGACCCCATGTTTCCTAACTCCTGAGCTAGTGGTCTCTCCAACAGACTGTGATGTTCTGTAACCAGAGATGCTTGTAGGGTGTGACAGCTCAAAGTATTGCCCTATGTCCCCCTTACCAGGAGACTGAGCATTGTATCAGTCAGTTGAGTGGGAAAAACATGGCAATGTGCAAGTCGTGAGACCATCTGGATATATAATGGTTCCTCCTATTCCCCCGAGTGCCTCCCCTTCCTGCCTCACCCACTCACAACTCTCAGTGCACTTGCCCTTTTGCAGTTCCCTTTCCCCTCTGAGGCTCCCCTTGATACATATTTTAATAAAATATTGTGTATATATGAATTATTTGCTGCCTAGCACAGTGCTTGGTGCCTAGCTCAGTATGTTCATAAATGAATGAATGTTGTTGAATGTATGTCGACACCCTAGGGGTGTTAGATTCACATAATGATGTGTGCCTTTTATGCCAGTACCATTGTCTCTGAGGCTCATAACCGGTCCCTTTGTGGAAACTTTCCTCTCTCCTTCCCCACTATATAAGGCATAGCAGACTCTGCTGGGTTTCGAGATTAGTTAAACGTGTCCACCTGCAGGCTAGGGCTGTTTATCTGTGACTGTCACTCCTGTCCTGTTTGTTTTTACTGTTTGAAGTGGCCTGATAAGGAAACTGACCAAAATTTAAAAAGCCTTAAAAATGGGGCTATGCTCCTGTTGCCAGGCTAGGGAGACTTACTCAGTGATGTCTTTCAACCAGCATCAGCTGGGTTACTGGCAGACCAAAGGAGCAATGCTGCAAGTCAGCATCAGGATAGGGAACCAGGACAGCTGGGTTCTAATTCAGGTGGTAATTTTGGAAACAGTATATTTCCTCTAGGCAGTTCATTCAACCACCAAAAATTTTTAAAGTACCTATTGCGTTCCAAGAACTGGGCTAGATGGTAAGTGTAAAAAAACATGGTCTCTTTTCTCTTGAGTAGCTGACCATCTAATAGGGCAAAAAGACTTTTTTTTTTTTTTTTTGAGATGGAGTCTCGCCCTTTTGCCCCAGGCTGGAGTGCAAAGGCGTGATCTTGGCTCACTGCAACCTCTGCCTCCCAGGTTTAAATGATTCTCCCTCCTCAGCCTCCGGAATAGCTGAGGCGCCCACCACCATGCCCAGCTAATTTTTGTATTTTTAGTAGAGACGGGGTTTCACCATGTTGGCCAGGCTGGTCTCGAACTCCTGACCTCGTGATCTGCCCGCCTCAGCCTCCCAAAGTGCTGAGATTACAGGCGTGAGCCACTGCACTTGGCCAGCAAAAAGACATTTAACAGTAAATGTGATTATCATCCCCCCACCTCCAGCTTTAACGCTCAAGCCATCAGATTATATCCCTAAGTTACCCATCGTTGCTGCTATCGTCTCTGTCAGTGACAGCTAATCCTTGACGGTTTTAGCCCCCGGTTCACTGTCACTCTTCCCAGCACAACTTCTGTTGATTTCCTGGTGGTTTCATTATTAATGAAGATGATATGTGCCGTGTCCTGAAAAGAGGCTATCACTTGAGAGTGAGTTCTGGGGGTGTTAGAGATTTGAGGAAAGAGAAAAACATGTAACATGTAACAACTTGTTTTCCTAAATGACAACTCAGAAAAATAGAAGGCTTTAGAGGAGACTTCCATGTGTGCCCACCACATTCTTCAGCCTACCCATTTCTGCACCTTTGTGCTTTCAGTACTGAAGATTGGAGACTGGATGAACTGTCTGTCCTCTTCTCTAAGGCAGGCTCCTCTACCGTTGTAGCAGATTCCATCCCTTTTTGCCTACCCTGCAATTCCCTCTCTCCTGCATACCCTTTTACTGGGTTATTTCCACTAACATACACACCCTTATCTCCCACCTTAAAAAAAGTTTTCTCTTAACCCCACGTTGTTGTTCACCTACTACCGCATTTGTCTGCTTCCCCTTAAGGCAAAACTCCTCAAAGTTTCTCTTCTCCCATTCTCTGTTGAACCCAGCCTAGGCAGGCTTCTGTCTCTTCCCCTCCACTGAGATAGCCCTGGTCAAAGTCACCAGTTACTTTCACATTGTTAAATCCAGTGGTCAGTTTTCAGCCCCCATCTTACTTGACCTCCCAGCAGCATTTAACAGAGTTGATCACTTCCTTTTCTTCCTTTGGTTCTAATGCTCTCCTGGGTTCCCTGCCACCTCACTGACTGTTCCTTTTTTTCTTCATTACCGGATTTTCATCCTCTTTCTAACCTTCAGATGTTAACATGTCCAGGGTTCAGTCCTCAAGAAGAGTTCTGAGTGTTTTTGAAACAGGGTCTCATTCTGTCACCCAGGCTGGAATACAGTGGCACAATCACGGCTCACTGCAGCCTCAACCTCCTGGGCTCAAGCAGTCCTCCCACCTCAGCCCCCTAAGTAGCTGGGACTACAGGCATGTACCACCACACCCAGCTAATTTTTATTATTTTATTTCTAGTAGAGACAAGGTCTTGCTACGTTGGCCCAGGCTGGTCTTAAACTCCTGGGCTCAAGTGATCCTACCACCTCAGCCTCCCAAAGTGCTGGGATAACAGGTGTGAGCCACTGTGCTGAGACTTTTTTTTAGTTTTTATAGGGACAAGGTCTTGCTATGTTGCCCAGACTGGTCATGGACTCCTGGACTCAAGTAATCCTCCCATCTCAGCCTGCCAAAGTGGGGATTACAGGCATGAGCCTGGCCTTCTTCCTCATTTTATTAAATGGCAATTCTTTTCTTCCAGTTACTCAACCAAAATCCTGGTTTTTCTTTACTCCACAGGCCCTCTTCAATGCCATCATCCCAGATCACCACGCAGAAGCCTTCTCTCCTCCTCGCCTGGCCCCCTCAGGCTTTGTGGACCAACTTGTGGACGGTCTTCTGGGTGGCCTGTCTCGCTGGGATGCTGAACACTTCTTGTTCATTGCTGAGCATGGCTACCTGTATGAGCACAACTTCGCCTTCTTTCCTGGTTTCCCCTTGGCCCTGATGGTGGGGACCGAACTGTTGCGACCCTTACGGGGGTTACTGACTCTGCGCAGTTGCCTGCTGATTTCAGTAGCATCACTCAATTTCTTGTTCTTCATGTTGGCTGCAGTTGCACTTCATGACCTGGGTTGTCTGGTTTTGCACTGTCCCCGCCAGGCCTTTTATGCAGCTCTGCTCTTCTGTCTCAGCCCTGCCAATGTCTTCCTGGCAGCTGGTTACTCAGAAGCTTTGTTTGCCCTCCTGACATTCAGTGCCATGGGGCAGCTGGAGAGGGGCCGAGTCTGGACTAGTGGACTCCTCTTTGCCATTGCCACTGGGGTACGCTCCAATGGGTTGGTCAGTGTTGGCTTCCTCATGCATTCTCAGTGCCAAGGCTTTTTCTCTTCTCTTACGATGCTGAATCCCCTGAGACAGCTCTTTAAGCTGATGGCCTCTCTGTTTCTGTCGGTGTTCACACTTGGCCTTCCCTTTGCCCTCTTTCAGTATTATGCCTACACCCAATTCTGTCTGCCAGGCTCAGCCCGCCCCATTCCTGAGCCCTTGGTACAGTTAGCTGTAGACAAGGGCTACCGGATTGCAGAGGGAAATGAACCGCCTTGGTGCTTCTGGGATGTTCCACTAATATACAGCTATATCCAGGATGTCTACTGGAATGTTGGCTTTTTGAAATACTACAAGCTCAGGCAGGTGCCCAATTTTCTACTGGCTGCACCAGTGGCTATACTGGTTGTCTGGGCAACTTGGACATACGTGACCACCCACCCTTGGCTCTGCCTTACACTTGGGCTGCAAAGGAGCAAGAACAATAAGACCCTAGAGAAGCCCAATCTTGGATTCCTCAGTCCTAAGGTGTTTGTGTACCTGGTCCACGCTGCAGTGCTGCTGCTGTTTGGAGGTCTGTGCATGCATGTTCAGGTGAGGTGGATTCCTGACTGGGATAAAGATGTGAATACAGGCAAAACCCCTTGGCCAAGGACAGGGAAGGCAGCTAACATCTCCCATTTGAGTGATCCATACTGAATTTATTCATTCAATGACTATTTAGGGGTATTCTTTGTGCCAGACCCTGGGTCAGACCTCTAAGGATGAAACATGAATAAGACAAAATTACTGCTGGGTGTGGTGGCTCACACCCATAATCCCAGCACTTTGGGAGGCCAAGGCGGGTAGATCACGAGGTCAGGGATTCAAGACCAGCCTGGCCAAAATGGTGAAACCTCGTCTCTACTGAAAATACAAAAATTAGCTGGGCGTGGTGACAGGCACCTGTAATCCCAGCTACTCGGGAGGCTGAGGCAGAAAATTGCTTGAACCCAGGAGGTTGCAGTGAGCTGAGATCGCATCACTGCACTCTATCCTGGGCAACAGAGTGAGACTCTATCTCAAAAAAAAAAAAAAAAAGACAAAATTACTGCCTTACGGGGTCTCATGGTATAGTATAAACAGGAGGACAGACATTTAACATAAAATAATAGTATAATGGGATAGAAAGGGGAGTGCTATTTTGAGATTTCTTTTATTTTACTTTATTTATTTTTATTTTTTTTAGATGGAGTCTCGCTCTGTTGCCCAGGCTGGAGTGCAGTGGTGCGATCTCAGCTCACTGCAACCTCTGTCTCCTGGGTTCAAGCGATTCTTCTGCTCCAACCTCCCGAGTAGCTGGAATTACAGGCGCCTGCCACCACACCTAGCTAATTTTTGCATTTTTAGTAGAGATGGGGTTTCACCATGTTGGCCAGGCTGGTCTCGAACTCCTGACCTCAAGTGATCCACCCGCCTCAGCCTCCCAAGTGCTGGGATTAAAGGCATGAGCCACCATGCTCAGCCTGAGATGTTTTTTTTTTTTTTCTTTTGAGATGGAATCTCTGTTGCTCAGGCTGGAATGCAGTGGCACGGTCTCGGCTCACTGCAAGCTCTGCCTCCCAGGTTCACACCATTCTCCTGCCTCAGCCTCCCGAGTAGCTGGGACTACAGGCGCCCGCCACCACGCCCGGCTAATTTTTTGTATTTTTAGTAGAGATGGGGTTTCACCGTGTTAGCCAGGATGGTCTTGATCTCCTGACCTCGGCCTCCCAAAGTGCTGGGATTACAGGTGTGCCACCGCGCCCAGCGATATTTTTTTTTTTTAAAGCTCAGATAAAGTATTATGAAGGCAAAGAAGAAGTAGGTAACTCACTGTAGTACTTGAGAAAGGCGTCATATTTCAGCTGGGTCCTAAAGAATGAGATTTTCCATATAAGAAGCAGAGGAGGAACATTCTAGGTAAAAGGAAGGGCATATGCAAAAACACGAAGGTTGTGAAAGGACCTGATTGGACTGAGATACAAGAATAAGCACAGAGGATGTCTCTTTTTCCTAATATACAGTTATATATATAACTGTATATTAGGAATCTTTTATACAGTTGTATATTGGGATCTTTTTTCCTAATATACAGTTATATCCATATTGGTTTCTTGACTGCTGACTTCTGGAGCTTCTCAACTCAGGCAGTCCCCCAATTTCCAGAGGAGATACCTTAACCAATGTTTTGGGTGGTGGCGGTGGTGATAGAGCAGGATGGGAAGGATTTGATCTTATATCTGATTTTCTGTTATTGGCTGTGGCATCACCCTGGGGACGTCTTTTTTCCCCATGCTGACCTCTTCTTAACAGTTTCTTCCTCTTGGAGTTGCACATTGGCTGTTTCTAAAGTTTTTCCAAGCTGTATGGATAAGAGACAGAGAAAATAGAAAGTAGCATTCTGTGTTTTCAGCTAGATTAAATCACAGAATGAGTGCCAGCAAAGCTTAAAGTTTCCAGGCTAGCTGAGGGAGACCATTTGGAAACTTATTTCTGAACTCCAGTAGGAGAGAGAATGTTCAAGCAATGGGTCTTCTGCCTGTTTCCCTGTGCTTTGCCATCCCATGGGATAAGGGAACCACCTCAGGTTCCCAAGCCCCAAATCAATATCACAGAGTTTAGAGTCCAGGCCCTGGGCTAAAATTAGACCCCACAGAGTTTCTAGTATTCATTGGCCCATTATTTTAATAGTAATTAATGTAAGTAGTCTGTAGCTATGTTTATTTGTAACATGGAGGATGCCTGTCTGCTGTTACATACATCTTTCTAAGATGGATCCTAAGCTGTTTTCAGTTTCTTTACCAGTGTAATACATTGGGTGACCATAGTTCACCCAGCAGTGAAGAAGTCCCCAGGCTAGTCCAATTTGAGTCAGTGACATTCCAGTAAATGTCTGGGTATTCCCCTCTCATGATTTCTAGGTTCTCACCAGGTTTTTGGGCTCCTCCACTCCTATTGTGTACTGGTTTCCAGCTCACTTGCTTCAGGATCAAGAGCCGCTGTTGAGATCCTTAAAGACTGTGCCTTGGAAGCCTATTGCAGAGGACTCCCCACCAGGACAAAAGGTCCCCAGAAATCCTATCATGGGACTTTTGTATCGCTGGAAAACCTGTTCTCCAGTCACACGATACATTCTAGGCTACTTCCTGACTTACTGGCTCCTGGGACTACTCCTACATTGCAACTTCCTGCCTTGGACATGACCTGGACTCTCCAGGGACAGGCTGGAAGCCGACTTAACCCAGGGGTCTGAAAGTAAAAATACACATTGGAACTGCCTGTGCTGCCCTGGGATCATTACTATGTCCTTTATAATCTATCTTTTTCTCCTTGAAAGTTGGTCAGGGATGGGAGAAGTGTCAGCCACTAGAGAGCCCCGTCTGGTCCTGGCGAGGGCAAATTTTAGATAACTATTTTCTCTGTAAGTGAAGATTGTCTTATTCCAAGTTTAAAGTACACCTGGATCTGTCTAGTCAATTAACATAGCAGAGGCAGTCTTAAACCTACCATTGACCTGTGTGTAAATTTAAATGTCAATTTATTGAAGTGTAAATTTCATCAAAGGCTTTAGCTGACAGGCTGGTAACGGTCTACACAAGATGGTACAGGCCTGAACAAAGTAGTGGGAGTAGTAAAGTGGGACCATTTTTTCCAAATGGGACATTGTTTCTGATGAATTTTTTTATGATTTGTGCATTTATTTTTATTTATATGAAAAAAATCTTACAAAGATATGCAAATTAAACTTCGTACAGTTATACATGCAATGAATTACCTTTTTATAAATAATACAGGCCGGGCACAATGTCTCACACTGTAATCCCAGCACTTTGTGATGCCGAGGTGGGCAGATCACTTGAGGCCAGGAGCTCGAGACCAGCCTGAACAACATGGCGAAACCGCGTCTCTACTAAAAATACAAAAATGAGCCAGGTGTGGTGGTACACACCTATAATCCCAGCTACTCGGGAGGCTGAGACATGAGAATTGCTTGAACTTGGAAGGCGGAAGTTGCAGTGAGCTAAGTTTGTGCCACTGCACTCCAGCCTGGGCAACAGAGTGAGATTCTGTCTCAGAAAAAGTAAAAAATAAAAATAATACAGATCTTTCCATGCTCTTCCCTTCTCGTGGCAAAAACTAAAATAACTTTAAAAAATTAAAATAATGTAAACCAGTTGGGGGAAAAAGGGTAAGAAGAAAGCATCAGGAACCCTGGATTCTAGTCCTCTCAATAAAACCCCATTTACCAGCCATGTGACTTGGGAGAGTTTTCAGAACCTTAGTTACCATCTCTGAAACCGTGGGAAATGATGATATTCTTCAAGGGGTGGTGGTGAACCATACAGTCTCTTGTAGGTCCCTTTCTGCTCTAAGATCTTAAGAACTGCCTTAAACAACAGAAACACCCCAGTCTAAATGCTAATGTAGAGGCTTAAACGTGGGATTTTAGGAGAAAATATCCAGTTCTCATGTTTTCAGCAATTAGAAGAAACTCCTCCTCCACCCCCGAGTGCAACTCTTGGGAGTAACTTAGGTGGTTTTTCCTTTCAATGAGGGAAAGCAGTGACATCTGGCAGATAAGGCACCTGTCGTCCCGTTCTCAGGTGCCTGCTTACTTGATCGGTCGACATGGGTCAGAGGCGCCAGCACAGCGGCAGGAATTGGTAAATCATACGTTAAGTCCAAGGTGGAATGAAATGGTATTTGCCCTGCTTCCTGGCCCCAGTTTGGTCATAAGCCTGCCACTATAATGGAAGTAAGATCATTGACCCCTGCTGAGCTACCTTTGCCTATTCCTTGAGCCAAATGAGAGTTTGGCTCTGTATCATCCATCACCTCTTTTATTTCCCATTTAAGCCAAAAAATCCAGTAAGCAGAAACTCTTCAAAACAGATGGGTAATCCTAAGCAGCTTCTAGAGAGCCTCGAGAATTGGAATTTTGACACACTCCCTTTGACCGTGACAGAAAGCTAAACTTGCCAGCTGAAGGGAAGCTCCTGGCTGAGCCCCAGTACCCTCTGTTGGAGCTTCTGGTCAGCCTGGCCAATAAGCATTTCCCATCCATCGCCACAGCACTAGCACAGCTGAGAGAATTTGGTCCAGAGTCAAATGCTTCTGAAAATGTACACACAGATCGGGGCAGCCCTCTGCCTTCTGCCAAGACACCGAGTGCCCTTCTTGGCAAACGATGATCACCCCTGCCCTAGTGTCCCTCCAGTTAGTTGGCAGAAACTGATCCCTTTCTCCTTGCCAACAGCTGCAAATCCAGACACTTCCACCTTGTGTGCAGGAAGTGTTGGGGTCCTGTTTCAGCTCTTCATTGCCGAGGTAGGAGCACTGGGCTCTTCGCTCTCCTCTTTGCCTCCTTTTGGGGGATAATCAGGACTGATTATTCCTCTACTGGAAAAGGTGACTCAGACCCCACAGAGTAGGTGTGATGTCACTGCTCTGGCAGTCTCAGCTTAACCTTCACAGTAGATCTCATCATGCCCAGAAACCCTGTAACAGGAGCCCAGCTAGGTAGGCGCACCTGGTGTGAGCTGGACAAGGTTTTCTCTCTGACCTTGCAGGGATTTAGTTGTTCTCTGAGGATCTAAGGAATGGGCTGATTTTATGACCAGCAGCTGTCCTTTTACCATCCTATTAACAGTCTCTTTAATAGTCTGGGAGAAGGACATGAAGGGCCCAAGGCAGGAAGTTTCCTGTTTACCCTGAGGCCTAACAATGCCACAGCTAGGTGGGGTGTCTACAGTTTCAGAGAAAAGTCATTTCCTTCTGAGACCCTGCTAAAACAGAAACCAGACGCCTCATGTACCTAGAAGTAGATGCTTTTTTTTGTTGTTCTTTAATGAAGGTGGGAGGAAACAGTGTTTGACATACCTTTACCAGTCCTCCTGGAAAAATGTCACTTTTCTTGAACAGACCCTCTCACTGACGTCTAAAAGTGTAATATGTGCAGGCTCAAGGGGTTTGAAACTGATTGATTCTTTCAGTAATTGTTTATTGATGCCTATTTTAGGGGAATAAAGATGACTCAGCTATGCCTCCTGTCCTCATATATCTGTCTAATAGAGTTGCTAGCAGACACAGAAACATTAATCAAGGCAGAAAGCAATAAATTCTCGGGAGTGAAAGGACACTTAAACTTCTTGCTCTATATCTCACTACTTGAACTTTTTTTTTTTTTTTTGAGACGGATTCTTGCTCTGTCACCCAGGCTGGAGTGCAGTGGCGCAATCTCAGCTCACTGCAACCTCCGCCTCCCCGGTTCAAGTAATTCTCCTGCCTCAGCCTCCCAAGTAGCTGGGATTACAGGTGCCCGCCACCACGCCCAGCTAATTTTTGTATTTTTTAGTAGAGACGGGGGGTTTCACCATGTTGGCCAGGCTGGTCTCAAACTCCTGACCTCGTGATCCGCCCGCCTCGGCTTCCCAAAGTGCTGAGATTACAGGCATGAGCCACCGTGCCCAGCCCTACTTGAACTTTTTATGATTAGAATGAATTCAAGTTTTACTTGTGCCCTTAGAGAAAGGTAAGTGAGGCCGGGCACGGTGGCTCAAGCCTGTAATCCCAGCACTTTGGGAGGCCGAGACGGGCGGATCACGAGGTCAGGAGATCGAGACCATCCAGGCTAACACGGTGAAACCCCATTCTCTACTAAAAAAATACAAAAAAACTAGCCGGGTGGGGTGGCTGGTGCCTGTAGTCCCAGCTACTCGGGAGGCTGAGGCAGGAGAATGGCATGAACCCGGGAGGCGGAGCTTGCAGCGAGCTGAGATCCGGCCACTGCACTCCAGCCTGGGTGACAGAGCGAGACTCCGTCTCAAAAAAAAAAAAAAAGAAAAGAAAAGGAAAAGGTAAGTGAGGCACAGAGCATGTACTCTGTAAGTTCACACAAGATGGAGATCCCTTCCAGCTTGGGATACCTGAAAAGACTTCATGGACAAATGATAGTTGAGCTAGACTTTGAAGGATAGGTAGGATTTGAAAGTTCAGGGTAGAGAGTGAATATAGAAGGCAGGAAGTGGAACAGGATAGGACAGGGAGAGCCCGGTGTGAGTGGAGCTGAGGTCTTAATCTAGGCTTTGAAATCAGCCCCAAGCCCAGCTCTAGTGTGTACTAGCTGTGTAAACTTGAGCCAGATACTGACTCTCTAAGCCTCAGTTTATTCATCTGTAAAATGTAGATAATAATATCTAGCTCATAGATAATAACATCTCATAGGGTAGTGGTGGGAATTAAATGTCACCGTATGAAAAGTGTTGAGAACAGTGCTAACAAAGGAATAGCTGCATTTTGGACATGTTGGGTCCAAAATGCCAAGCAGCACATTTATGTGCCAAGAAATGTGGAACTGGAGACCAAGAGAGTGGTCAGGGAACCATGCACACAGGCACAGTTATTACAGCAGCCATGCTATTGGATGGAATTGTCAAAAAAAGAGTGTGGAGAGAGAAGAGGGAGGGGCTGAAAGAGTTTGGGTAGGTGGCTCAACCTCTGTAAGCCTGTTTTCTCATCTACAGTGGGGGTGATAGCATCTACCACGTGGGCAGTCATGAAGGTAAAGCACTTAGCACAATGCCTGTATGGCAAGAACTTCATGAATGGTAGCCATTTTATTACCATTATTGTCATTAAAGGACCAGAAACAAATTCTATCATTGACGGAAAAGAGAGTTTCAAGGCCAGGCACAGTGGCTCATGCCTGTAATCCTAGCACTTTGGGATGCTGAGGTGGGTGGATTGCTTGAGCCCAGGAGTTTGAGACCAGCCTAGGCAACATGGTGAAACCCCATCTCTACAAAAAATACAAAAATTAGCCAGGCATCCTGGTGGGCATCTATAGTCCCAGCTACTCGGGGGACTGAGGTGGGAGGGTCACCTGATTCCAGGAGGTCGAGGTTGCAGTGAGCAATGATCACACCACTGCACTCCAGCCTGGGTGACAGAGTGAGACCCTGTCTCAAGAAAAAAGTTTCACGAAGAAAGAAATGGTTAGCAGGGTCATATGCTGTTAAGGAAAGGATGAGAAAAACTATCGAATTTAGGGATTAGGGATATTATCCAAGGTAGGCTAACTGTGATACCAAACAACTGCCAAAACTCAGTGGCTTAATAATAAAAGTTCCTTTCTTTTTTACTTCATAGTCTAGTGCAGGTTTAGGAAGGGAGGTCTGTTCCGCCCAATTATTGGGGACCCAGTCTTGTCCATTTTGTGACTGTCCTGCTCTAGCTCCTCAGAGTCCTCCACTCCCAGAAAAGTTTTAAGGAGCCAGCCTGGAAGAGTCAGCACATCATTCCATTCCACTAGCTAGAACTTAGTCACATGGCCACGTCTAACCGCAAAGGAGTGGGGAAGTAGTTTCCTAGATAAAATACAGCATGCCCGGTTACATTTGAATTTCAGGTAAACAAGTTATTTTTCAGTATAATTACATTCCAAATATTGCATGGGACATACTTCTAAGAATTTCTTCCTTGCTTAATTGAAATTCAAATGTAACCAGCTTCCCATATTTTTATTTGCTATATCTGGTAGCCCTACTGGGAAGTGAAGTCTGGCTGTGAGTTCAAGAAGAGAACACAGATAATTGTATGTTACAGTCTGTGTTTCTGAGCCAAATACCTGTTTTTCTTCACAGAATACACTTACTCCTGCCCAGGGGAAATAGCCCCAAATCCCATCTAGTCACTGTATTCAGCTCAGAGTCTCTCAGTCAGCTTCAGTATGGTTCCTTATGGTGATTTGTGAACTGAAAAAGCAAGTTATCTGCACTTCACAAACATACCCAGTATACATTGGTAGAGCACGAAAAGGATAACCTCAATACAAACCCCCGTTCAGAAAAGGAAAGCATGGAAGAAGTGCCACAGTCACTGGTCCAAAGCAGTTTTGAATTCCCACTGCTCAGGCAGGTCAAAGCCCCTTTCCCTGGACTGCAGGGAGTTCCTGGATTAGAATGTGATTTTTTTTTTTTTTTTAGAGACAGGGTCCACTCTGTCGCCCAGGCTGGAAGGCAGTGGTGTGATCATAACTCACTGTAATCTCAAACTTCTGAGCTCAAGGGATTCTCCCACCTCAGCCCCTCCCAAGTAGCTGGGACTACAGGCATATTCCACCATGCCTGGCTAGTTTTTGCCATATTTTATAGAGATAATGCCTTGCTATGTTGCCCAGGCTGGTCTTGAACTCCTGGTCCCAAGTGATCCTTTTTCCTTGGTCTCCCAAAGTGCTGGGATTATGTGCATGAGCCACCACACCCAGCCTAGACCTTGTTTTTGTTATGGGATGGACTTTTTTTTTTTTTTTTTTGAGATGGAGTCTTGCTTTGTTGCCCAGGCTAGAGTGCAGTGGCGCAATCTTGGCTCACCACAACCTCCATCTCCCGGGTTCAAGTGATTCTCCTGCCTCAGCCTCCCGAGTAACTGGGACTACAGGCATGCACCACCATGCCCAACTAATTTTTATATTTTTAGTAGAAACGGGATTTCACTATGTTGGCCAGGCTGGTCTTGAACCCCTGACCTCATGATCCCCCAACCTTGGCCTCCCAAAGTGCTGGGATTACAGGCGTGAGCTGCCGTACCTGGGCTGGGATGGATTCTTTTGTCCGTTGTTCTCCATGGCTCCTGGATGTGACTTTCTAGCAAGTTCTTCCTTGCCTTTTTAAAATTTTATTTTGAAGAGAGAGGGTCTCACTCTATTGTCCAGGCTGGAGTGCAGTGGCAGGATCATAGCTCACTGCAGCCTCAAAGTCCTAGACTCAAGCAATCCGCCTACCTTATCCTCCCAAGTAGCCCCAACTACTACAGGCACACATTGCTCTGCCTGACTTCTTCCTTGTTGATTACCCTTCATGGCCACATCTGAGATTGGCTTTGGGAAGTATGACCATTCTCCTTGGAAAATGCTCAGCTTTCACCAAGCCACTTCCTACTAGTGAAAACAAGGGAGCCTAAAGTTATTTTAAGTCTCAACTAGTCAGACTGTATGTTATGCACT
Organism: Papio anubis; assembly: GCF_008728515.1. Lineage (NCBI taxonomy): Eukaryota > Metazoa > Chordata > Mammalia > Primates > Cercopithecidae > Papio > Papio anubis. The sequence continues at coordinate 25,121,332 of NC_044976.1, forward strand.
AAAATGTATCTAACAAAAGTTACCATCTTAACTTTTTAAGTGTTGTGTAGCATTAAGTACATTCACATTGTTGTGCAACCAACTTTTTTTTTTTTTGGCGGGGGGATGGAGTCCTGTTCTGTCGCCCAGACTGCAGTGCAGTGACACGATCTCAGCTCACTGCAACCTCCGCCTCCCAGGTTCAAGCGATTCTCCTGCCTGTGCCTCCCAAGTAGCTGGGAGTACAGGTGCCCGCCATCACACTCAGCTAATTTTTTGTATTTTTAGTAGAGACGGGGATTTGCCATGTTGGCCAGGCTGGTCTTTTTTTTTTTTTTTTGAGACAGAGTCTCGCTTAGTCGCCCAGGCTGGAGTGCAGTGGCGCGATCTCGGCTCACTGCAAGCTCCGCCTCCCAGGTTCACGCCATTCTCCTGCCTCAGCCTCCCGAGTAGCTGGGACTACAGGCGCCCGCCGCCTCGCCCGGCTAATTTTTTTTTGCATTTTTAGTAGAGACAGAGTTTCACCGTGTTAGCCAGGATGGTCTCGATCTCCTGACCTCGGGATCCGCCCGCCTCGGCCTCCCAAAGTGCTGGGATTACAGATGTCAGCCACCACGCCCGGCCCAGAACTTTTTTATCTTCCCAAACTGAAACTGTACCCATTAAACAATAACTTCACATTCCCCCTGCTCTCCAACCCCTGGCAACCACCATTCTACTTTCTGTCTATAAATTTGACTACTCTTGGTACCTCATATAAGTGGCATCATAAAATATTTGTCCTTTTGTGTGTGGCTTATTTCAATTAGCATAAGGTCTTCAGGGTTCATCCATATTGTAGCTTGCATCAGAATCTCTTTTTCAGGATATATTCCATTGTACTACATCTTGTTTATCAATTCATCTGTCAGTGGTCACTTGGATAGCTTCCGCCTTGTGGCTGTAATGAATAGTGCTGTTATGAACATTTTATATAACAGATATAAAAATATCTGTTCAAAAAAATAAAATAAAATAAAAATAAAAAAATAAAAATATCTGTTCAAGTCTCTGCTTTCAGTTCTTTTGTGTATACAGCCAGAAGTAGAATTGCTGGATTATATGGTAGTTCCATGTCTGCTTTTTTGAAGAATAGCCATACTGTTTTCGATAGCAGGTGCAACATTTTACATTCCCACCAGCAATGCAAAAGGGTTCCAATTTCTGTATATCCTCACCAACATTTGTTATTTTCTGTTTTTTAATACTAGCCACCTCGGTGAGTGTAAAGTGGCGTTTTGATTTAAATTGTGTATTGAGTATCATTTCATGTGCTTATTGGCTACTTGTATGTCTTTGGAGAAATATGTATTCATAACCTTACCTGTTTTGGGGTTTTTTTGTTGTTGTTGTTGAGTTGTTGGAGTTCTTTATATATTTTAGGTATTAATCCCTTATCTGATACATGATTTGCAAAATTTTCTCCTATTCTATGGGTTGCTTTTTCAAAATCATTGTCAAATCTGATGTCATGAAGTTTTCTCCTTATGTTTTCTTCTAAGAGTTTTATAGTTTTTACTCTTTTTTTTTTTTTTTTTTTTTTTTTTTTGAGACAGCGTCTCATGCTGTCACCCAGGCTGGAGTGCAGTGGTGTGATGACAGCTCATTGTAGCCTCAACCTCCCAGGCTCAAGCATTCCTTCAACCTCAGCCCCCTAAGTAGCTGGAACTACAGGCACACGCCACCACTGCACCTGGCCATGAAGGCCACACTCTTAACCTGATATTTGCCTTAGAAAGATTGCATCTTTAGGCCAGGCACGGTGGCTCATGCCTGTAATCCTAGCATTTTGGGAGGCCAATGCAGGCTGATCACTTGAGTCCAGGAATTTGAGACCAGCCTGGGCCACATGGCAAAATCCCATTTCTACTAAAAACACAAAAATTAGCCGGGCATGGTGGCACGTGCCTGTAATCCCAGTTATTTGAAAGGCTGAGGCATGAAAATCACTTGAACCCAGGAGGCAGAGGTTGCAGTGAACTGAGATCGTGCCACTGCACTCCAGCCTGGGCAACAGAGCCAGACAGTGTTTAAAAAAAAAAAGATTGCATCTTTAAATTCATGTTGTTCAAGACCTTTTCTTTTTTATTTATTTATTTTTTTGAGACAGGGTCTCACTCTGTTGCCCAGGCTGGAGTGCAGTGGTACAGTTACGGCTCACTGCAGCCTCCACCTCCCTGGGCTCAGGTGATCTTCTTGCCTCAGTCTCCCAAGTAGCTGGGAGTATAGGCATGCTCCAACATGCCTGGCTAATTTTTATTTTTTATTTTTTTGTAGAGATAGGGCTTCGCTATGTTGCCCAGGATGGTCTCGAACTCCTGGGCTCAAGTGATCTTCTGCCTCAACTTCCTAAAGTGCTGGGATTACAGGCATGAGCCACTGCTCCCTGCCCTAAAATCTTTTCTTTTTTTTTTTTTTTTGAGACGCAGTCTCGCTCTGTAGCCCGGGCTGGAGTGCAGTGGCCGGATCTCAGCTCACTGCAAGCTCCGCCTCCCAGGTTTACGCCATTCTCCTGCCTCAGCCTCCCGAGTAGCTGGGACTACAGGCGCCTGCCACCTCGCCCGGCTAGTTTTTTGTATTTTTTTTAGTAGAGACGGGGTTTCACGGTGTTCGCCAGGATGGTCTCGATCTCCTGACCTCGTGATCCACCCGTCTCGGCCTCCCAAAGTGCTGGGATTACAGGCTTGAGCCACCGCGCCCAGCCCCTAAAATCTTTTCTATCTTACTTTGTACTATTTGTTGTCCAGAAGCACTCAGCTTTTCCAACCCTGAAAGACCCATGATCTTTGTTCTTTCTCTATTTTCATCTATTTCTGTTGAAATCCTGCATATTCTCACCTAAACTCACCTCTTTCTTGGAATACTTTATAAAGACAACAGTGCTAGTTATTAAGTTATTGTCTCTCAGCTCCAAACCTACCCACATATTCTCTACATGAGATACTGGAGCTGGGGCTCTGAAAATCACGTTTTTGCTTCGGCAGGCCCTGTGTTTGGCTTTCCCAATAAGGGCCACCAGAGGGAGATAGTGAGGCCAAAGGAAGAAGAAGGGACTCTTTTGAGATGGAGTTTCCCTCCCGTTGCCCAGGCTAGTATGCAGTGCCGCGATCTCGGCTCACTGCAACCCTCTGCCTCCTTGATTCAAGTGATTCTCCTGCCTCAGCCTCCCGAGTAGATGGGACTACAGGCGCCCGCCACCACGCCTGGCTCATTTTTGTGTTTTTGTTAGAGACAGGGTTTCGCCATGTTGGCCAGGCTGGTCTTGAACTTCTGACCTCAGGTGATCCGCCTGCCTCGACCTCCCAAAGTGCTGGTATTACAGGCGTGAGCCATCACGCCCAGCCGGGACTCTTCTTTTTGCTTCCTATTCCTGTAAGGGTCACTCTGGCAACACTCCTTCACCCAGGCAGCAGCAGGTCCTTCCTATAGCAGCTGCTGAATCCACTTTGTAGTTTTTCCCAACAATTGCCAAACCAGTTCCATGTGTCCCACTCAGAGATACCAGCACCAGCTGGGTAGTATCCTGTCCTCAGAGGTCTGAGTTCTTCAAGCTCAAAGACTAGATAGAGCATCAGACTGAGAGGTCCGAGTTTCAGCTCTTGCAGAGGCCCTCCTCTAAGGTTTTAACTTTGAGTAATTCCAAACTCTTGCCTTTGTACTCTTAGCCCAAGGAGTTATAGATGCTTCTTACTGTCTGTTGCTGCCTCCATGATATCTTGGAGTTTTCTTTTTACCCTTACAGTTATCTAGTTAACAATTTATTCCTAGTTAACTGTTCTAACCATTCTTTATATTAAATTCTCTCTGTCAGTGACTGATGTGGTTTCTCTCTCATTGCCTGGACCCTGACTGATACAGAAACTGGTACTAGGAGTGGCCCCAGGAAAAAGACCCCAAACGGTGGGATTAGGAAATCAGGTTGGCTGTGTCATTGGGTTTGAATGTGCTGAGCTCCTTGCCAATGAGAATGTGATGCTACTGATCCATAGCATGCTGTGGCATCATAATTAATGAAATCATCGCCTGTGGTTATTTGTGATGAAGTGCCAACCAAAGCAAGTGTCTTGGGGGCCCAAGTGGTGGTTGCACTAACTGTTATGGCAGTGATAATGACTATAGGTACTATGATATGGGACCGATTCTTCCAGTTGCATCATAGGTCTTGCAGGAAAAAAAATAAATAAATAAATAAATGACCAGCTCAGGTCTTTAAACTCTCAGCTGAACTCATGGTCAGAGAACTGTAGGGCTTCTCTGATAGCCATAAATGAATCTCATTTCCAGTAGCCACCAGAATGATTTGCTACAAATAAAATGAAAATTGTGCATGTTGCAGAATTCCATCAGCTGAATTCAGTTTAACTAAGTCTTTCCTGTGATTCAGAAGGAGTAGGACCCTGAAACTTGGAATGAGGACATCTGATTTGACTCAGACAAATGTGAAAATCTTAGATTTATCTTTCTCTCGGAGCTTCTCTTGCTAGTAGAAGCATCTTGTTGACTTGTGTCTCAGAAGTCGAGGCTTCCCTTGCTTGAAAAGCTTGTAATAACTTCTGGGGCAGGATATATACCTTGCAAAGATATGCCATTCTCCCCAAGATCCACCCAAGCCACCCCTCATTGCCACCAGATCCACAACTAGGATGCAATCTCAGCATTCTCCAAGGAGGCAAGTATAAAATCTTACAGAAGGAAATAACTTATACACCACAATCATTTCAAGATTTTTCTGACATATAGACAGAAATCTGGGGAATACACATGGGAGTGGATTCTTAGAATGTTAAACCTATGAGGATGAAATATAACACAGGACTGAGCCAAATGTATTGATGTGTATGCACTTGTTAGAGATTCTGAATTTAAAGTGTTACCTCACAAAGCTACAAGTGGCTCTAATGACTTACTTGGTTGGATGACTGAAAATCTGACTTAATGTTACTTCTGTTATTTTATTTTATTTATTTATTTATTTTTGAGACAGGGTCTTGCTCTGATGCCCAGGCTGGTACAATTTCACCTCACTGCAGCCTCGACTTCCCAGGCTCAAGCAAGCCTCCTGCCTCAGCCTTCTGGGCAGTTGGGACTATAGGCGTGTGCCACCACACCCAGTTAAATTTTTTTTTTTTTTTGGATGGAGTTTCACTATTGTCGCCCAGGCTGGAGTGCAATGGCGCAATCTTGGTTCACTGCAACCTCCGCCTCCCAGGTTTAAGCAGTTCTTCTGCCTCAGCCTCCCAAGTAGCTAAGATTACAGGCGTGCACCATCATGCCTAATTTTTGTATTATTAGTAGAGACGGGGTTTCACCATGTTGGCCAGGCTGATCTCGAACTCCTGACCTCAGGTGATCCACCCGCCTTGGCCTCTCAAAGTGCTGGGATTACAGGCATGAGCCACTGCGCCCAGCCACACCCAGCTAATTTTGGTATTTTCTGTAGAGACAGGATTTTGCCATGTTCCCTGGGCTGGTCTCAAACTCCTGGGCTCAGGCGATCCACCTGCCTCAGCCTCTCAAAGTTCTGGGATTACAGGTGTGAGCCACTGTGCCCAGCTGGTATCTAGGTTTAGTGAGGCTAAGATGGGAGGAATTCACTGGAGAGGACAAAATTCAAAGGACCAGAGAGAAAATAATGTTGTAATAAATGTATCATATGTGAACTTGGTGTCCTCTGTGTCTCCCAAGAGGGCCCAGAGGACACTCTGTTCACCACAACATTGAGAAATGTATTGGTGACGGGAGCATCTGCATTCTTAGAAAGCTCTGTGGGGACTCTCTGTGATTCAAAAATGATGGTTGGAAATTCTATCATTGAGATGGGCTCCCTAATTTCATTGGAGACAAGAGGATCTCAGAGTATCAGAGGCCAAGTAGTAGTGCTTAACCGACAAAGACAAGGTAGATGCATTTGCCATCAAAAGCAGTAGAGTCTTTGTAAGAATCTAGTGGCCGGAAATACGATTTGAATCACCAACAATGGGGAGTCATGGCCTCTTATCCAGTTTTTAGACCTAAGTCAGCTAAGAGACCTGGAACCCCTTGATTGAAAGGGAGGCCAAGTCCCCTTAAGAAAGGACCCAGCAACACTGCCAAAATATATATGGTAAATTTTCCCTCCAATTTTCTTCATAACATCTATAACCCTTCACTAGAGCAACTGTACAGTGGGGAAAAGGAAATATCCAGACCTTTAGGGGATTACTAAATATTGGCTCTGAACTGATGCTGATTCCTGGGGACCTAAAATGTCGCTGTGGCATATCAGTTAGAGTAGGGGCTCTTGGTGGCCTCTTTGGACATATCTTGGGGTTATCTCCCAAGTTCCTGAATTTATAATTGGAATTGACGTATTTAACAACTAACATGGGTTCAGTTGACTCTCTGACCCATAGAGTAAGGGCCATTATGGTAGGAAAGGCCAAGTAGATGCCTCTGGGACTTCCCCCTCTATGAAGACAGCAAACTAGAAGTAAACTGCATACCCGGGTGTTGTGAATTGAACTGTGACCGTCCTCCACAGCCCCCACAAATCCATATGTTGAAGCCCTAAACCTCCAGTGTGACTGTATCTAGAGATAGGGCCTACCCTAATCCAACAGGACTTGGGTCTTTATAAAAAGAGAAAGGGGCTGGGCACGGTGCTTCACCCCTGTAATCACAGCACTTTGGGAGGCTGAGGCGGGTGAATCACTTGAGGTTAGGAGTTCAAGACCAGCCTGACCAATATGGTGAAACCCGGTCTCTACTAAAAAATATAAAATTAAGGCCGGGCGCGGTGGCTCACACCTGTAATCCCAGCACTTTGGGAGGCCGAGGCGGGCAGATCACGAGGTCAGGAAATCGAGACCATTCTGGCTAACGGTGAAATCCCATCTCTATTAAAAATACAAAAGGCATCCTGGCTAACACGGTGAAACCCCGTCTCTACTAAAAAAATACAAAAAACTAGCCGGGCGAGGTGGCGGGCGCCTGTAGTCCCAGCTACTCGGGAGCCTGAGGCAGGAGAATGGCGTAAACCCGGGAGGCGGAGCTTGCAGTGAGCCGAGATCCGGCCACTGCACTCCAGCCTGGGCGACAGAGCAAGACTCTGTCTCAAAAAAAAAAAAAAAAAATACAAAAGGCCAGGCGTGGTGGCTCACACCTGTAATCCCAGCACTTTGGGAGGCTGAGGCGGGCGGATCACCTGAGGTCCGGAGTTCGAGACCAGCCTGACCAACATGGAGAAACCCTGTCTCTACTAAAAATACAAAATTGGCTGGGCATGGTGGCACATGCCTATAATCCCAGCTACAAGGGAGGCTGAGGCAGGAGAATCGCTTGAACCTGGGAGGCGGAGGTTGCGGTGAGCCAAGATCGTGCCATTGCACTCCAGCCTGGGCAACAAGAGTGAAACTCTGTCTCAAAAAAAAAAACAAACAAACAAACAAAAAAATTAGCCAGGAGTGGTGGCACACACTGGTAGTCCCAGCTACTTGGGAGGCTGAGGCAGGAGAGTCACTTGAACCTAGGAGGTGGAGGTTGCAGTGAGCCCAGATCGTGCCACTGCACTCCAGCCTGGGTGACAGAGCAAGACTCCATCTCAAAAAAAAAATTATATATATATAAAAATAGCCGGGCATGGTGGCACATGGGTGTAATCCCAGCTACTTGGGAGGCTGAGGCAGGAGAATCGCTTAAACCCAGGAGGCAAAGGTTGCAGTGAGCTAAGATTGCACCATTGCACTCTAGCCTGGGCAACAAGAGCAAAACTCTGTCTCAAAAAAAAAAAAAAAAAAAAAAAAAAGAAAAGAAAAGAAAAAAAAAGAAGAGGAAGAAACACTCGGAGTATCTGTGTACAGAAAAAAAAGGCCATGTGAAAACAGAGTAAGAAGGCTGTCATCTGCAAGCCATAGAGAGGTCTCACCATAAACCCACCTTGATCTTGGACTTCCAGCCTCTAGAACTGTGACAAAATAAATTTCTGTTCTTCATACCACCCAGCCTGTGGCATTCTGTTCTGGCAGTCCTAGCTGACTAATACGTTGGGGGAGTTGCAGATTTTAGTGTCACCATCAAAGATTGAAAGATGCTAAGGTGATGTCATTTTCCTATTTAACACACATGTTTGGACAATAAATAAGGCAACTGGATCTTGGAGAATGGAAGTAGTCCCAGATACTCAGGAGGCTGAGGCAGGAGGATTGCTTGAGTTCAGGAGTTCTGAGCTATACTGCGCTATTCTGATTGGGTGTCTGCACTAAGTTTGGCATCAATATGGTGATCTCCTGGGAGCAAGGGGCCACCAGTTTGCCTAAGGAGGGGTGAACCAGCCCAAGTCAGAAATGGAGCAGGTCAAAACTCCTGTGATGATCAGTCCTGAGATAGCACCTGTGAATAGCCACGGCACTTGAACCTGGGCAACATAGCAAGACCCTAGTGCTTGTCATAAAAAAAAAAGTGGCCAAGCGCAGTGACTTATACCTGTAATCCCAGCACTTTGGGAGGCTGATGCAGGAGGATCACTTGAGCCCAGGAGTTCAAGACCACCCTGGGCAACATATGGAGATCCTGTCTCTACAAAAAATTTAAAAAGTAGTCAGGCATGGTGGTACACACCTGTAGTCCCAGCTACTTGGGAGGCTAAGGTGGCAAGATTGTTTGAGCCCAGGAGGTCGAGGCTACATTGATCTATGTTCGTACCACTGCACTCCAGCCTGGGTAACAGAGTAAGACCCTGTCTCAAAAAAAAAGTATAATAAATTTTATCAAAAAATAACTCCAATTACAGCTGCTGTTCCAGTTGTAGCAGTGCACCTGGCATTTGGTGTTCAGCTGTTGACCTGGCACATGATTTTTTTCCTCCATATAGTTTGTAAGAAATACCAGAAGCCACTGGGCACAATGGCTCATGCCTGTAATCCCAACACTTTGGGAGGCCAAGGCAGGTGGATCACCTGAGGTCGGGAGTTCGAGACCAGCCTGACCAACATGGAGAAACGCCGTCTCTACTAAAAATACAAAATTAGCCAGGAGAGGTGGTGCAGGCCTGTAGTCCCAGCTACTTGGGAGGCTGAGGCAGGAGAATCGCTTGAACCTGGGAGGCGGAGGTTGCGGTGAGCCAAGATCACGCCATTGCACTACAGCTTAGGCGACAAGAGTGAAACCCCATCTCAAAAAAAGAAAGAAAGAAAGAAGGCGGGGCGCAGTGGCTCACACCTCCCAGCACTTTGGGAGGCTAAGGCAGGTAAATCACAAGGTCAGGAGTTTGAGACCAGCCTAGCCAACATGGTGAAATGCCCGTCTCTACTAAAAATACAAAAAATTAGCTGGGCATGGTGGTGGGTGCCTGTAATCCCAGCTACTTGGGAGGCTGAGGCAGGAGAATCGCTTGAACGTGGGAGGCAGAGGTTGCAGTGAGCTGAGATCTCGCCACTGCACTCCAGCCTGGGTGAGAGTGCGGTGAGACTCCATCTCAAAAAAAGAAAAAAGGAAGGAAGGAAGGAAAGGAGGGAGAGAGGGAGGGACCAGAAGCCATTTGCTTTTACATTTTGGAGCCCAGAGTACACTTGCACAGTCTTGCCTCAAGTTTGTGTCAACTCCTTGGTTCTCTGTCATAATGTAGTCCACAGAGACCTTGATTATCTTGACCTAGCATGTAACAAAGAAGTAGAAAGTACTTTTAGATGCCTTAGTAAAATGTGAAATAAAGAATGGGAAGGAAATACCACAAAAATTCATGGGCCTGCTACTTCGGGGAACTATCTGGTGGTCCAAAATTCTGTAAATTAGCTGGGCACGGTGGCTCACACCTGTAATCCCAGCACTTTGGGAGCCCAAGGTAGGCGGATCACTTGAGAGCAGGAGTTCGAGACCAGCCTGGCCAACATGGTGAAACTCTGTCTCTACTAAAAATATAAAAATTAGCTGGGTGTGGTGGCGCACGCCTGTAGTCCTAGCTACTTGGAAGGCTGAGGGTCTTGCTTGAACCTGGGAGGCAGAGGTTGCAGTGAGCCAAGATCACGCCACTGCCCGCCAGCCTGGCGACAGAGCAAGACTGCCTCAAAAAAAAAAAAAAAAAAGTAATAATTATAGGCCAGGCATGGTGGTTCACGCCTGTAATCCCAGCACTTTGGGAGGCCAAGGTGGGTGAGTTGCTTGAACCCAGGAGTTCAAGACCAGCCTGGACAACATGGTGAAACCCTATCTCTACCAAAAAAAAAATTTTTTTTAATTATATAATAAATATAAGATAAATATATTTATAAATAATTTGTAGTTATACATACACATATATGAATATATAAATACATGTATATAATTTTCTCTCCTCCTTCCTTTTATTATTTTATGCAAATTTTGTTTAACTTTACAATTCAGTTTTAAGTAACAGTGTTTCCAGACAGGAATGTGATTGATTTTGAGGAGTTATTAACATATCCCAGCGACAGATACAATGACTGTTGAGATTCCGCATTTCTGGCCAGGCGCTGTGGCTCATGCCTGTAGTCCTAGCACTTTGGGAGGCTGAGGCGGGCAGATCAGTTGAGGTCAGGAGTTCCAGACCAGCCTGGCCAACATGCTGAAACCCCATCTCTATTAAAAATACAAAAATTAGCTGGGCGTGGTGGCAGATGCCTGTAATCCCAGCTGCTCAGGAGGCTGAGGCAGGAGAATTGCTTGAGCCCAGGAGGCGGAGGTTGCAGTGAGCTGAGATCACACCACTGTACTCCAGCCCGGGCAACAGAGTGAGACTCATCTCAAAAAAGAAAAAAAGAAAGAAGAAGAAGGCCGACATGATGGCTCATGCCTGTAATCCCAGCACTTTAGGAGGCCAAGGCGGGCAGATCATGAGGTCAGGAGTTTGAGACCAGCATGGCCAATATGGAGAAACCCCGTCTCTACTAATAATACAAAAATTAGCTGGGCGTGGTGGCACACACCTATAGTCCCAGCTATTCAGGAGGCTGAGTCAGAAGAATCGCTTGAACCCGGGAGGCGGAGGTTGCAGTGAGTCAAGATCGGGCCACTGCACTCCAGCCTGGGTGACAGAGTGAGACTCTGTCTAAAAGAAAAAGTCAGCCAGGCATGGTGGCATGTGCTTGTAGTCCCAGCTATTTGGGAGGCTGAGACAGGAGAATCACTTCAACCTAGGAGGCAGAGGTTGCAATGAGCTGAGATCACACCACCACACTCCAGCCTGAGTAACAGAGCGAGACTCTGTCTCCAAAAAAAAAAAGAGATTCCGCAATTCTTCATTTTGGTGGAGTGGGTGAGAATGTACTTGTACAAAAGATAGTTGCATAGTTGCACCTTGTTAGGTGGAAGACTAGAGTTGCCTTGTTGTATGGAGGTTCAAAAATATAGAGGCAGGCTGACAACGGTGGCTCACTCCTGTAGTCCTAGCACTTTGGGAGGCCAAGGTGGGTGGATCACAAGGTTAGGAGTTCGAGACCAGCTTGGCCAACATGGTGAAACCCCATCTCTACTAAAAATACAAAAATTAGCCAGGTTTGGTGGTGGGCACCAGCTGCTCGGGAGGCTGAGGCAGGAGAATCGATTGAGCCCAGGAGGCAGAGGTTGCAGTGAGCTGAGATTGCGCCATTGCACTTCAGCCTGGGAGATAGGTCAAGACTCCATCTCAAAAAAAGAAAAAATGTAGAGGCAAGTGCATGTGGATGCTGAGTAGCCAAAGAGGTGGACTGTGCCCAGTATTATTACCTGAGCTCCAAACCGGCCTGTCTATACTCAGCTTTGAGTTACTGAGGCTGGGGCTCTGTAAGACACACTTCTGCTTTACCAGCTACATCTGTTTGGCTCTGCTAATGGGCACTAGAGGGAGACCACAGAGCTGGAAGAGACGAAGATATTGGCTCCTTCTATTACTTTCAGTTCCTTTGAGAGTGAACCTAACAGTGCTCCTTCACCCTGACAGAAGTAGTACTTTTTTGCAGTAGAGCCGAATGTAGTTCGCAGGTATTTCCTATTGCAGAACCAAGTTTAACATGCCTCGCCTCAAAGACACCAGCATTGCTGTGTGCAGTGGCGTGCACCTATAGAACCAACCAGTCAGGAAACTGAGAGGGAAGGATAGCTTGAGCCCAGGATTTCGAAGCTGGTAGTGTGCTAAGGTCATGCCTATAAATAGCCACTGCCCTCAAGGTTGGGCAACATAGCAAGATCCCATCTCTTTAAAAAAATCATGGAAGGCGGGTAGCGGTGGCTCAAACCTGTAATCCCAGCACTGTGGGAGGCCGGTGAGATCAAGGTCAGGAGAGATGAGACCATCACAAGCCTAACACGGTGAAACCCGTCTCTACTAAAAAATACAAAACTAGCGAGTGAGATGAGAGCCTGTAGTCCCAGCTCGGGAGGCTGAGGCAGGAAGAGAATAGCATGAACCGGAGATGGAGCTTACCCAGTGAAACTGAGATCAGCCACTGCACTTCTCAGCCTAGGCTGACAAGCCGAGACTCTGTCTCAAAAAAAAAAAATCATCTGGTTGGCACTCTTCCTTAGTTTCTGCTCTAAGCTTCTAATTTGTAATAATTCCAACCTATTTTCTTTGTTCCCTCAGCCAAGGAGTTCTTAACTGCTTCCTGCTGTTACTGCCTCTCTGATACTGTAACCTTTCAGTTATCCTGGGCTCAAGCAGTCTTCCCACATCAGCCTCCTGAATAGTTGGGACTACAGATGCACACCACCAGGCCCGGATAATTTTTTTTTTTTTTTTGTAGAGACAGGGTTTCACCGTGTTAGCCAGGATGGTCTCGGTCTCCTGACCTCGTGATCTGCCCGTCTCGGCCTCCCAAAGTGCTGGGATTACAGGCTTGAGCCACTGCACCCGGCCCAGGCCTGAATAATTTTTAAATTTTTTGTAGAGACATAGTATCCCGTGTTGCCCAGGCTAGTCTTGAATCCCTGGATTCAAGCAATACTCCCACCTTGGCCTTCCAAAGTGGTGGGATTACAGGTGTGAGCCACCACGCCCAGCCCTAACTTTTTATATAGATTGACAATTATTTATTTATAATTTTATTTTGCTCAAGGAACTCAGTTCAAGTAATTCTTTTTTTTTTTTTTTTTTTTAGACAAGGTCTAGAGTGCAGTGGTGGGATCATGGCTTACTACAACGGCCACCTCCTGGGCTCAAGCTATCCCTCTGCCTCAGCCTCCTGAGTAACTGGGACCACAGGCACACATCACCATGTTGAGCTAAATTTTTTTTTTTTTGTATTTTTTTTAATAGAGATAGGGTTTCACCATGTTGTCCAGGCTGCAAATAATTCTTTTTTTTTTTTTTTTTTTTTGGAGACAGAGTGACACTCTGTTGCCTAGGCTGGAGTGCAGTGGTGCAATCTCGGCTCACCACAACCTCCACCTCCAGGGTTCAAGCAGTTCTCCTGCCTCAGCCTCCCGAGTAGCTGGGACTACAGGTGTGTGCCACCATGCCCGGCTAATTTTTGTATTTTTAGTAGAGATGGGGTTTCACTACATTGGCCAGGCTGGTCTTGAACTCCTGAACTTGTGATCCTTCCGCCTTAGCCTCCCAAAGTGTTGGGATTACAGGTGTGAGCCACTGCGCCTGGCCACTTCTTTATAGTAAATTATTTCTGTTCAAACAACTGGGATGGTTTCTGTCTCCTGACTAGAGTCTGACTGATTCAGACCCCAATAGTGGCCAACCATATCCTACTCTGACTTTTTCCAACTCTTCCCTTATAGTTGCAGGGTGAGTGGGCATAGCATCTACCTTCCACATTATTGAAGATGACAATTTCACCAAATATTTTGCTACAGCATAATAGAGAACTCCAGCCATCCAGCCTGCTTTACTTAATCCAATATATGGCACTGAATTAAAGATCAGGCAGTAATCTACTGCCTGGCCATTAATTCAGTGCCACATATGTGTGTTTTTATTATATCAACATCCCACTCCTGATACAACTTTCTGTATTAATAAGGATCAGTTAATTGCTTAGTAAACAACCTCTCAAATTCATTGGCTTATACAACAAAACTGTATTTCTTGCTCTCCTCCGAGTGTTTAATATGTTAGTCATAGTAGAGGAAAGTTCTGCTCTGCACAATTATGCAGGGACCCAAATTCCTTCCATCTTGTGGCTCCACCCTCTTCTAGGGTCTCAGAATCTCGTCTACTCTGCTAGCAGATAGGAAGGAGAGCAAGAATCAGCACCTGGGAGTTTTATGGGCCATCCTGGGAGTAGTACCTGTCACTTCCACTAGCTAGAATTCATTTGCATGACCACATCCATCTGTTAAAGAAGCTGGGAACTATAGGTATTGGTGAGAACAAGAAGTTTATACTACATTAAATGGCTCATTGGTGACATTGAAGATAAGTTTTAGGGGAGTGATGTAAACAGGGACCGAATTATAAAAAGTTAGGAAATCATAGGGTATAAGGGGTTTTGCCATGATGCCCAGGCTGATCTCGAACTCCTGATCTCAAGCCATCTGCCTGCCTCAGCTTCCCAAAGTGCTGGGATGGCAGGCATGTGCCACCATGCCCAGCCTGGTAGCAACTCTTTAATATGATCCTAATGATAATAAGAAAGATAAACCTGAACTAAGGTGAGAATGTAGCCAACCATGGGAAGCTCCATTGGGTTTTTTAGGGTTTTCTTTTCTTTTTTTCTCAAGACGAAGTCTTGCTGTGTCGCCCAGGCTGGAGTGCAATGGTGTGATCTCGGCTCACTGCAATCTCCGCCTCCCAGGTTCAAGCAATTCTCCTGCCTCAGCCTCCCGAGTAGCTGGAATTAGAGGCGCATGCCACCACGCCCAGCTAATTTTTTTGTATTTTTTTAGTAGAGATGAGGTTTCACCATGTTGGCCAGGCTGGTCTCGAACTTCTGACCTCGTGATCCACCCGCCTTGGCCTCCCAAAGTGCTGGGATGTGAGCCACCATGTCCAGCCTTTTTTTTTTTTTTTTTTTTTGAGACAGGGTCTCGCTCTGTCACCAGGCTGGAGTGCAGTGGCATAATCACGGCTCACTGCAGCCTTGACTTCCTGGACTCAGGCAAACCTCCCACCTCAGCCTTCCAAGTAGCCGGAACTACAGGTGCCTGCCACCACATCCAGCTAATTTTTAATTATTTTTGTAGAGATGGCATCTCGTAATGTTGCTGAGGCTAGTCTTGAACTCCCGGGTTCAAGCAATCCTCCCACCTTGGCCTCCCAAAATGCTGACATTATAGATGTGAGCACTGTGCCCAGCCTTGCTTTTTAATTGATACAGAATTGAGCATGTGTTTGCAGTATCAGTGAACAGGAAGAGAGATAGGACATGAGTTTGGAGTTCTATTAGGCTTAAATAAATAAATAAAATGGAGTTCCATCAGCCTTACTTAAAAAAAAAAAAAAAAAAAAGGAGGCCAGGAGCGGTGGCTCACATCTGTAATCCCAACACTTTGGGAGGCAGAGATGGGCAGATCACCTGAGGTCAGGAGTTTGAGACCAGCCTGGCCAACATGGTGAAACCCCGTCTCTACTAAAAATACAAAAATTAGCCGGGCGTGGTGGCACATGCCTATAATCCCAGCTACTTGGGAGGCTGAGGCAGAAGAATCACTTGAACCCAGGAGGCAGAGGTTGTAGTGAGCAGAGATCATGCCATTGCACTCCAGCCTGGATGACAAGAGCGAAACTCCATCTCAAAAAAATAAAATTAAAAAAGGATATGAGTGGAGGGTTGGCCATGGGCAGAAGGAGGCCCACATCTTCTAAGATAAGAAGAAGGGATAAAGAAAGGATAGATGCAAATAAAGAGAAATTATGAGATAGGAGGTAAACTGAAAATCAAGTAGAATTGCTTTGGTTTCTATAAAGTGACGAGGAAAAAAGAAAAGGTTTCAGGTTGCAAGAGGACCCAGTTAAGGCGGGACCACAGGAATTTGTACTGGAACCAGTATGTCTAGTTTTGTAACTTTGTTCCACAGCCAAGGAGCAAAAAGGGAGGAAGCTCACCATGTGGTTCGCTCAAGGTGGGGCTCATCAAATTGAGAGCCTGTGGCACCAAAGGCACAGCTCAGCAGCCTTTGGCACATATATCAATTATTGATCCTTAAGGTCACCGTTGTTGGCTTCCTGCTCCTCCCCATTGTATAATTTTACTTTCTTTTTTACTTTCTCCTAGTCTCCAGTTCTCTTTTTCCTTACACTTTTCCTTAGGTTTTACAGTAACCCCAGTGTGACAGACACACCCTAAGCTAACCCCCGGTGATTCCTGCCTCCTGGTATTTACATCTTGTGTGATTCCCTTTTCTTGAGTGCAGATGGCTCCTGTGCCTTGCTTTCATGGGAGACGGCAATGATGATGGGATGTCACTCTGTCACATATATAGTAAGTTATATAAAACTCTATCTTCACAGTCTGGAGCTAGAGACCCTCATTGTCAGTTTCAAGAAATTAAGTGGCTATGTAGGAGAAACCTGCATGGCAAGGAAATGTGATAATCTCTAGGAACTGCAGGTGGCTTTTGGATCCTGAGGGAGGCCTCCAGCGGACACCCAGCAAAAGTCCCAGGCCCTCCTCAATTATACAGTTGCAAGGGAATTAATTCTGCCAGTGACCCAAATGGGCTTGCAAGTGGATTCTTCCCCAGCTGAGTTTCCAGATGAGAATGCAGCCTGATTGCAGCCTTGTGAGACTAAGCAGAAGACCCAGCTAAGCTGTTCCTGGGCTCCTGACTTGGAACCTGTTAGATAATGTTTGGTTTTTTGGTTTTTGAAAGGTAGTCCCTCCTGCATGCCGAGGCTGGAGTACAATGCTTTACCAAATCCTACGTCACTGCAGCCTCCACCTCCCAGGTTCAAAGGCAATTCTCCTGCCTCCAGCCTCCGAGGTAAGCCTGGGACTACAGGCATAGGAGCCACCAGCCCCACCCAGCTAATTTTTTTTTGAGGCCAGTCAGCTGTATCTCAGGCTGGAGTGCAGTGTGATCCTCCCTCTTGCACCAGCTCTGCCTCCCGGATTTCCACCACCATTCCTCCCGCCTCAGCCTCCAGTGCTTCTGGGACTTCCTGGCCTCCCACGCCACCACGCCCGGCTAGTTTTGTATTTTTAAGTAGAGTGAGGTTCCGCCATGTTAGCCAGGATGGTCTCGATCTCCTGACCTGCATTGATCCACCCTTCTCCCGGCCTCCCAAAGAGTGCTACAGGATTACAGGCAGGCCACTGGCTGGCCGGCCCCAGCTAATTTTTTATTTTAGTAGAGACAGGGTTTCACCATGTGGCGAGGATGGTCTCTCTTGACCTCGTGATCCGCCCACCTCGGCCTCCCAAAGTGCTGAGATCACAGGCGTGAGCCACTGCGCCTGGCCAATAATGTTGGTTTTAAGCCTTATATTTGTGGTAACTTGTTACACAACAGTAGAAAATGAATACACCCAGAATTCCTGAAAAAACACTGGGGCTCTCAGGCATGACCCCTACATTATGTGCTACCTAGGAAACTCTGGGCCTGGGCCCAGGACACAGAACTTGGTGAACGAGGCCAGAGGGTGTGCCACACACCCACAGTGGGCACTCTGGACTTCAAGGTAGAAGAGGCCCTGGCTTTCAAAGCAAATCGTGTACCCCACCTCCCCGCGCCTGCCTGCCTCTGCAAATGCCTGTTAGTTCGGCCCTCAGAGATGGGCGAAGCCTGAGGAATCACAGACTGCCAGGAGATCACGAAGTCCACCACCTGAATCTCAGCACTTGGCACAGTGCCTGGTACACAGTGGACGCCCAACAAACGGCTTGCTCGGAGAACAGAAAGAGCCCTCGAGTGCGCGTCTGCTGGCCTCCTCTTTGTGCAGAAGGGAAAAGGGAGACTGGGAGCGCCGCAGACCTGCAGGAGTCCCGCCATGAGTCAGGGCCTGAGTCCTCCTGCCGAGCGCCATCCCGGGCCCAGGCGGAGGGGGCGCTGCGGCGGGAGGCCACGGCGGGCGGTGGCGGCGGGCGGGGGCGGAGCGGCGGCTGGGCCGCCCCAGTGAGTGAGCGAGCGAGCGCCGCGCGCGCCGCCGCTGCCACCTCCGCTGCTCGGCCCGGTCCCGGAGCGGCCCGGCCGGCCCGCTGGGCGCGGAGCCGAGGCCCGCGGCCGGCCGCATGAAGGACTGCGAGTACCAGCAGATCAGCCCCGGGGCCGCCCCGCTGCCCGCCTCCCCGGGGGCGCGCCGCCCCGGCCCCGCCGCGCCCCCAACCCCGGGCCCTGGGCCCGCGCCGCCTGCCACCCCCGCCCCGCCTCGCTGGAGCAGCAGCGGCAGCGGCAGTGGGAGCGGGAGCGGGAGCCTCGGCCGGCGCCCACGGCGCAAGTGGGAGGTGTTCCCGGGCCGCAATCGCTTCTACTGCGGCGGCCGCCTCATGCTGGCCGGCCACGGCGGCGTCTTCGCGCTCACGCTGCTGCTCATCCTCACCACCACCGGCCTCTTCTTCGTCTTCGAGTGAGTTCCGCTGCCGCTGCGCCCCCTCCCAGCACCCTGCCGCGCACCCGACCTTCCCAATCCCTGCTGGGCACTCCGTGCCCTCCCCTGCGCGTCCCTGGCCCTCATCCTCCCCGCCCCTTTGGGATCCTCCTCGGGCCTCTTGTCTGCTCCCCTGGCCCCTGCGCACCCCCATCCCTGCCAGATGCCCCATCCTCCCTGGTCCATTTGGGTGCCCCATCCGCGCTGGTGCTCTCCACCCTCCCAGCCGCTCCATTCTCCCTGGCCCCACCCTGGCACCTGTCTGCCTGCCACTGCCAGGAGCACCACCCTCCATGCCCCTCCACGGCCCCCATCCTCGCTGCCCTCTCAGAATCTGCCCCAGGGCTCCTTGGACAGTCCCCTCCTGCTCACCCATTCCTGGACCATCTCTTGCCAACCCCCCAAGTTCTTTCTGACCCTTGTATCCCTTCCTGACCACTTCGAGATCTTGTGTGTCCTTTGACTGTGCACACCCGCAGTAAACATCCTAGTCATCCTCGCTGCCCTCTCTGGGCCCCTCCAGGGTCCCCACCTTTTCTCTAGTCTCAGACACCAACCCCGCTTTTGCTTCCCCTCAGCCACGCACACCCCAGGCCCCAAGCCATCTTTTCTCAAAATCTTTGGGCCTGTCGGGCCCCCTTTCCTTCTCCAGAACCTTCCTTAGTTTCTCCAGAGCTTCCTGTCCTTCCCTCAGTTCCCACCTGCCTCCACCCAGCTGGCTCCCAGGCCCCTGGCCCGCCTCCTGACCACCTGGTTTTCTTTCCCTGCTCAACATTCTGGAGCGTCCCTCTGGCCTGTTCCACATCAGCAACAGCTGCAGTGCTTTGTTGTTTTTCAGGAAAGAGTTCGGAGTGCTTTCGGGCGACAGGTCATATTTGCCCCCCTAGGTTTTTGACCTCTTCATATTCCCCAGTGACCCAGGATTGACCCACACATAATCTCCATTTTATGGATGGAGGGTCATATATTTGTATTAGAAGTTTTCCACCCACCTGTGAGCCACCTGCACCATGATTCCTTGCACACACACTCACACGCCCACCCACCCACCCTTGCTTCATGAGCCCTGCTGTCCCCTCCCAACTCCCCATCCTTTGTGGTCGTCCTTCTTAATTATACAATGTAGTTAAGAACTCTAACAGACCTGGTTCAAATCCCAGCTCCACCACCCACTAATTGTGTGACCTCAGGGCAGTCACTTCACCCCCTCAGTGCCCCAGTTTCCTCATCAGTAAAATGGGATTTATAATAGTACCCACCTTGTAAGGTTGTCCTGAGGGTGGCATGAGGTCACATGCAAGCTTTTAGCCCAGTAACAAGCACACAGTGTTGGCTGCTATTAGTACTTGTGTTGTCTTTATCAAAAAAGCACTTCCCAAGGGCATGTGGCCACAGTAAGGCTATCGTAGAGACACCCTCCCCCAGGTACCCTTTCTAGCTGCCAGATCATGTATCTGCAACCTTGGGTTTCCCCTTGAAGCAAGGTGAAGACTTCCTATAAATTAGCTTCTCCTTTCACCCTTTTACCACACACTCTGCCCTTGTTTTCTGAGTAGTGTGGATAAAAAGTTTAGGGATGAATTACAAGCAGAAGCTCTGGGGGGTCCAGAGCTCAGCTCTGGACTGAGTTTCAGATCTACTTCCCTGGGGTGGCCACATGAGTGTTCTGGAAGTGCCTTTTCCAGTATTCCCTGGGCTGCCCTCTCAGTCCCCACACCCAGGGCTGCAGCCGAGGCAGGAGGAAGCAGTACTTGCCGTGGTTGACCCACATGACCCTGCAGTGTGATATCTGGCCTAACTTCTGAACTAGAAGCAAGACCTTCTCTGGGTTAACCGGGTATCTTCACTGGTGACTGTTTTGTCTCCAGCGAGGGAGGAAGCAAGGACTTCTGGGTTTGGGGAGAGCTTGTGAACCATGTTGTGGTTTGCCCTGCTTGTCCTCATTGGGGGCCGGTAGATTGGCAGAAGAGTTTGGGTTTGGGCCGAGAACTCACCTGGGTCTGGACTGGATGCTCCCCATTTCTCTGGGAAAAGGTAAGGTGCTCTCTAAACCTTTCCTGCTATGAATGGCTTTGCTTCTTTGGCTTGGTGGATTGTTGCACGGGCCTCCAGCAGGGATCCCAACTTCTGCCTTACTTCCCACCCCCATACAACAGCCAGAGTGCCCTTTTGATTCTAAGTCAGGCCTGAATCTTCCCTGGCCACTGCCCCCTGCTCTCTTCTGTCCTCGTCTTCGAGGCATGTCATCCTCCGTGCACACTCCTACCTTCTGGGCCAGTGCTTGGAATCCCCTTCCTGCAGGTGGCCGCATGGCTCACCCTCTCACATTAGGCCTCCCCCGTCCATCCGCACAGCATAGCAAACCACTCCCCTCCAGCACCTCTCCTCTCCCCTCATTTATCGCTCTCTGAAGCACTTGCCACCACCTGACATATTATGTTATACTTGTTAGTTTCTTCCTTGTCTTTGCCCATGAGAGCAGGACATTCTCCTCTGTTGCAGCCTTGGTGCCTAGAACTTGCACCTGGTATGCAGTAGGTGCTCAATACTTATTGAATGAATGAATTGACAGTGTATTTGAATGAATTGACAGTGTATTTGCTGGGAGACTGGAAACCCTAGCTCTGTCATTGACTGGCTGGATGACCTTGAACCTAGCTGTGGGCCTGGGAGAGCTGTGGGCCTCTGGAGAATCAGGAGGCTAGGACTTGGTGGTTCCTGCAGGCTCTACAAGTCTTAGATTTCAAGTCTTCTCTGTCCCCCTACACAAGTCTGGTTGCATATCAACTGGATTCATTGCCATGTGGGTGACACTGAGGGCCCACTGGTTCTGTTTGAGGGTCAGACCCAGAAACCATTGAGATGTATGGAGCAGAGCATGGCCCACTGGGAGCCCTTGGCCTTGGCAGTCTGCTCCTCAGGGGAAGGGCTTCTCTGAAGGCCAGAGCCTCTGATGATGGAGACTTCAGAAGCAGCATGCAGGTGCCCACAGGTGTGTGCCTACTGTGCCACTCCTGGAAGCTTGGCTGATCTCAGGCCTCCCAAGGCCCCGTCATCTCCTTACCTGATCAGGTGCTACTCTGGCTATGGGATGGTGGTTAATAGTATGAACCTCAAAGTCAGACCTGGCTTGGGTCCCACTTTAGCACTCCTGAGCCATGTGACCTTGGGCAGGTTACTTAAGCTCTCTGAGCTCTAGTTTCCTCATCTGTAAAGTGAGGAGCATAACTTCACAGGGTCCCAGTGAGGATTTGATGAGAAAGTACACAGGAACTGCTTAGCCTGGCACCTGACCCATAGTAACTATCTGTACTTCGAATGTTACTAATAGTAATTTATTAATTAGGGCAGTGTCTGGCACATAGTAAGCCTTCAAAAGATGGTAGCTATTTTTCTGTCCCCTGGCAGCAGTTATTTACCGGGTACTTCCTTGGTGCCAGGTGCTGTGCAGTGTGCTGGAAATATAAAGCTGAACAAGAGAACATAGTCTATAACCCACAGAGGAGCTTATGATTTTTTGTGTTTGTTTGTTGTTGTTGTTGAGACAGAGTTTTGCTCTTGTTGCCTAGGCTGGAGTGCTATCTCGGCTCACCGCAACCTACACCTCCCAGATTCAAGTGATTCTTCTGTCTTAGCCTCCTGAGTAGCTGGGATTACAGGCACATGCTACCACACCCGGCTAGTTTTTGTATTTTTATTAGAGATGGGGTTTCATCTTATTGGTCAGGCTGGTCTCGAACTCCTGACCTCAGGTGATCTGCCCGCCTCAGCCTCCCAAAGTGCTGGGATTACAGGCGTGAGCCACTGCACCTGGCCGAGCTTATGTTTTAGTGAGAGAAAAATAGCCATCACATAGACAAGTAGCTGAAATATATACTAAATGTTATGCAGGAAAGGAGCGTTGAAGTTTGCTGTGTGCAGAGTTGTTAAGGAAGGTCCTTCTGAGGAGGGAAGAGGAATCTGAGAAAAGGAACAGCAAGTGCAAAGGCCCTGAGATAGGAGAGAGCCAGGCTTGTTCTAGGAACTGTCGTGAGGCCATTCTGATGGGAGGAGCAGGAGCAAGAGGAGAGTTTTGTAAAATGAGGCTGAAGTCCTCAGTAGGGCCCAGATCATGCCTGGCCTAGAAGGCCATGGTAGGGAGTTTGGATTTTATTCAAAGTATAATGGGAAGCAGTTGGGAGGTTTGAAGCAGGGAAATGACATTATCTGATTGACATTTCCAAAAGATGGCTCTGGCTTCTGGGTGGACAGTGAGGTGCCAACAGAGAAGATTGGCCATAGAGAGAGAGCCCTGATAGCTTCACTATCATGAAGCCATTCTCCCACCAGTGTCCAGAACTTCTAGAATGTTCTGGCCCTAAGATGGAGGAGGGAGCTTGAGGAGGGCTATGGTAGGCAGCCTGCCTGGGGACAGAGGGACAACCATTCAGCAGGCACAGGCTATTCTCTGAGGCAGCCGGGGTCAGGGGGTCTGAAAGCACTGCCTCGGGGATACCTGCCTCCCTTGCGTCACAGTGACAGAGGCTGGACCATGCAGTTCCCCCAGCCCTCTACTCATTCTTCAGGTTGGAGCTTAGGATTACCTTCTTCAGGTTGCCTTTCCTGACTGTGCTACTGTGTTCCCCTCCCTGACTAGAGCACACATCACCCTGTGTGGCAATTCCCTGTTTACATGTCTGTTTTCCCCACTTGACCATAAGCCACAAGGGGGAGGGGCTCTTGTCTTACTCATCGTCATTATTCATGCTGCTTATTGAAAGTGTTACCTGCCACAGAGAAGACCTCAGTAAATATTTGTGGACTGAGTGAGTGAGTGAATGAATGAGTGAGTGAACACTGCAGGATGGTTTGTCTCAGGTAACAGTCCACTTCACTAGTGTCTACCTGAAGCTCTGTGTATAGAGGGATTCTCTGAATGCAGAGGTTAGGAATTCTGGGATCTATTGGACACATCTGCCATGTGCTCAGGAGGAAAGTGTAACACAAGGATCAATTAGTGATGTCTATTCCTGGTACTTATTGGGAACTTGCTGCACTCACCGAGGAGCTGTGCCTCTGTCTTAGAGCAAGGCTGTATTCAAGATTTTGGTGGTGGTTGCTGGAATGACAGTGCCTGCCAGGTGCTGTAGCCCTGTGCTGCAGGGAACCCTTGGGTTGTCTGCTGATCTCTCTTCATCTCTCGTTCTAGCTGTCCCTACCTGGCCCGCAAGCTGACCCTTGCCATCCCCATCATCGCTGCCATCCTCTTCTTCTTCGTCATGAGCTGCCTGCTGCAGACAAGCTTCACCGACCCTGGGATCCTGCCCCGGGCTACTGTCTGTGAAGCAGCCGCCCTGGAGAAACAGATCGGTGAGGTTTCTACTACCAGCTGAAGCTGGGTCTCCATAGCTCCACATTCCCTGACTTTGGAGGAGGCCTGGTTTTCTCTTCCGAAATTTTACTAGGAACTGGGGATGCAGTCGTGAGCAAGGCAGGCTGGAGCTGACACTGGCACAGAGGGAGACAGATGATCAACAAGTGAGCAAATAAGTAAGCAAGAAATGCTGGCCAGCAAAGGCCCCGATGGCAGCCAGAGTGGAGCTGAGTAGTTCCTGGGGGCCAAGCACTGTTTTAAGCTCTTTATATGCATGATCTTATTTAATCCCCCAGTAATCCTATGAGGTAGGTACTATTGTTATTCTCCTTTTACTGATTAATTAAATCAAGGCAAAAGAGGGTCCAAGATCACAAAGTAAGTAGAAGAACTGGGATGAGACCTCAGGCCAGAGCCCCTGCTCTTAAACATTCATATACACTTATTCATGAACTCATCAAACATTTATTGACCCCCTACTATGTGCCAGCACTTTTTTAGGTGTGATATAGCGGTGAACAAAACTAACAATATTGCCTGTCCTCATGGAGATTGACAGTTGAGGAGGAAGGAGACAATAAACAAACAAATAATTAAATATCTAGGATATCAGACAGAAGAAAGGAGAGAGGGAGGATGAAGGCTGCAGGGAGGTGTGTGGTTTTACATAGGGTGGCCAGGGAACATCTTGTGAAGGAGGTGACATCTGAGCAAAGAAGCACTGGCCTGAATAGATGAGGGCTTGAGCGTGGGGTTATCTAGGGAAGAGCCCAGTAGGTGTTGGGGAGTGGGCTAGTTTGCGTTAGGTGGTCAGGGAAGACCTCCAGGAGGATGCGGCACTGGAGATGAGTGTGGTAGAAATACAGGGATCTGGGAACAGTAAGGCCAAAGCCCAGAGTGGCAAACAGCCTGGGTGTGTGTGAGGAACAGCAGTGGCCAGAAAGACCCTGTGCTCCCAGGCAGCCCACGTGGCCCTTGATTCCTTTCAGACTGCTGTGTGGCTTCCGGGGTGGTGGGCCACTAGGGATGGGTCCCTAATCTCAGCTTGCTGCACCCCAGTTCCTTCCTGCTGAGAAATGACGTGGCTACTTGCACACTTCGGGGGTTTCCGGTCCGTGGTTAGTTCCTTCCCCTAACAGGATGGTGTTCACACAGGCGTTTAAACACCCAGCTGGCCCTGAAGACATCTAGTGGCCTGTAAATGTCAGAGCCCTGCTGCATCCATCGCTAGAAATCATTTCACTAATACTCTGTACAGCAGGGAGGGAGGGAGGGCGAGCAGCTGGAGTGGATGTTGTCTGGGCTCTGTCTGCTCTTTGTCTCATTCCTCTGCCCGGGCCCATCCTCAGCCATGCCCACGAGCGCCACCTCATCTTGCCTACATCCAGCTTCCTTCCCCCTCAAACTCCAGGTCCCTGGCCACTCCTTCAGGATCCCACAGTCTGACCTGGGCTAACCCACCTGGCAGCTGGGGAGGCCCAGCTGTGCCCCATTCTTCCTCCCCTTCAGGTCAGGGCTAATCATGAGGCAGGATTATTGTCCAGCTCAGCCGGACCCAGAGGTCTGGCTGCCCATCCTCAGCCTCCTGTGAGCTGTGTGGATCACAGTGATTATCCCCACAAATCTTCACAACAGCCCAGTGAGGGCAACCCCGTTAACCAGTTGTACTGATGGAGAAACTGAGGGAGGTGATGACAGGGCCAGGGATAAAGGAGCAGAGATGGAGTGTGTGCCTTTCACTCCCAAACCCCTTGCTTTCTCTTCTGAGATGGCAGCAGGGACACATCTCCTTCATCCTTTGTCTCCACTTGTTTCCTGTGCTCTGGGAAGCCTTCCTGATCCCGGTTGGGCCAGGCCTTCCATGGCACATTCCCAGAGCACCTTCTCCTTCCTTCTCTGAACCTGTGCTGCAGCGGTGGTCATTACAAAATTGTTCTTTCTTTCTTTTTTTTTTTTTTTTTTTTTTGAGACGGAGTCTCGCTCTGTCGCCCAGGCTGGAGTGCAGTGGCCGGATCTCAGCTCACTGCAAGCTCCGCCTCCCGGGTTCCCGCCATTCTCCTGCCTCAGCCTCCCGAGTAGCTGGGACTACAGGCGCCCGCCACCTCGCCCGGCTAGTTTTTTGTATTTTTTAGTAGAGACGGGGTTTCACCGTGTTCGCCAGGATGGTCTCGATCTCCTGACCTCGTGATCCGCCTGTCTCGGCCTCCCAAAGTGCTGGGATTACAGGCTTGAGCCACTGCGCCCGGCCACAAAATTGTTCTTTCTGCTGGCCTGTGAGGGCGTGGAATTCCAGCATCTTGTTCACCTTGTCGCCATGTAGAAGGCTCAGTGACGTTGGCTAAATGAGTAAATGAATGACTGAAGAATGGGTGAGCTTCTGTGAAGGCCCTCCTTGCTCTGTCAGGGTGACAGGTGAGGAAACGGTCAGGACATCTCCCAGTTGGGCATCATGGGTTTGTTCATGTGTGTGTTAATTCTATATGCTGACCCCTGACAGCAGAGTGAAGGCGGGTGGGGGCCAACAATGAATCTGATAGGAGCTTCTCTCATGGGTTCCAAATGAGTTGGCCCCAGATGTTAGCCCTGACCAGCCACTGCCAGTGAGATCAGGCTTCGGAAGAGGGTCAGAGGAGTCAAGAGCATCTTCTGCCTGGAGGACTGGAGAAGCTTCCCTGAGAAGTGATGCTTGAGCCACGCCTTTAAGTTTGGGTGGAATTCAAGCACAGGAGCTGTGTGGAGGCAGCCCTTCAGGCAGACAAAGCTGAGGGAAGAGAGGGTGGCAGAGGGAAGGAGGAGGGATGGGAACGGGCCACTGAGCAGTCCATGTTGGCTGGAATACGAGGAGCACTTCAGATAGTTAGGGATCCTAGGGATATTCCCATTGGAAGGATGGGGTGGAATCAATCTTGTAGGGTGCTGAATGTCAGGGCCTAAGACTTTTCTTTAGGAACAGGTGCAAAGTGTAAAAGTGGCATTTTGGGGGCCTTTGAATTCTCAAACTTGAATAGAAGCCAAATTTTCAGGTGTGACCAGGAGACTTCTAACTAACTAAAGTAAAACATATTTCCCAGGGCTAGCGCAGTGGCTCACGCCTGTAATCCCAGCACTTTGGGAGGCCGAGGCGGGCGGATCGCAAGGTCAGGAGATTGAGACCATCCTGGCCAACATGGTGAAACCATGTCTCTACTAAAAATACAAAAATTAGCTGGGTGTGGTGGCGCATGCCTGTAATCCCAACTACTCGGGATAGGCTGAGGCAGGAGAATCGTTTGAAATGGGAGTTGGAGGTTGCAGTGAGCCAGGATTGCGCCACTGCACTTCAGCCTGGCAACAAAGCGAGACTCCGTCTCAAAAAACAAAAAAAAAGACAAAAAACATATTTTCCTGAAAATGGTGAGGACTAAGATCATTGAACCTTTTCCAGAAGGTTGGGAGCTGTCTCTGAGGCAGGTGGTGCTGTTCATGTGAGCATGAACTGATTACCTGGTCCTAGACTCATGTAGACAGTGTGGTCTTTTCCCTTTGGTCCCCCAGCCCAGCAACTCCAGCCCAACAGGTCTGACCCAGGGCTCCTGCCCTGTAGGGACAGTCTGAGGTAGAGTGACCAGCTCCTCCCAGTTTACCCAGGACCGCCTGGAAAGTCTGCTGTCTTAGGAAACCACTCAATCCCAGGAAAATCAGGG
This sequence comes from Papio anubis, assembly GCF_008728515.1. Lineage (NCBI taxonomy): Eukaryota > Metazoa > Chordata > Mammalia > Primates > Cercopithecidae > Papio > Papio anubis. The sequence continues at coordinate 25,148,834 of NC_044976.1, forward strand.
CACTCGGTCACCCTCATCTGAGATCCTGTCTTGCTGGCTGATGGGCTGTGCAGCTGGCTCACCCTGCAGGCTCTAGGCAGTTGGGAAGAAGTAGGAATATTGCTCGCAGAAGCTCCTGATCTGATGGGAGATGATAGAGACATCCGAATCCAAGTGACAGATGCTCACTTAGACCCCGTTACAGTTCACAGGACGGACGCAGAGGCTGCGTCTCTCTCCACTGCCCTGCACCAGGTCCCAGACCCCATCTTCTCCGTCTCCAGGACGTCTCCGCCCACTTCCCCTGGCCAGTCCTGAAGCACACTTCCCCTGGACAGACCTGCCTCGTGTTCCACCTGAACTGGCTCAGGGCTCTGCAGAACAGGCCCCCACTGGGCCTTTCCCTTCAACTGTAGTTATATTTCCAAGATCCAAATTTGTCCCCCCACCCCTGCCCTGTCCCCCCACAAACCCTACAGAATTTGGGTGACTCTCTGGTGCCCTCAGTACTGCTTCCTGCATGTTAGTGATATTAGTCCAACCTTTGTGATTTTTCCTTCTGCATTCCACCTTGTACCTTCATTTCTTTAGTATTTTCCTCTAAATGGCTCATCTTTAAATATATGTGTATAATATATATATTTCATATACATTAAATATACATTAAATATATGTTTATATATTTAATACATACATATAATATATATTTAACATTTAATATGTATATGTTTAACATATTTAATATGTATAATATACATTTAACATATATTTAATATGCATAATATGTATTTAACATATATTTAATGTGTAATATATTTAACATATTTTATATTTTATATATATATATATATGTTTTTGTTTTTGTTTTTTGAGACAGAGTCTCGCTCTGTCACCCAGGCTAGATTGCAATGGCATGATCTCAGCTTACTGCAGCCTCCACCTCCTGGGTTCAAGCAACTCTCCTCCCTCAGCCTCCCAAGTGGCTGCGATTATAGGCATGCACACCATGTCTGGCTAGTTTTGTATCTTTAGTAGAGATGGGGTTTCACCATGTTGGCCAGGCTGCTCTTGAACTTCTGACCTCAGGTGATCCATCTGCCTCAGCCTCCCAAAGTGCTGGGATTACAGGCATGATCCACCGTGCCTGGCTCCTCTTCTATCTTGAAAACTCACTCATGAAATTAAGGCAAGCTGCAGCCTACCCCTGCCACCGCTCCTTTCCTGCCGGTCCCTGGCGCCCCCAGCCACGCTGTGCAGTAGATACCTCAGTGCATTTGCTTGTGCTTGTGCTGTCCTTACCTGCCGTGGTGAGCCAGAGTGCTCATTCTTTCTGATCCAGCTTTGCTGCCACTTCTTTTGTTGCTTGCTTTTTTAAGATGGAGTTTTGCTCTTGTTGCCCAGGCTGGAGTGCAATGGTGAGATCTCGGCTCACCACAACCTCTGCCTCCCAGGTTCAAGCGATTCTCCTGCCTCAGCCTCCCGAGTAGCTGGGATTACGGGCATGCCCCACCATGCCCCACTAATTTTGTATTTTTAGTAGAGACGCGGTTTCTCCATGATGGTCAGGCTGATCTCAAACTCCCGACCTCAGGTGATCCGCCTGCCTCGGCCTCCCAAAGTGCTGGGATTATAGGCGTGAGCCACTGTGCCCAGCCTCTTGCTTTCTTTTTAAATTATTTTTTGTAGAAACAGGGTCTTGCTATGTTGCCCAGGCTGGTCTCAAACTCCTGGACTCAAGCAGTCCTGCAGCCTCACCCTCCCAAAGTGTTGGGATTACAGGCATGAGCCACTGCACTTGGCCTGTTGCTTTCTTGAATGCTGCTTCCTGCCTCCACCCCACATATTTCCCTCTGTGTTCTTGAGGCATTGAGTATAGACACCAGTAATGTCATTAATTGAATAGCTATTAGGTTGATATTATATTATTTCTGATTTGTGTAAAATTTTACAGCGTTGATGTCATCATTACCCATTCTACAGGTGAGGAACCTGAGGCTCAGAGATTGACCAGCTTCTTAAGGTCACAGGCTAACAATTGGCCATGCCAGGGTTCAAAATAAGATCAGGCAGGCCCAGAGTTACCACACAGAGGCACTGCCTTGTAGGACGACTCTAATTATCCACTTCTGTCTGACTCTGCCCTCAGGCGGGCTCTTCCTGTATCCACAGGCCTAGCACTAAGCCTGGTATGTGGTAAAGGCTCCATGAGCCCAGAGATGGACAAAAGTGGTCTGGGAGGATTATGGAGACCCAGTACTCGAGGCCTAGGCGCTGTGGCTGACCTTGAGCTGGCCTTAGAGGCGGGGAGACTGCAGTCCTTTGCAGGTGACAACAATGAAAGGGCAGAGGGCAGTCAGGGCCTTCTTGGCAGCCCGCAGCCAGCCCTGGGGAACTTCCACGGCCCCAGCCTTTCAGGCTCTGACCGCAAAAGGTCTGCCTGCTCCTCTCCAAGAGCTGTCTTAGGGTGGGGAAATTCCTTTGCCCTCACAGCCATTCAGTGACGAGGAGCCTTGCCTTTCCTCTCATTTTCACATCCTCAGAGCTTTGGTTTCTGCCTGGAAGGCAGCAGGAGGGCCTTGCCAGCATAAGGGCACCTTTTTACATGGGGAAGAGCCTGGCATAGCAGAAACAGCCCTGGAGTAGATCTTAGATTCCCTGAGGGCAGGGATAGCATCACTTATCACTCCCTTCTTTCTTCTTTTCTACAACAAATATTTTTTGAACATCTGCAGTATGTCAGGCAGGCACAGGGTGAACAAAACCAATATCTTTGGCTCATTTCTATGAATTTGCCCCTTACCTTCCTGCCACCCCCAGACCTTGTACAATAACTTGCACATAGTAGGTTCTCATGTGTGAAAGAGTGAACAAATGAGTGCCCTGGAAGACAAGGGTCCTAGTTTCAGTGCCACCTTCTATTATTGGAGTAAACTCGGTTTCCCATCTGTAACTCACAGGCACGGATCCCCTTGCCCAGCCCAGAGCAGTCTCTGTGATTGAGTGAGACTGGGAATGTCAGTACACTTTGAAAGTCACTTTTCTCTATTGAAACTGAAGAGACTTGAGTCTTTTGGTCAGGAATGGAGAGTGGACTTGCTCCAGATGCTTATAAGCTGCCACCAGTAGTGGCTGCCGGGAGGAGCAGGTTGAGGAGGATTCTGAGGCTGAATCTTGGACGGTGATGGGTCAGCACTGTCTGGTCTGAGGATCAGCAGTGGGAGAGCTGCTTGTCTTCCCCCATGCAGGATGCAGCCCCTGCAGAGCCTCCTTTGCCCCAACTCTGGTGACTTTGATTAGCACCAGGCGGACCCTTGCTCCAGCATGACACAGCGCTCTGCCTCCCCTGGCTCCTGGCAGCCTCAGGAAGCCGGAGTACAAAGCTTCATTTGCAGAGTGCTGGAGAGAAAGAAGCCTGGCTGATGGAGGCCAGAACATGCTTAGCAGTTCCCTCCCTATCCTTGGGGGAGGCTTGGGTTCCCCTCTCCCCTGAGGAAGACCTGTGGGATTCCACTGAGGATTCCAGTAACTTCTCTCAGTGCTGGAGAGATCTGTGGCTGTCCTTCACTCACAGACGGGCTGTGTTCTGAAGTTTTCTTCATAACTCCATTGTTTGTTTGGAATGCTGTGTTTTGTGGAAACAACAGTCATACTAATGGCTGATATTTGTTAAGCCCTTGTCAAGTGCTAGCCACTTTGCTAAAGCCACTTGGTGAATTCTCACCTAATCCTTCCAGCAGCCTTCTGAAGTGGACTCAATGATGTTCCATTTTATTTTATTTTTTTGAGACAGTCTCGCTCTGTCACCCAGGCTGGAGTGCAGTGACATGATTTCGGATCACTTCAACCTCCACCTCCCAGGTTCAAGTGATTCTTCCTGCCTTAGCCTCCTGAGTAGCTGGGATTACAGGCGCCCGCCAACACGCCTGGCTAATTTTTGTATTTTTCGTAGAGACGGGGTTTCACCATGTTGTCCAAGCTGGTCTCGAACTCCTGACCTCAGGTGATCCGCCTGCCTCAGCCTTCCAAAGTTCTGGGATTACAGGGGGTGAGCCACTACATCCAGCCTTTTTATTTTAATTTTTAAATTTTTTTTAGAGACACAGCCTCGCTCTGTCACCCAGGCTGGAATGCAGTGACATGGTCATACCTCACTGCAACCTTGAACTCCTAAACTTTCCCTTCAACTGTAGCTATCTCTTGTTAGGTTGTTTCATCACCACCTTGACTTCCTGCCTCAGTCTCCCATGTAGCTAGAATTACAGGTTCATGCCACATACAGCTGTTTTTTTTGGAGGGAGGGACAGAGTTTCGCTCTTGTCGCCCGAGCTGGAGTGCAGTGGTGTGATCTCAGCTCACTGCAACCTCCATACTCGGGTTAGGGATTCTCTTCCGTCAGCCTCCTGAGTAGCTGGGATTACAGGTGCCCACCACCACACCTGGCTAATTCTTTTTTTTTTTTTTTTTTTGAGACGTAGTCTTGCTCTGTCACCAGGCTGGAGTGCAGTGGCTGAGATCTCGACTCTCACGGCCTCGCCTCCCGGCGGCGAGTTCAAACAATTCTCCTGCCTCCAGCCTCTAGTAGCTGGGACTACAGACGCACCACCACCCAGCTAATTTTTTTGTATTTTGCACTGAGGCGAGTTTCACCATGACTGTCCAGGATGGTCTATAGGTCTCCTGACCTTGTGATCCACAGCCTTGTGCCTCCCAGAGTGTTTGGGATTGGGTAGCCTGTGCCTGGCCCACCTGGCTAATTTTGTATTTTTAGTAGAAATGGGGTTTCACCATGTTGGCCAGGCTGGTCTCGAACTCCTGACCTCAGACAGGTGATCCACCCACCTCGGCCTCCCAAAGTGTTGTGATCACAATGAGCCACTGCGTAACCACATGCAGCTAATTTTTAAAATTATTATTCTTATATGAGATAGAAGGGTCTCACTATGTTGAGCTGATCTCAAGCTCTGGCCTCAAGCAGTCCTCATAGCTTCAGCCTCTAACGTGCTGGGATTACAGGCGTGAGCCATCATGCTTGGCCTTCCATTTTATTTATTTATCAGGTGATGGCACAGAGAAGTTGAGTGACTTGACCCACCTCACTCAGCTAGTAAGTGATTGGACTGAGATTTATACCTACATGTCTTTCTGACTCCAAAGCCTATATCCAAGTCAGGAAGGAAGCAGTGAGTGGGGAGCCATAAGCTGGGACTCTGGGGCCTGTGGGACAGGATTAGGGGTTTGGTTTGGAGTAGTATCACCAGCTTTGGAAAGAGCTGCTGGGGGTTCTATACTGGGCGTCATGGCATGAACCTTGTTGGTCAGAACAGTAATAGGGGCCTGGGAGGCTATGCAGTAACTCAGGGCTGTGGAAGCATCTCATTCGGCCCTTAGCACAATCCTATGAAGGTGTGACTTGACCCATCTCATTTACGAATAAAAACTGGTGGCGGGGTGCGGTGGCTCACCCCTGTAATCAGCACTTTGGGAGCAGTGAGTTCATGAGTCAGGAGTTCATAACCTGGCCAACATGGTGAAACCTGTCTCTCTAAATAAGGATTGCTCCAGGCATGGTGGTGACCCTGTAATCAGCTATTTCGAGTAGTGAACTAAGTGAAGTTGCAGTGAGCCAAGGTCGCGCCACTGCAATCCAGCCTGGGCGACAAAGCGAGACTCCATCTCCAAAAAAACAAAAGAGAGAGAGAGAAAGGGTCCCCCTTTATTGCCCAGGCAGGTCTCAAACTCCTGGCTTCAAGCAATCTTCCTGCCTCAGCCTCCCAAAGTGCTGGGATTACAGGCATGAGCCACTACGCTTGACCCTGTGAGCTAATAATAATAGCTCACACTTGCTAACCATTTGCTTTGTGCCATTTCACATATATTGATTAATTTAATCCTCACAACAACCCTGTAAAGGGGAGTTACTATTGTTTCCATTTCAGTGATTAGGGAAACCGAGGCACAAAGAGCTTATATGATTTTTTAGCAAATGATATTATCAGGAGAAACCCAGCTGGGCAGAAGTGGAGCTAGATTCATTAACTATTCTACCTGTTATTCCTGTTCTACAGATGAGAAAACTGAGGCTCAGAGAAGTTCATTTGACTTCAGCCTTACACACTACCAGTCAATGACAAAACTCGGTTTCACAGTGTGACCATTGGCCTCTAAATCCCCAACCCTTTTTAATGCTGCCCATTTTAGGGAAGAAATGCTCAGATGCTTAGTTCCATTTTAAACATGCCATAGTCAAGGTGGTGATGAAACAGCCTAACAAAGGTTTATTTGGTAGTTGAAAATGGGAGGCTGGAGCATGTTTGCTTCGCTGATATATGCCAAGTGCCTAGAATTGTGCCTGGCACATTGGCAGACACTCAGTAAATAATCATTGGAGGCAAATGGCCAAACTGGAGACATTATCTGGCAAACAATGCAATGGGAGCAATGACAGGGTATATGGTGTAGGGCCGGGGGTACAGGCTGCCCCAGGACACTCAGACTTTTTTCTGGAAGGATCCACTGTTCAGGTCCTCTGTGCCCTGGGGTACCCAGAGGCTCAATGGGTGGAGTTTTGGGCTTTGCATATGACACACCTGGGTTAGAGTCCTGCTCTGCCGATATAACAGGACAGGACCTAAATAACTTACTTAAATCTTTCTTTCTTTTTATCTTTCTTGCTTTTCTTTTTTTTCTTCTTCTTCTTTTTTGAGACAGAGTTTCGCTCTTGTCGCCCAGGCTGGAGTGCAATGGCGACTTCTCAGTTCACTGCAACCTCCACCTCCTGAATTCAAGCGATGCTCCTGCCTAAGCCTCCCGAGTAGCTGGGATTATAGGCATGCGCCACCACGCCCAGCTAATCTTTATGTTTTTAGTAGCGATGGAGTTTCACCAGGTTGGCCAGGCTGGTCTCAAACTCTGGACTTCAGGTGATCTTCGCATCTCAGCCTCCAAAAGTGCTGAGATTACAGGTGTGAGCCACCGCACCCAGCCTCTTTTTTTCTTTCTTTCTTATTTTTTATGGAAATATAATGGGCTTACCAAAAGTACACAAGTTGTGACTGTGTGCAGTGGCTCATGCCTGTAATACCAGCATTTTGGGAAGCCGAGGTGGGTGGATGACTTCAGATCAGGAGTTTGAGACCAGCTTGGCCAACGTGGTGAAACCCCATTTTTACCAAAAATACAAAAATTAGCTTGTGTGTTGGCACACGCCTGTAATCCTAGCTACTCAGGAGGCTGAGGCAGGAGAATTGCTTGAACCTGGGAGGCAGAGGTTGCAGTGAGTCAGGATCATACCACTGCACTCCAGCCTGGGCAACACAGCAAGATTCCATCTCAAAAAAAAAAGTATACAAGTTGCAAGTGTTCTGTCTGATGAATGTCCACAAACTGAATGCACACATGTAATCAGCACTGAGATCAAGAAACAGTATATGACTGGCATCCTAGGAGCCCCCTCACGCACCCTTCCAATCACTGTCATTCTCCAAGAGTAACCACAATCCTAATTTCTAACACCGTGGATTACTTTTGCCTATTTTTGAACATTTTGTATTGTATGTCTGATTTCCTCACTTTACATGATTTGTTTCGTTTTGTTTTGTTTTTTCGAGATGGAGTCTCACTCTGTCACCCAGACTGGAGTGCAGTGGCGCGATTTTAGCTCAATGCAACCTCCACCTCCTGGGTTCAAGCAATTCTCCTGCCTCAGCCTCCCGAGTAGCTGGGATTACAGGTGCGCACCACTATGCCTGGCTAATTTTTGTATTTTTAGTAGAGAGGGGGTTTCACCATGTTGGCCAGGTTGGTCTCGAACTCCTGACCTCAAGTGATCTGCCCGCCTCAACCTCCCAAAGTGCTGGGATTATAGGTGTGAGCCACTGCACCCGGCCAGACAATGTTTATGAGATTCATTAATATTATTGTGTGTAGTTGACGATGGTTCGATTCTCATTGCTATATAGAATTCCATTGTGTGAATATACTACTTTTTAAAAACATCCATTCCACTACTGGGGCATTTGGGTAGTTCCAGAGTTTGTCTATTATGAGAATTATTGCTGTGAACATCTTTGTGCATGTCTTTCAGAGCACATTATCTCATGCACATTGCTGTCGGGTAGATGCCTGGGAGCAGGTTTTCTGGGCGTGCATATGTTCAGCTTGGGTAGCTGTTGCCAAACAGTTGTCCAAAACGGTCATATGAGATTTGTAGTTGCTCTACTTTTTTGCCAACACTTGGTATGTTTTATTTTTTTTCATTTTAGCCATTCTAGTGCATGTGTCATAGTAGCATATTGTAGTTTTAATTTGCATTTCCTGGCTGACTAATGAATATAAGCACCTTTTCATGTGTTTATTGACTGTTTGGACAGCCTCTTTTATGAGATGCCTACTTAAGTCTTTTGTCCATATTTTTATTCAGTTGTGTGACTTTCTTACTGACTTACAGGATTTCTTTACATGTTCTTTTTTTTTTTTTTTTTTTTGAGATGGAGTCTTGCTCTGTCATCCAGGCTAGAAAGCAGTGGCATGATCTCGGCTCACAGCAATCTCTGCTTCCTGGGTTCAAGCGATTCTCCTGCCTCAGCCTCCCAAGTAGCTGGGATTACAGGCATGCGCCACCATGCTCAGCTAATTTTTGTATTTTTAGTATAGATGAGGTTTCACCAGGTTGGCCAGGCTGGTCTCGAACTCCTGACCTCAGGTGAGCCTTCCAAAGTGCTGGGATTACAAGGGTGAGCTACAGCACCCAACCCTTTATGTATTCTTGATACAAGTCCTTTGTCTTTGTTAACAAGATGTTTACAAGATGTAAACATATTGTAATTATCCACTCCTGCTCTAAAGATTACTTCTTCATTGTTTTTTTTTTTTTTTTTTTTTTTTTTTTTGAGACAGTCTCTCTCTGTTGCCCAGTCTGGAGTGCAGTGGCATGATCTCAGCTCACTGTAACCTCCACCTCATTGGTTCAAGCAATTCTCGTGCCTCAGCCTCTTGACTAGCTGGGATTACAGGCGCCCACCACTATGCCCAGTTAATTTTTGTATTTTTAGTAGACATGGGATTTCACCATGTTGGCGGCCGAGCTGGTCTCAGAACTCCTGACTTAAGGTGATCTGCCTCAGCCTCCCAAATTGCTGGGATTACAGGCTTGAGCCATCGTGTCCGGCCTCATTCTTTTTTTAATCATCCAGCCCAAAAAAACTCTTCATTCTTTTTTTGAGATGGAGTCTTGCTGTCGACGGGCTGGAGTGCAGTGGTAAATCAAATACAACCTCGCCCTCAGATTTAAGCAATTCTCTGCCTCAGCTTCGGGTAGCTGGGATTACAGGCGATGCCGGCTAATTTTTTACGTATTTTAGTAAGGAGCGAGGGTTTCTGCTCGCGGCCGAGCTGGTCTTGAACTCCTGACCTGCGTGATCACCCACCGACCTCTAAATGCTGGGATTACAGGCCCGAACCACGGCGCCAGCCGCACTGCTCTTTTTGGGCAGGTCGCTCTGTCGCCAGGCTGGAGTGCAGTGGCGGATCTCAATCACTGCAAGCTCCGCTCCGGGTTCCATGTTCTCCTGCCTCAGCCTCCCGGTAGCTGGGACTACGACCGCCACCGCCGACTAGTTTTTGTATTTTTTAGTGAGACGGGTTTCACCGTGTGTCAGCCGGATGGTCGATCTCTGACCTCGATCATACGATCTCGGCCTCCCAAAGTGCTGGGATTACAGGCTTGAGCCACCGCGCCCGGCAACTCTTCATTCTTTTAATGATTACCTTTATGTGAAAAAAATTTTTACTTTTGATATAATACAGTTTATCAAATTGCTCTTTTATGATTAGCCCCTTTGTGTCTTTTGTTTGTTTGAGACAGGGTCTTGTTCTGTTGCAAAGGGTGGAGTGCAGCGGCACAATCATAGCTCAATGTAGCCCCAAACTCCTGAGCTCAAGCAATCCTCCTGCCTCAGCCTCCTGAGTAGCTGGGACCATAGGCATGAGCAGCCATACCCAGCCACCTCCATATGAATTTTGGAATGAGTTTTTCACAAAAACAACCTACTGGGATTTTTAACTAGGATTATGTTGAATCTGTAGCTTAGGAAGAATAAATTATTTCATAATATTCAGTCTTCCAATCCATGAATATGCTATATCTCTGCATTTTTTTCCTCTCACATTTCTTATTGTGAAAATTTCAAACATATAGAAAAGCAGGAAGGATTATAGTACAACTAATTCTGTACATTCATCATCTAGATTGAATAGTTGTTGATAGTGTGTCTTATTTGCGTGTATATGTGTGTGTGTATATATATAAAATAACAAAAATTAGCTGGGTATGATGGCATGTGCCTATAGTCCCAGCTATGAAGGACGCTGAGTTGGAAGGATCATTTGAGCCCAGGAGTTCCGGCTGCAGTGAGTGTGAGCCAGGATCGCTCCACTGCACTCTAGCCAGGGTGACAGAGTGAGACCCTATCTCTAAAAACAAACAAAAATTAGGGAACAATTGGCCAATTTGCTCTTCTCAAACTGTTTCATAGTAAATTATAGACATCATAGATACTTTACCCATAAATATTTCAACATATATCTTAAAAGTCTAAGGATAGTCTCCTATATAATCACAATTCCATTATCATATCTAAGAAAATTAATTGTTCCCTAATTTTTTTTTTTTGAGACGGAGTCTCCAACTGTCGCCTAGACTGGAGTGCAGTGGCACGATCTCGGCTCACTGTAAGCTCCACCTCCCGGGTTCAAGTGATTCTTCTGCCTCAGCCTCCTGAGTAGTTGGGACTACAGGCGTCCGCTGCCACATCCGGCTAATTTTTTTTTTTTTTTTTTTTTTTTTGAGACTGAGTCTGGCTCTGTCGCCCAGGCTGGAGTGCGGTGGCCGGATCTCAGCTCACTGCAAGCTCCGCCTCCCGGGTTCACGCCATTCTCCTGCCTCAGCCTCCCGAGTAGCTGGGACCACAGGCGCCCGCCACTTCGCCCGGCTAGTTTTTTTTTTGTATTTTTTAGTAGAGACGGGGTTTCACCTTGTTAGCCAGGATGGTCTCGATCTCCTGACCTCGTGATCCGCCCGTCTCGGCCTCCCAAAGTGCTGGGATTACAGGCTTGAGCCACCGCGCCCGGCCTAAAAAACCAGACCGCTAATTTTTTGTATTTTTAGTAGAGACGGAGTTTCACCATGTTGACCAGGATGGTCTCGATCTCCTGACCTCGTGATCCGCCTGCCTCAGCCTCCCAAAGTGCTGGGATTACAGGTGTGAGCCACCGCACCTGGCTGATTGTTCCCTAATTTTTGTTTGTTTTTAGAGACAGGGTCTCATGCCCTCACCCTAGCTAGAGTGCAGTGGAGCGATCCTGGCTCATACTCACTGCATCCTGGAACTCCTGGGCTCAAATGATCCTTCCACCTCAGCATCCTTCGTAGCTGGGACTATAGGCACATGCCATCACATCCAGCTAATTTTTGTTATTTTTTATAAAGATGGGGTCTTCCTATTTGCCCAGGCTAGTCTTGAACTCCTGGGCTCAAGCACACCTCCCATCTTGGCCTCCCAAGGTGCTGGGACTACAGGCATGAGCCACCGCATTCGGCCTGTTTCCTAGCTTTTTTTTTTTTTTTTTTTTTTTTTGAGACGGAGTCTAGCTCTGTTGCCCAGGCTGGAGTGCAGTGGCGTGATCTCAGCTCACTGCAAGCTCCGCCTCCCAGGTTCACGCCATTCTCCTGCCTCAGCCTCCCAAGTAGCTGGGACTACAGGCGCCCGCCACTACGCTCGGCTAATTTTTTGTGTGTGTGTTTTTAGTAGAGATGGGGTTTCACCATGTTAGCCAGAATGGTCTCGATCTGACCTCATGATCCGCCTGCCTCGGCCTCCCAAAGCGCTGGGAGTACAGGCATGAGCACAGCGCCCAGCCCTAGTTTTTAATCTATAGTCAGATTTCCACAGTTGCCCTCCAAATGTCTTTCGTTGCTTTTTGTTTTGTTTTGTTTTCAAAATAAGATCCATGATGTATTGCATTTCTTTATGTCTCTTAAATCTCTTTTAATTTAGAATCATCTCCTCTCTGCCTCTCTCTCTCTCTCTCTTTTTTTTTTTTTAAGACAGGTTCTGGCTTTGTTGCCCAGGCTGGAGTGCCATGGTGTGATCTTGACTCACTGCAGCCTTGACCCTCTGGGCTCAAGTGATCCTCATGCCTCAGCCTCCCAAAGTGCTGGGATTACAGGCGTGAGCTACTGCACCCGACCTCCTCTCTCTTTTTATAAATGACATTGACTTTTGTTAGAGATCAGGCCAGCAGTCTTGTAGATGTCTGATGTTCTAGATCTGACTTTTTCCTCATCGTGTTACTCACTTTGTTCCCCCATCTCCTGAACTTCCTGTAAACTGGGACATAGGTCTAGGCTTGATGAGATGCAGATAAACCTGGCTGGCCAGGCACGGTGCCTCACTCCTGTAATCCTGGCTGTTTGGGAAGCCGAGGTGGGCAGATCACCTGAGGTCAGGAGTTCGAGACCAGCCTGGCCAATGTGGTGAAACTCTGTCTCTACTAAAAATACAAAAGTTAGCTGGGCATGGTAGCACACTCCTGTAATCCCAGCTACTTGGGAGGCTGAGGCATGAGAATCACTTGAACCTGTGAGGTGGAGGTTGCAGTGAGCCGAGATCACGCCATTGTACTCCAGTATGGGCAACAGCATGAGACTCTGTCTCAAAAAAAACAAAACAAAAAACAAAACAAAACAAAAAAAACCTCAGTAAGCTTTCTGGGGGTCTCTTTCTCTGACAGCCCTTCTTAGAGTGGGTAAGGCCGGCAGGTGTATGAACAAGTATGTAAAGTTTTAGCATAGCACCTGGTACAGAGGCAGTCTCAGTACATGGTGGCAGCTCCTAATACTTGTCCCTGCCTTAGGCCAGACATTTTACTCCAATGTTTGTTCCTGGGAACCTGTTACCCTGACGATTCTCCTGGACTGGCCAGGCAGCAGTAGCTTTCCCCTGCTGGGGATCTGGGCCCTGGGCTGCCTTGGCCATTCCCCGTCTTTCTCTCCTCCTGCCCTCAGACAACACAGGCAGTTCTACATACCGGCCGCCCCCTCGGACCCGGGAGGTGCTGATCAATGGGCAGATGGTGAAGCTAAAGTACTGCTTCACCTGCAAGATGTTTCGGCCACCCCGAACCTCACACTGCAGTGTCTGTGACAACTGTGTGGGTGAGTAGGAGGCGGCAGGGAGGGATGCAGGGATTCCTGAGAGAGACTGAGTCCTGGGGGTGGGGGGACGTCACGCATGGGGATGGTGTGGGCAGGGTCTGAAATACCCAGGGCTGGGCAGGGGGACTGGTTCACCCAGATTTGCCCTGACTCAGGAGGGCCCAGGGGAGGGGCCCTCAGCTTCACCAGGAGTGTTTTGGCTTCAGCTCTGGATTGGTGGATTCCTTCCCCCAGCTCGGAGGTGCGGGGCAGACAGAGGGGCCTTGAACCCTTCTCCCAAGCTTCAGCCCGGTCCTCAGGAAGTCAAAGCTCCCAGGAAACAGACTGAAATAATAACATTCCAGATGTGTTTGGGCCAGAAAGAATGATTTACTGTCCAGTGGCCCAGGGCACCAGCTGTACTGAAAGACTTTGATCTGATTCCCAGGGTTGAGAGGGACAAGCATCTGGGAAGAGAGGCATTTAAGCTGATGAGGTGCAGAGGATGTCACCACTGGAAACGGCTCCTGACCCTACAGCTGCCTGCAGTGGTTGTTTTGTCCCCTCTCCCTGCCCTCCAGAGGCTGTGTAGTTGTGACGGGCACCAAGGGTGGTCCCCTGGAAGGGTGCTGTAAGGGAAACGCTGCGTGAGAGAGCGCAGGTGAGCTGAGCCACAGTGACTGTGCACAGTTCCCAGGGCAGTGAGATCATCATGCCAGCTCAGTACTCCCTGAGCAAGAGAACAGCAGGGAGCACCCCATGACGGCATGCAGCAAAGGGGGTGACTCAGTGGGCACCATTCATCCCCGAGGAGCTGCCCCGCCCACCCCCTGCAAAGGGCGCTGGCCTTGGCATGAGGCCTGCAACGGGCTTGTGACCCACATTCCCACAGGGACTTCCTTTACCAGAGTCTGGGTGTGCCTCCACCCCCGGGGACAGTGTGCAGGTGAGCTCAGCCCTTTGACCTGGCCTGTGATGCTGGCTGGCTGTGAACCACATTGCAGCCCAGCCCCTCCCTGGGCCGCTAGTCCTAGAGCAGGGGACAGGGGTTATTGACTGTTAGCATGTGGTTGGGATGGTAGACTATGTGACAAGTACTTTTGTGAGTTTTTGTGCCGGCGCTGCTCCGGATCCTGGGGAGTCAGCATGGTGTGAGACCAGCACAGCCCCCCTCGCCCATGGAGCTTACAGTCAAGTAGGGCTGATTGGCCAATCCAGTAATTATAAATAAGCATAAAAGCACACATGTGCAGAGGGCCACAAAAGAGAAGTGATGGGGCAGATAACAGGGCCCCCCCACCTAGTCTGGGATTGGAAGAGACTTTCTTAAGAAGGTGGTTTTGCAGCTGAGACATGGAGGAGAAGTTCCAGTTAGCCAGGTAAAGAGACAGGAGAGAGTGTATCAGGCAGTGGGAACTGGTACACAAAGGACCAGAGGCAGGTGTGTCCAAGGCCTGGGAGCCAGCTGGTGCTGTGAGAGTGAGCAGAGTAGGAAAACACCAGCCATGGTTGAGGCTGCCAAATGCCTGTGCTGGCTGCAGGCCAGCCCACACTAACCCATCGCCCCTTGCCCTTGTCCAGAACGATTTGACCATCACTGCCCCTGGGTGGGCAACTGTGTGGGGAGACGGAACTATCGCTTCTTCTACGCGTTTATTCTCTCCCTCTCATTCCTGACGGCCTTCATCTTCGCCTGCGTGGTCACCCACCTGACGTTGCGTGAGTTGGGGGTGAGGGCAGCGGGGGAGTGGAACGGGCCAGCCAGCAAGCTCAAGGGTCAGCAAGCTTCAGCAGTCACTGTCCCTCTGAGCTTGTCCTCTCCTGTTTCTTTCTCCCCAGGTGCTCAGGGAAGCAACTTCCTCTCCACTCTGAAGGAGACACCAGCAAGATATCCTTTGTCAGCTAGAGGACACTCCAGTGGGAACTGAGGTCCCTTCACTGGGTGGGTCCCATGCCTCATCCTCAAATCAGAGGGGAACAGCATACAGCTCACATGTGTCCTCTAGAATCCAGTGTACCAGCTCCTCTGTTCACACCCAGGCAAGAACTGATTCTACATGGGGCATTGTGGGGCCGGGGGTCCCCGTCTTCAGGGGCCTGGAAGAGAGTATGTCCCTTAAGATGCCAAGCTCCCTGGACCGTGTCATGCCTGAGGCTCTTTATGATTGGAACCCTTAGTTTTGTCTGCCGTCTGTCACTCTCACCTTGTCTGGCTCTTGAGTGGGGTCCTGACCTTCCGTGGAGCCCAGGAGGTGATCCTGCTAAGAAGTAGGGACTGGGCCACAGGAAGGTTCCAAAACTTCTCAGCTCTCTGGGGAAACAGCTTCATGGAAGGATAGGTGAGACAGACCAGGCTGGGAGGCTCCCCACCCTCCACCCGTTTAGGTCCTTAACTGCCTCACCGTGCTGGAGTTGGTCATCTGCTTCTTCTCCATCTGGTCCATTCTGGGCCTCTCAGGGTTTCACACGTACCTCGTCGCCTCCAACCTGACTACTAATGAAGACGTGAGTAAATCTGGAGCCACCCCTCATTCTAGGGCAGCGCCCTCAGGAGGAGGCAGGGCTGAGGGAGCCTGGGGCAGCCAAGCGCAGTCCTGACTCAGGGACTGCTGGGAAAACGCCTGTTAAGCAGCCAGATGCCTCCCAGTCCTCTCAGCTTGGCCCTGGTGGGTCCGATGCAGGCTTCTGAGACCTCCACATGCTTCATTCTCTCAGTGTGGGCTCTCAAGGCCCCAGGTTGCTTTTCTCCACAGCCCCGCAGGAGGCAGTGCCCATACCACAACACACATGATGTTTGGCTGGCACATGACCGCTTACGGAATTCTTTCCGTTCCCGTCATCTCTTTGGGTCCTTTTGCCAAGCCTGAGGCAGAAAGGACAGGGATGCTTTTTCCCCATTCGATGACTGAGAGACATGTCCCCTGTCTGGGAGGTCACACAGCTGGGAGGGGACAGAGCCAAGGTCGGTGCCCAGTCAGGTGCTCTCCCTCTTGCACACTGCCCCTGTCAGCAGCAAAGCCGTGACTGTTCTCAGGGTGTCACCGGCCTGTCCTGGCTGCCCCTCTTAATATGCACACCTGGGGGAGACAGGGGACAGGCCAGTGGGTTCCATTGACCCTCCCTACCTGGCACCCTGCAGACTGCCATCAACAAGCATGTTTGATGTGCCCAGCCCTGGGCCAGACCTGACTTCCCCTCGCCATCCTCCAAACACTAAAAAGCAAATGAGAGCATCTGTTTCAGGGCCTACCATCAACCCATCCTCCAACAGAAAATACATTCCCAGACCTCATCCTCTCATTCAGGGAAACAAAACTTAACACACATGACAGGGCGTTGTGTGCTTGGTGATCAGTGAGAACAGAAATGCCGTCAGCCAGCATCTCCCTCTGTAGCTTCTTGGGTGCCAGTTCTGCAGCACATTACCAGAGGTTAAAGAGAAAGGAGTGTGTGGCCAAATAAGTGTAGAAAGCTCTAGGTATTTAGAGCTCTAGCTCTAGGTAATACCTCTAGGTCAAAGTATTCTTTATTGCTAAACTCTCCAGTGCCTTCCATAGCTTGGCTTCACAGAGCTAGAGAATCTGGCAAAGATTAATCTAATGCCCTGGCAATGCCATCTGAGAATTAGTATTATTTTCCCTATTTTCCACATGATGACTCAGGCTCAGCAAAGTGGTGATCTGTCCAGGTAGCATAGCCAGTGAATAGCAGGGCTGGGGCTCACAGGCAGGTCAGCCCTCGCCCTGTGCCCCTGCACTACCCTCCTTCAGAAGCGGCTGGCCAGAGAAGGGAGGAGTCATCCGAAAGGTTTCCTCTGGTGCTTCTCTTGGGCTCTGCTCTGTCATCTCCTCTTTGGGGCCTCCTGATCTCTACCAGGGGTCCCCCACACCCTCATTGAATGGCCCACATGAAAGACATGTCCCCTTCTCTAACCAGAATTGGTTTTGGAATTGACCAGCTGTCCCCAGCCTCTAGACCTCCCTCCTAGAAAAGTGAAGCAAAAGGAGGTACTTGACCCAGGCCTCCTTCCTGCTTGCAGATCAAAGGCTCGTGGTCCAGCAAGAGGGGCGGCGAGGCCTCTGTCAACCCCTACAGCCATAAAAGTATTATCACCAACTGCTGCGCTGTGCTGTGTGGCCCCCTACCTCCCAGGTAAGCGAGTGGGGTACAGAAGAGGGGTAACAGGGCCAGGCCTGGCCAGTGATTAAAGTGTTCCTGGATATCAGCCGACCTCCCCCTATACCCTAGATGCCCTCCATCCACCACCCTCTCGAGGGCATTTGTCATGTGAAGGAATTCCATGGAGAATTGTTATTTAATCACGTGCTCATTGTAGAAAAAAAAATTAAGTACAAAATGTAAAACAGAAGAGCATTGGATATGACATGTAATCCTGCTCCCCAGGGATAACCACCATGACTGTTTCAGCCATGCTTGAATGACACTGCCCTTCCAGTTGCCCACTGCACGGACTGGGTGGCGACTCCATCCTCTCCTGGCAGTAGGAACCCTGGGGACTCAGCCCTGCTGGGACGCTCCCTGTTCATCCCGACACCAGGGGGCACCAGAGAGCTCCAGAACGGGATTAAATTGCTGTAGGCACTGCCAGAACGAGTCATTCCCACATAGTCATGTCCCCTGCCCCACCCAGTATCCCTGTCACCCAGCCTGCCTAGAGGGGAAAGGAACACAGGAATCTCATAGTCACCAAATACCTGTTCATCCTTGCTTTCTCCCGTCACCTGCAGCCTGGCTTCTTGGCAGCCAGACAGGTGGGCCAGTTGGAATTAATAGTAAATACATTCTATGGCCAAAAGCCAGGTGGCCAGAGGGCAGAGAGAGGCCTGCCAGAGGTAAGGGTCTTGGGCCCCCAGATGGGGAGCAGCTGTCCTTTCCTCAGCCTTTCTTGGCCTGGGCCTTTCCTTGGCTGAGATAGACTCTGCCGTCCAGCCGCTGGCCTGGAGGCTCAGGGTCGGACAGAGCCCTCATGTGTCCCTCTTGTGTTTTGGAAGCCTGATTGACCGGAGGGGATTTGTGCAGTCTGACACCGTGTTGCCCTCACCCATCAGAAGCGATGACCCAGCCTGCAGAGCCAAGCCTGACGCCAGCATGGTAGGAGGCCACCCCTGACCATGGCTCAATACTTGCCACCTGCTGGCCTGTCTGCCCCTCCGCACTCACCTGCCGGGACCCTCCCTGTTCCATCCAAGGGAAGCAGAACTGCCAAAGACTCAAGTCTTTTCATATTTATTTCCCCCCCTGCGTGGCTTTCCCTGAACTGTTCCGTGGCTGTGCCCTCTGCTCCCCAAACCCAGGTTCCCACAGCCTTGGGCCCTAGGTCCCCCTAGCTGATCAGTGCCAGGAGAGACCAGAGCCTCTGGAGGCCACCCAGGGGACGACACCAAGTCCTTGCCTGTGCCAGGCGAGCCCTGTGTGAGTGAGGCTGTGAACTGAGCGTGAGGCCTCCCAGGTGGGGGAACTGCTTGGGCCTTGCTGAGCCAAGGTCCTCAAGGTGAAGCAGGACTGAGGAGCGGCCAGCTCTGGACAGAGGGCTGTGGAGAGGAAGCCTCTATGGGCTGCTTTGGTCTGTGGGCTCCTTCATTCTCTTGGTGATAATTGCTCTTTCTTCTTTGGGATTTTTGGTGGGGTTTTTCCCCCCTTTTTTTAATGGAGTTGGCCAATAGGATAGAGCTGGGGTTCCAGTAGAGAAGGCAGGGTTGGTGGTGGGTGGGGGCAGCCTCTATCAGACCAAGGTGAATTACCCAGCCAGGCACCCACAGCCTCAGCTCCTGTGCAGGTCCTGGGCAGCACAGTGGAAGTGCGAGCCTGGTCCCTCCCCTGCCCGTGGCGAGCTCTTTAAGGGATCCCAGCCTGCCCCTCCACCTCTCTCCCAAGCCAGGTCCGGGCATGGGTGGGTTATGCTCATGCTGGCAATACTTGAAACGGGTTTATTAATGCTGGGTATTTTGCACAATTTTATAGACCTCTTTTCTACATAGTCTTTTTTTAAATGGAAGGAGAAAAGGTCAGCCACATTACTGTCTGTGTAGTGCCAGGTGAAAGGTTATCAGAAGGCTGGTTGGTTTTAATAAGTTTATTCCAAGAGACCTTCTGACTGGAATGAGTGAGAGTGTGTGTGCATGTGTGTGTGTGTTCGTGTGTGCCCTGTATGAATGTGGCTGGCTCCCATATCCCCTGGGCTGCCCCCTGCCCCCTGCCCTATCCCCTTTGAGTGTCAGAAGCACTCTGAGCCAAGGGGACAGGGGGCACGTGCATTGGTCACGAGAAAACCCTGGGCTCCCACTGGGGCTCAGCCCAGCCTCCTATCTTTCCTTCTTCTGTGGACTTCAGACAGCCAGTGTCTGGGGACTCTGCCACTCTACCCCCAGCCCTACCCTCCAGCCCCCAGGTGAGGCTTCCAGCTGGGACCTGCCCAGGCAGGCTGAGCCTGGGTGTGGTGGGTTGGGTGATGGCTCTGGGGAGTGGCTGCCATCCTACGAGCCACACCCCCTCCTCTGAGCTCTGAATATGGGACCCAGTGCCGGGAGCCGGAAGACAAGGTGTTTCTGCCAAGCGGGGACCTCCATCCAGAGAAAAGGAAGGAAGGTGCAGGGTGGGCCAAGAGGCAAGTGAAGGTTGGCCTAAGTCTGGGCCGGAAACTCAGAGGATGTTTCTCCTCTGCTGGGAGCTATAGTTTCTTATCATAATAGATATTGTCCCACCATCCCCTTCCTTGGCTCTTCAAGTGGGCTGAAGCCCTTGGAAAGTGACATAGGAAGTCCCCAGATCTTGCCCGTCTCACTCCAGAGGCCAGTGGTCACAGACAGCTGGGAATGGCAGCCACAGAGGGTCCCGTCTGGGAGAAACAGCTTCATTCACCCCAACCTCAGGGCCCTGGGCCATCACTGCAGTGGCCCTGGGAGTTGAGGAAGAAGCTGGCTAGAGGAGGGGACTCCCATCTACCTTTTATTTAAGCCAGTATTCTTTGTTCCTGCCTGTAATAAAACTTTAGTTTATAAGAGTTGATTTGCTTTGGTTTGGTTTTTGTTTGCTTTTCCTTTGCTGAGGCCCCAGCTGGCAGCCCTCTGTTCTTTCGGACAAAGTTGGTTATTTCCTGGGGAGACTGTGCGAAGGCAGGCAGCCCAGTGATCTGGCTACATCTTCCCTCACCTGGCTGGAGCTCTGTCCGCCGGAGGCAGAGCAGAGAGGGCTGTGGCTGAGCCCCCATGGGCACGTGAAAAGAGGCCATCCTGTCCCCTCTTTGTCCCCTCCACCTTCCCCTGCCTCAGGGGCTTGGAGACCCCCAAATTCTTCTTCCCTACTGCCTTTCCACTCCGATCCCCAGTGAGTGCTCAGCTAAGAAAACGTTTGAGACGGTAGAGTCCAGTTTGAGAGCCGGAGCTTCCCTGGCTACCACCTCCAACCTGGGCAGCAGGGCCCAGCCAGACAACTCATAACACTGGCCCACCTCTCTGGTATCTCCCTCAGGAGGACACCTGTCAGGATTTTGCCATCTCCTGCACAGCCTGAGGGGAGCTAACAGGTCTCTTTGCAGAGGGTTAGCTGGTAAGACCGTTTCTCCCCTGTCAGCCAGCACTGCCCGCTCCCTTCACACACCATCTCATCTTCATCGCATGCCTCGCCAACCCCATGGAGCCCATCCATCTGTCTGGTGTGTGGTGCGGTGTGTGTGCTGGTGGTGGTAGGGTCTCCAGGGATTCCCTGCTAAGCAGAAGGATCGGGATATAGGGCCAGGTTAAGAGCCCAGCCCCACTGTGGACTGAGGAGGTAGCTTCGCGCAGAGCAGCTCTCCAGCTGGAAGAGGAGGGTGAGGGTGAGGCTGGGGAGAGGATGGCGAACCTGCCCTGAGGTGCTTGGGTCTGTGCTGGTGGAGTCCTGGTATGCAGGGGCCACCAGTCACTAACGCTCTTGTGTCCTGGCTTTCTGTCCCCGCTGAGCTTTCTCTCACCCGCCCGTTTTCTCTCCTGCTTTGTTGCCTGCTGCCTGAGCCTTGCTTGGCCCTTTTCTCGGGGAGAGAGGCAGGTGCTGTGGCAGCACCTGTCCCCACCACCGGGGCCCCTGCAGGCCGCCTCCCTCCTCCCAACCCCGCTAACCCTCTCTCTTCTCCTTCTTTGCTGTCCTGCCGGGGATCTCCAGTGTGTGAGGGGGCTTAAAGACCTCCTGAGGACCGCTGCTCTCTGCCTCTCCAGGAGTGGCCTGGGGGGAGCCAGGCACCCGGCACCTCCACCTGCCTAACCTGTGGCCCATCTGCCACCATCTGTGCCTACAGGGTCTGCCCCCAAGCCTGCCCGGCCTGTGTGCTCTCTAGGGCCCCCATAGGGGGCAGGGGCTGGACTCTGCCCCACTCCCGCTCCATGCCGGCCAGAGTGTAGAAAGCCATAACGCAGCCATCAGCACAATAATGTGACTCTATGCTGAAATGCTCCCTCTCTCTTCCACTGACTTCCCCTTCCCCGGATTTGTGAGGTGTCAAGACTCTAGGAATCTGGCCTTACAGCCTGTCCCTCCACCCCCTCAGATCAGGCATAGCCATAGTCAAGCCCAGCAGGTTTCCTCAGGAACTGTCTGGGGTGTTGATGGTGGATGACGCTGCTGAACAAGTTTGGTGACTGTTCTAAGCACAACTGGCTTGACACTGTTCCCACGGCCTGTCCACCTCCCACCCCCAACCCTCCACCAGAGTAGGTAAGATGTAGGGAGGGTGCGTGCCTCCTTTGCTCTAGGCACCAAGGGACTGAGCCAGCTGTGCACAGCCCCATACGCTTCAGGGGACTAAAGGAAACAGCTGGTCCAAGGAAAATCAGCTGAGCCCAGGGCTGGGGGTTGCTTGTCTGCTATCCTGTACGTTTTTTTAACCAAAATAAAGATTCCCCTTTTCTTGCCATACCATTGGCTGTCTGGTGCCGCCTTTACTTTGGGGCCCAGGGATGGGACCTGTAGTGGGCGTGCAGAACATATGGCTCCCCCTCGCTCCCAGCTTTCTTCCAACTGGCCAGTGCTGCTCTGGAGATTTAAAAGCACAACAAAGCCAGCAGGCACACAGGAAAAGTGGTTGGCATCCTTTTCACTCTGCCCCTCCGGAACTCTTGGTCTCAATTCCAGACACCACCCAGCCTTAGCCGACCTCTAGTTTCGGAAAGGTCCCAGCGCAGGCTGAGACAGAGGGTTGTTAAGTTTGGGACTGCCATACCCATGAACTGAGCACAGCCCAGGGTAATGATCTCATGGAGCCTTCACTCTCCCCAGCTGCTGCCCCACGTCAAGATACACACATGTGCATACACGGTACTATGGGCCAAAAAATAATTACCGCTACCATTCAGCAAGGGCTTGCCGAGTCCCAGGAGGGACTCTTGTCCGCCAGAGGCAGGCAGAGAGGGCTGTGGCTAAGCCCCCATGGGCACATGAAAAGAGGCCATCCTGTCCCCTCTTTGTCCCCTCCACCTTCCCCTGCCTCAGGGGCTTGGAGGCCCCCAAATTCTTCTTCCCTACTGCCTTTCCATTCCGATCCCCAGTGAGTGCTCAGCTAAGAAAACGTTTGAGATGATAGATTCCAGTTTGAGGAGGATGATGTCACCCTTTTTACAGATGAGGGAACTGAGACTCAGGGAAGAAACAGGAGCTGCCCAAGGTCACCCAGCTGGCAAAGCAGCAAATCCCAGATCGGAACCTGATCTCTGCCCCGAGCTCTGAGCCATCTGCACTACCTAAGGAATGAATACAGCAGTGGGAGGATGAGATCTTGGAGAAACCCTAAAATTAGAGAATGTCATAGCCAGTAGAGGGCTTAGAGTTGATCTGGGCCAGCCTCCTTGTTTTACTGATGGGGAAATTGAAGCCCAGAGGCAGGAAGGGACCTGCCCAAGGCCTTACAACAGAGCTGGGATGCAGTCCCACACTCTGACCTCATTCCATTCTCTCTTCATAAATTCCGCACTGTCTCTAGACTGGACTGGTTTAGATGTGGGATACTCTAAACAGCAGTGCCTTCAAGAGAAAAAGAATCAGAACCACGAATTACTTAAAAGTAATGTAGGCTACTCTGGGCACACTGCCTATGGGGTCGCCCTGCTCCACAAGGAGCAGTAAAGATAATAAATATAATTGAATATCCCTTCCCAAAGGCAACTAGTAAAGTGAGCCCTTGGCTAGGTAACTGCACTTTTGTTCACAACTAGCCAGTGGGAAAAGGTGCTAGAGCTTCCTCTGGCCACCTGTTTAATTTGATCATTCCAAGACGGAAACATTTCTCAGGAAGTTCTTTCTAGAATCTACCTGGCATCCCTCCCATTGCTATCAGAGCCCTGTCCTCTGTCCTCAGTGGAGGTAGACAGCAAATAGTTGCTGCCTTCATCACAACCCTTCAAAGCCTATTATTACCAGCGAAGAAGGATTGGTTGACTATGGGGCCAGAGCCCTTAAGCCTGCTGGTAGAATGGATGCTGTACAGGAGGAGGGTGGGGAGGTAGCAAGCAGGATGAGGATAGCCCCTTTGGGCTGCAACCCCAGCTCCTGTCCTGCTGACTCAGACAGCTGACTGTGGAGCTCCATGCCCTGCCAGGGCCTGCTGCCTCCTGCCCGTCTGAGCTCCTGAACTTGGGAAATGGAGGCCCGGAGGCAAAGGGAGGTACCTGAGACAGGAACTGAGTCAGGATCAACAGGCCAGAGCGGGCAGGAGGTGTCAGGCAGCCTGGCTCCCAGATGCACCCCTGAGCTCCAGCAGGGGAGGAGTAGGAATGAAGGGGCTTCCCTGCCCTTGCTCATGGCTATGCGGAGGGCGTGAACCACCACCAGGTCCCCTGGCTTCAGTGGCAGAAAGCAAATGGTCCCTCCCTGGACTCAAGCTCCAAAGTTCCTGGGCCTGCCAGGCCCTGCCTTCCAGGTTCCCAGTGTCCTGGGATCTCCAGCTTTCCCCCAGGACTTGGGGAAGCCCCGACTGGATGACTAGTACAAAGGAAGGCCCCTGAGGTTCCAGGAGCTGCTGAGGTCACAGGAATGTCCTGATCAAGCTTGACCAACCCACGGCCCGCAGGCTGCATGTGGCCCAGGACAGCTTTGAATGCAGCCCAACACAAATTAGTAAACTTTGTTAAAACATTATGAGATTTTTTTGCACTTTTTTTTTTTTTTTTAGCTCATCAGCTGTCGGTAGTGTTGGTGTATTTTATGTGTGGCCCAAGACGATTCTTCTTCCAATGTGGCCCAGGGAAGCCAAAAGATTGGACACTCCTGTCCCAGATGGAGAGGAAGGAGGCAGTGCTGAGCACATCTGGCCGTCTGGCCATTCATCCATCTGGAGAGAGAAGGCTATGGGCAAACTGCCTCCTTCTCTCCCCTGTAGACACCCAACTGGGAAGGTCTGGCCTTTGGCTAAGTCCTGGCTTGGGGTCCTTCCTCATTTCACAGAACCTAGCTCTATGTTAGTGCTTTGTGAGTATATGTGGATCATAATAAAGTTGATGGGATTTTTTCACATGACAATAATAGTTGCCATCTGGCCAGGCACGGTGGCTTATGCCTGTAATTTCAGCACTTTGAAAGGCTGAGGCGGGTGGATCACTTGAGGTCAGGAGTTCGAAACCAGCCTGGCCAACATGGTGAAACCGCATCTCTACTTTAAAAAAAAAAAGAAATATACACACACACACACACACGCACACACACACACTAGCCAGGCGTGGTGGTGCACCCCTGTAATCCCAGTTACTCGGGAGGCTGAGGCAGGAGAATCGCTTGAACCCAGGAGATGGAGGTTGCAGTGAGCCAAGATTATGCCGCTACACTCCAGCCTGGGTGACGACCGAAACTCCATCTCGAAAAAAAGAAAAAAATAATAATAGTTTCCATCCATTCTACTGTGCTTTCCATTAACTCAAGTCCCATTTTATACCTACAGGAACTGAGGCTCACAGAGCTTAAATCATTTGGCCAAGGCCACAAACAGCTATAAGATTTACATTTAGGCAGTCTGATTCCAAGGGTACTAGGCTATTCTGTATCTCATAGACAAACAATACATATTCACTTTTTTGTCGTCATTTTGTTTTGAGACGGAGTCTCGCTCTGTCACGCAGGCTGGAGTGCAGTGGCGTGATCTCGGCTCACTGCAACCTCCGCCTCCCGGGTTCAAGCAATTCTCCTGCCTCAGCCTCCCAAGTAGCTGGGACCACAGGTGTGTGCCACCACGCCTGGCTAATTTTTTGTATTTTTAGTAGAGATGGGATTTCACCATGTTAGCCAGGATGGTCTTGATCTCCTGACCTCGTGATCCGCCTGCCTCGGCCTCCCAAAGTGCTGGGATTACAGGCGTGAGGCACCGCACCCGACCCATATTCACTATTTATAAATTGGAGAGAATAAGAAAATCAAAAAGACCAGGTGTAGTGACTCACACCTGTAATCCCAGCACTTTGGGAAGCCAAGGCAAGAGGATTGCTTGAACCCAGGAGTTTGAGACCAGCCTGGGCAACATGGTGAGACCCCGTCTCTACAAAAAATACAAAAATTAGCTGGGCGTTGTGGTGAGCACCTGTAGTCCCAGCTTCTTAGGAGGCTGAGGCAGGAGGATCACCTGAGGCCAAGGAAGTTGAGAGTGCAGTGAGCTGTGATCATACCACTGTACTTCAGCCTGGACAACAGAGTGAGACCCTATCCCAAAAAAAGAAAATAGAAAAGAAAATCAAAGGGAAGCAAAATCAGTCAGTCTCACTACCTCAAGATACCCTCTATAAGCTGGTATTTTCGTGTGGTTCCTATCGTTTTCTACGTCAGTTCTCTGAATTGAGCAAAATCTTTGGGCTGTCAAACCTGAAATCCCCTTTACTTCCTTGGAAACCCTGTAGCATTAGTCCAGACATGTCCCTACTCCTCCTTGTGGCAAAAGAGAAGAATCTCATCTTTGGTCCCCAGAGTTCTGGCCTAAGCCTCCCTCTGGGAGGGAAGATGGGTGTTCAGACACTCAGGGTACCTGGGGGAGACACAGGCCTGTGAAATTATCCTAGCTCAACTATTAGGCGGGCAGAATCCCAGTGAAAGGAGCCGTACCCGAGGCCCATCTAAGCTTTGGCTAGGGGTGGGGCAGATAAGCAGGAATCCATCCCTGTAGGCTCAATGCCAACACCCTTTGGTGAAACTCCTGATGAAACTTGAGGCCAGGGCCCCAGCAAGCAGGGAAAGAAGGTTGGCAACAGAGGTCTCCATCTGAGGACTCTGCCAGGGGTCAGAGGTGGGGTAATGGTCAAAAGGAAGGAAGTGGCTCATGCCCATAATCCCAGCAGTTTGGGAGGCTGAGGCAGGAGAATTGCTTGAGCCCAGGAGTTTGAGACCTGCTTGGGCAATGTAGTGAGATCCTGTCTCTATTAAAAAAAAAAAAAAAAAAAAAAGGAAGGAACAGGGAAACTTCTGAGAGACAGGCTGGGGGAGGCATCACGTAGCTGGGATTGCTGCCCCATAAAACAGAATGGTATGTGTCACTGCCACCTCCCTTTCTCAGTCCTCTCTCTCCCCGGGTTGCTAGCGTCCCCCCTGGGGGATCAAACTGGACTGCTTCCCAGCCTCAGACAGAGAGCAGTCTGAGTCAGGCAGGAAAGTGGGACAGCCGGGGAGCTGGACCCCACCCTCTGTGAACCCCACTGATACCTGATGGCATGTGGCTTGGAGAGGGCAAGTGACCTGGTGTGGAGGGCCAGAGGGTAAATCCTCAAACAAGTGGCAACAGGCCACCAACTTGAAAGGGAAAATTGTGTAGTGATGGGAAATGTGTCCAACAAACCTACTGGGTGACTAATTACAAAGGCTGGGCTGGAGCGTCAGAGGCTGCTTGTTAAACACTTCATTAAGTGGCACTCTGAAAGCTGCCACCTGCGCATTCTGGGAGCTCAGAGGGGACCCTGAGGGGGAGTGAGGCCTGAGGGATGGAACCATCTTCAGGTAGATTGAGAAAGAGCCTGGATCTCACTTCCAAACACAGCCTGGAGCTCATAGGTCAGAGACTTCAATGGGAGAAAAGCTAAAGGAAGCAGGGTGCAGAAAGGAGTTTCAGGGAAGTGGTGGCTATGTGACTTTGAGCAAATCTCACCCCTCTCTGAGACTTAGTGTTCCCATCTCTGTGGTCCTGTGTGTGTCACAGAGACACAGTGGGGATTAAATTCGATCGTGAATATGAAAGTGCTTGGGAAACTCTATGGCCCTACCTAAACATGAGTTAAAGTTACCTGGCAGGATTAGGAACCCCATCCTCCTGAACCTTTATGGGCTCTGTCGAGGCAGAAGCAGCCAGGGACTAAAGCCGCCCTTAGCCTCTGTAAGCGCGCTGTGAAGGAGGATCTGATTTGAGAAGCCAGGCAGTTTCCTGATGTGAGCAGCCATATGATGCCAGCCCCGAACAAGAGGGGGCAGCCTAGAGCCTGGAAAGGTGCCTGTGCAGGTGGGGCCCACGCCCAGATTTCTTCTGCTGACTGTTCTGATGACTCACCCCCACATCCCAGCCTTTTTACCTTTACTGCAGAGCCGGAAAGGGTGTGGGGAGGAGAGGAGAGGGAGGCAGGTCTTGGGCCCTGGTCCCGCCCCCTGCTCCTCCCCACCCTTCTCTGGGCCTGGCCACCCAGCCAAAAGGCAGGCCAAGAGCAGGAGAGGCACAGAGTCCGGCATTGGTCCCAGGCAGCAGTTAGCCCGCCGCCCGCCTGTGTGTCCCCAGAGCCATGGAGAGAGCCAGTCTGATCCAGAAGGCCAAGCTGGCAGAGCAGGCCGAACGTTATGAGGACATGGCAGCCTTCATGAAGGGCGCCGTGGAGAAAGGTGAGGAGCTCTCCTGCGAAGAGCGAAACCTGCTCTCAGTAGCCTACAAGAATGTGGTGGGCGGCCAGAGGGCTGCCTGGAGGGTCCTGTCCAGTATTGAGCAGAAAAGCAACGAGGAGGGCTCGGAGGAGAAGGGCCCCGAGGTGCGTGAGTACCGGGAGAAGGTGGAGACTGAGCTCCGGGGCGTGTGCGACACCGTGCTGGGCCTGCTGGACAGCCATCTCATCAAGGAGGCTGGGGACGCGGAGAGCAGGGTCTTCTACCTGAAGATGAAGGGCGACTACTACCGCTACTTGGCCGAGGTGGCCACTGGTGACGACAAGAAGCGCATCATCGACTCAGCCCGGTCAGCCTACCAGGAGGCCATGGACATCAGCAAGAAGGAGATGCCGCCCACCAATCCCATCCGCCTGGGCCTGGCCCTGAACTTTTCCGTCTTCCACTACGAGATCGCCAACAGCCCCGAGGAGGCCATCTCGCTGGCCAAGACCACTTTCGATGAGGCCATGGCTGATCTGCACACCCTCAGCGAGGACTCCTACAAAGACAGCACCCTCATCATGCAGCTGCTGCGAGACAACCTGACGCTGTGGACGGCCGACAACGCCGGGGAAGAGGGGGGCGAGGCTCCCCAGGAGCCCCAGAGCTGAGTGTTGCCCACCACCGCCCCGCCCTGCCCTGCCCCCTTCAGTCCCCCACCCTGCCGAGAGGACTAATATGGGGTGGGAGGCCCCACCCTTCTCCCCCAGGCGCTGTTCTTACTCCAAACGGCTCCGTGGAGAGGGACTGGCAGAGCCGAGGCCACCTGGGGCTGGGGATCCCACTCTTCTTGCAGCTGTTGAGCGCACCTAACCACTGGTCATGACCCCAGCCCTGCTCTCCGCACCGCTTCCTCCCGACCCCAGGACCAGGCTACTTCTCCCCTCCCTCTTGCCTCACTCCTGCCCCTGCTGCCTCTGGTCGTAGGAATTGAGGAATGTCCCGCCTTGTGGCTGAGAACTGGACAGTGGCAGGGGCTGGAGATGGGTGTGTGTGTGTGTGCGCGCGCGCGCGCGCCAGTGCAAGACCGACATTGAAGGAAAGCATGTCTGCTGGGTGTGACCATGTTTCCTCTCAATAAAGTTCCCCTGTGACACTCCTCCTGTCTCTCTCCAGTTCTTGGCGATGGGTTGGGAGTGGAACTGGAATCTGATTTAGAGATCCTGACTTTCGACCTCTGAGTTAGGGCCCTGACCTCCCTGGGTGGCTCAGTGACCTGCACGCAAGACTTTGAGTCCAGGTGAGGCCGGGGTCCGGCTGTCTCCATCAGGGCGGCTCCAGTCAAACTGGATGGGACCGGGAGGGTCAGGCGAACCCACAGGAGGCGCCGAGCCTCCTCTGCAGGGCCGAGGGGAGGTGAGTGGGAGCCGCAGCGCGGGAGGCTGACGAGCTCAGGTCGAGCGGGACAGGAAATAGTGAAGTCTCCGGCATGAGATCTAAGGACAGCGCTGCAGTAGTGAGCGGCACTGAGCACTCGATTTACAGGCGGGTCACAGTCTCATCAAGGGCTCAAATCTCAGCGGAGGGAAGTACGATTTGAGGCAGGGGTACAGTGCCGCCATAAAAGCCCAGATCTTAGGAGAGGGTCACGTCCCAAAGAGTTCGGAAATGGAGACAAAAGGAAACGGGCTGGTGGGGAGGAAGGACGAGCTGGGTGGGAAAGGCCGCTGGGAGCGTTGCCTGCCGAGCCCGCCGCCTCCGCTCTCTGCAGCCAGCAACACGCCGGAACCTGCGGCCGCATTGCTCGGTCCCGCCTTCACAGCCAGGACTGGAGGCGGGGCCCGAGGCTCTACCACCCAATCACAGGAGGGAGCTGCCCCAGAGTACCACCCCGGGGGGCCCGACGAGCCAATGGGAAACTGAGCGGCGGACCGCGCGCGGCGAGTTTCCAGCCGCCCGCCAGGCCTGGCGGACGCCACGACTAGCTGACTGACTGAGCGGCGCCCCCGCCGCCTGCTGAGCGCCGAGGGGCGGCGCTTTCCCGGTTTCACTCAGGCAAGTTGTCACCCGTCTGGCCCGAGAGCTGGGAACCCTCTAGAGCAGCGGGACGAGGCAGGATAGCAAAATGCAGTGCCCGCCCGTTGAGTCATCAGCTCACCCGGCTGGGCCTGGGCCTGGCTGGCGGCGGGGTCGGCTGGAAAAAGGCCGCCAAGATGCCCCCACCACACTCCGGAGTCCAGGCAGCCCTGGACCTGTCGCCGAGAGGCTTGGATTGTGTCCCTGGCTGGCTGGCTGTGCGACCTTGGAAAAGCCGTTATACATCCCTGGGCTTCAGTTTCCCTGCTTGTATCATAGGGACTTGGACTAAAGGCTAACACAAGTGAACATTTGCGGTTTTGGCCGGGCGCGGTGGCTCACGCCTGTAATCCCAGCACTTTGGGAGGCCGAGGTGGGCGGATCACGAGGTCAGGAGATGGAGACCATCCAGGCTAACACAGTGAAACCCGTCTCTACTAATACAAGTGGCACGAGCGTGGTAGGCTGGGAGGCAGCCTGTAGTCCCAGCTACTCGGGAGGCTGAGACAGAAGAATGGCATGAGCCCAGGAGGCAGAAGCTTGCAGTGGAAGCCGAGACGTGCCTGCAGTCCAGCAGACAGCAAGAGTGAGGCTGTCCCCCACCCCACCCCCAAAAAGAAAAGAGAAATTCCTAGCTTTTGGTTTTTGGACTCAGGCGGCCTGGGTTTGACTCCCAGCCTGCCTTGACCAGGCTCTTAATCTTACTTATCTTTGTGTCCTCATTTATAAACAGAGACTGAAAAGCAGCAGTACCTTCCTTTTATAGTTGCTGTAAAAGTAACCCACAGGAACAGGCTCAACTAATTTAGTTTTTCTTTTCTTTTTAGACAGGGGTGCTCTGTTGCCAGGCTGGAGTGCAGTGGCGCGATCTTGGCTCACTGCAAGCTCTGCCCTCCTGAGGCTCCGCGCTCATTCTCCTGCCTCAGCCTCACGAGTACCTGGGTTGACAGAGCAGCCCTCCCGCCCGGCTAATTTTTGTATTTTTAGTAGAGGCCGAGTTTCACGTGTTGATCAGATGGTCTCGAACTCCTGACCTCAGGTGATCGCCTGTCTCGACCTCCCAAAGTGCTGGGATTACAGGAGTGAGCACCACTCCAGGCCATTTTTCTTTTTGAGACAGAGATTAAGTTCCCTCCTGCAGGTCACGACAGTGTCGTGATCTCGAAAGCTCGGCTTGCCTTCCTGGTCTTAAGTGATCCTCAGCCTCAACCTCCCTAGTAGCTGGGACTACAGGGACTGCCACCACGCCCAGCTAATTTTATTATTTTTATTTTATTTTTATTTTATTTTATTTTTGAGGCGTTATGCCGCTCTGTCTGGGCTGGAGTGCAGTGAAGCAATCTCACGACTTGCTGCAAGCTCGCCTTCTGGGTTCAGAGAGGCCATTCTCCTGCCTCGACCTCTGAGTAGCTGGGACCTACAGGCGTCTGCCACCACGCCCAGCTAATTTTTACATGTTAGTAGAGGCGGGGTTTCACAGTGTTAGCCAGGATTGTGGTCTCGATCTCCTAGCCTGTGATCCACCCTCAGCCTCCCAAAGTACTGGGATTACAAGCGTGAGCCACCCCGCCAAGCCTTATTATTTCTTTTTGGAGCAGAGTCTGGCTCTGTTGCCCAGGCTAAGTGCAGTAGTACAATCTTGGCTCACTGCAGCCTCCATCTTCAGGGAGTTCAAGCGATTCTCTGTCTGTTATCCTTAACATGGGATTACAGCCTCACAAGCATGCCCAGCCCCAACCACAGCCATTTTTAGTGAGACGGGGGTTTCGCCCCATGTTGATGAGGCGGTCTCAGAACTCCTGACCTTAATGATCCAGCCACGCCGGCCTCCCAAAATGCTGGGATTACAGGCATCAACCTCACGCCTGGCCTATTTTTATTTTTATTTTTATTTTTGAGACAGGGTCTGGCTCTGTCACCCCAGGCTGACAGTGGTGCGATCTCAGCTCACGGCAACCTCGAGCTTTTGGTCTCAAGCGATCTTCCCACCTCAGCCTCCTGGTAGGTGGGACTACAGGTGCCTGCCACTGCACCCAGCTAATTTTTTGTTTTATTTTTAGTAGAGACAAGGTTTCACCATGTTGGCCAGGCTGGTCTCAAACTCCTGGGCTCAAGCGATCCTCCTGCCTTGGCCCCAAAGTGCTAGGGTTACAGGCTTGTGCCACCTCACCCAGCCTCAAATGTCAGCTATTAAGGAATCCTTCCAGCTTCAGTAAGTCTAGGATTTGGCCAGCATTTTTATGCCCAAAGCAGCATCATGAGGCAGGCCCAGTCCTGAGGAGCAGCCTTATTGCCAAAGCTGACCTGCATGCCTGCTGGCCCGATAATGCTGCCCTCACATCAGGTGGTCACTCTTCGACCTGGCAAGATACAGCTGAGCCCAGGGTCCAAGCTGGGCTATACCTATGGGACTTAAAACTGAAGAGCTTTGTCAGAATTCCTGCTTCTACAGAGGAAGCTGGCAGGACCACTCTGATGGGCTTTGTCAGAATTCCTGCTTCTACAGGGGAAGCCGGCAGGACCACTCTGATGCCTTCTGGGTTCCCTGTTTTCTCCCTTCCTTTCCTAGAGGTGTGTCAGATTTCAAGGCTCCAAACCAGGGACTCTAGGCAGGGCAAATAACTCCACTCAGCTCTAGAGGTGACCTGATTTCTCTCACCAGACAGGTCTGGTGACTCTCGCTTAATGGGCAAGTCCTGGGAAAGGAACTTCTTTCTTTTCTCTCAGCCTCTGACTTTTGTCTGTTAGCTCTGGACCACTCGTAGTTGCCCCATATGGGGAGAAGTAAGCTGCCCTGAGGTAGTGTGTCGGTGTTGAAGTATTTTAAACCAGATGCTGTGCATTGGAATATCTCTAAATCAGACGCTTACTAGGGCTAAATGTGAGCTGACCCAGGCACCAGCCTGCTTTTATTTTTCTTTTATTTTGCTTTTTCTCTCTCTCCTTCTTTCTTTTCTTTTCTTTTTGAGACCCAGATACAAATGTTGCCAGGCTGGAGTGCAGTGGCTGGATCTGGCTCACTGCCACCAGCTCGCCTCCCAGGTTGCGCCATTCACTGCCTCAGCCTCCTGAGTAGCTGGGACTACAGGCGCCCGCCACACCGCCCGGCTAGTTTTTGTATTTTTAGTAGAGGCGAGGGGTTTTCACGGGTTAGCCAGGATGGTCGATCTCCTGACCTGTGATCCATACGTCGGCCTCCCAAATGCTGGGATTACAGGCTTGAGCACGCGCCCGACTACTTTTCTCTCATCTCTTTTTCACTTGGTCACCCAGGCTGAAGTGCAGTGCCGCGTCGGCTCACTGCAGCCTTGACCTCCAAGGTTCAAGCTATCCCATCCCACCTCAGCCCTCAAGTAGCTGGGACTACAGGTGTGTCAGCCACCATGCTCAGCCTTAATTTTTGTGAACAGACTTTCGCTATATGTTGCTTGGGTGGGTCTTGAACTCCTCATCAAGCAATCCACCATCTCAGCCTCCCAAACTGCTGAGATTACAGGCTGATAAACCACCGTCCAAACTCTTTCATTTTAATGTTTCAATGTAATGTCCAGGCTCTTTTCATTTTTAATGTTTATGGAGTACATGTAAAGATTTGCACATATTAGGCACAGAGTTCTGACCACAAGGATCCTAAACCTTTTGTCCATGACTTTTTAATCTCTTGGTGGTATTTCTTGCCATCTTTTCCTGGCCTACATTGATATTTGAACAATTTCAAGGCCAGGCACAGTGTAAACTCATGCCTGTAATCTCAGCAATTTGGAGGGCGAGGCAGACCAGATCGCAGGGGCCTGAAGTTTGAGATAGCCTGGCCAGCAAGTGACCCCATCTCTACTAAAACTACAAAATTAGCATGTAAGCCTATAGTCCCAGCTACTTGGGAGGCTGAGGTGGGAGAATCGGCAGACATGGGAGGCAGAGGTTGTCAGCCAAGGCAAGGGTGTGCCACTGCCACTCCAGCCTGGGTGACAGAGTGAGACTCTCTCAAAAAGGTGGAGGCATGATGGTTCCGCTGTAATCCCAGCAACACTGAGAGCTTTGAGGCTGGATGGATCACCTGAATCAGGGTTGAGACCAGCCTGGCCAACATCAGTGAAACCCGTCTCTACTAAAAATACAAAATTAATGGAGCATGGTGGTGGGTGCCCTGTAATCCCAGCTACTTGGGAGACGAGGCAGGAGAATTGCTTGAACCCACAGGAGAAGAGGCTGACTGAGGTTGTGAGTGAGCTGAGATCGCCACTAAGCTCCAGCCCTGAGCAATAAATGAACTCGATACTGAAAAATCGAAACCACTGCTAATGGGTACAGAGTTTTCTTTTCTTTTCTTTTTCTTTTTGAGAAGAGTCTCGCTCTGTTGCCAGGCTGGAGTGCAGTGGTACCATCTTGGCTCGCGCAACCTCTGCCTCCTGGGTTCAAGAGATTCTCCTGCCTCAGCCTCCCAAGTAGCTGGGATTATAGGCACATGCACCAACCGCCCGGCTAATTTTGTATTTTTCGACAAGATAGAGGGTTTCAACATGTTGGCCAGTGGTCTTGATCTCTTGACCTCATGATCCATGCATCTCATTCTCCCAAAGTGTTGGGATTACATGTGTGAGCCACCGCGCCCAGCCCAGAGTTTCTTTTGGGGTAATGAAATGTTCTAGATTTAAATAGTTGCACAGCTTTGTGAATATACTAAAAACCACTGAATTTTACACTTTAAAAAGGTGAACTTTATGGTACATGAATTATATCTTAATTTAAAAATCTGTCCCAGAAGAAAAAGCAGGTAAGAATGCCAAGTTCCACTGGAAATTTCTTGGTGACCTCCCCTTCCCATTGTCCCCTCCACTTGATCATGTTCTTTTTAACCTTTTCCAAATTTCAAAGCCCATCTCTAGGTCACAACTAGGTTAAACTAGGTTAGCCACTCCCTTTTTGAGACAGAGTCGCTCTGTCGCTAAACAGAGTGCAGTGGTGGCGATCTAGGCTCTCACTACCATCGCCTCCTGGGCTCGCGCCATTCTCCTGCCTCAGCCTCACGAGTAGCTGGGACTACAGGCGCCCGCCACCATGTCCAGCTAATTTTTTGTATTTTTAGTAGAGACGGGGTTTCACCATGTTAGCCAGGATGGTCTCGATATCCTGACCTTGTGATCCGCCCGCCGCAGCCTCCCAAAGTGCTGGGATTACAGGTGAGAGCCACCGCACCCAGCCAGCCACTCCCTTTAACACATGTACAGAGCTTTGGATATGCTGTTTTACCAACACTTTCCATGTATGTAGGTACATGTGTTCAGTTCTGATTTCATATGTACTTAATCCTACCTCTGGGTTTGCAGCTATCCTGGATTTCTCATCTCCTCAGAGAGCTCCTGGATAATGGTACCTTTGTCCCATTATTCCTCCTTTCTTCCCACAGTGACTCCCGCAGGGTTCTGTATACTGGAAAGTGCTCAAAACTTGGATATATTTATTATTTTTATTTTTGAGACAGGGTCTCCCTCTGTTAACCAGGCTGGAGTGCAATGGCATGATCATAGCTCACTGCAGCCTTGAACTGTGCTCAAGCAATCCTCTGGCCTCAGGTTTCTGAGTAGCTAGGACTACAGATGTGTGCCATTGTGCCTGACTAATATTTTGTTTTGTTTTTTGAGACGGAGTTTTGCTCTTGTTGCCCAGGCTGGAGTGCAATGGCATGATCTTGGCTCATCACAGCCTTCACCTCCCAGGTTCAAGCAATTTTCCTGCCTCAGCCTCCCAGGTAGCTGGGATTACAGGCATGCACCACCATGCCTGGCTGATTTTGTACTTTTAGTAGAGATGGGGTATCTCCATATTGGTCAGGCTGGTCTCGAACTCCCGACCTCAGGTGATCTGCCTGCCTTGGCCTCCCAAAGTGCTGGGATTACAGGCGTGAGCCACCGCGCCCAGCCATGCCTGGCTAACTTTAAAAAAAAAAATTGGGGGCTGGGTGCGGTGACTCACGCCTGTAATCCCAGCACTTTAGGAGGCCGAGGTGGGTGGATCACGAGGTCAGGAGATCAAGACCACCCTGGCTAACACAGTGAAACCCCGTCTCTACTAAAAATACAAAAAATTAGCCTGGCATGGTGGTGGGTGCCTGTAGTCCCAGCTACTCTGGAGGCTGAGACAGGAGAATGGCTTGAACCCGGGAGGCGGAGCTTGCAGTGAGCTGAGATCACGACACTGCACTGCAGCCTGGGTGACAGAACGAGACTCCGTCTCAAAAAAATAAAATGAAATAAAATAAAATAAAATAAAACTACCCTTCCAAATGCCTGGTAACCAGGATTAGTTCCAGACCATTATGGAAATGGAAATACAGCTAGTCCTGGGATGAGGAAGGGCTGTCCAGAGACTGGGGCTCACACAGATTCAAGGGATCTCAGCCTTATCTTTTCTATATTGCCAGATTATCCCCAAGAAAATGGAGGCCCAGCGCTTGCAAATACCTTCTCCTCCAAAGAATTTGAATGGTATGGAGAAAATCTGCAACCTAAAATGACCTACTAAAGTTATCTACTCTTCCCTCTGTTATGCATAGTTACTTCAGAAGGTCAAATCCAAATGGCTCTGTAGAATCCACAGGAGTAGGTGATGGAGGCCAACACTGCCTTCTCAAAACCAGCCAGGCACCCCAACAAGGCCAAGGCCACTGTGGCTCCTTCCAGAAAAAGCAAGGTACTCTTCCCTGCCTCCATCTCCCTCTCTCTCTCTCTCTCTGACAGACACACACACACACACACACACACACCCAGATGTCCAGAGGCTTGCATCAAGGCTTGCTTTTCTGACCAACACTGTCCCATTTCTGCTTCTTCCTAGAGAACAGAGTACAGTAGCAGCCCCAGCAGGCATGACAAGTGTGTGCCAGGTAGTTTCATACCTTAATCCTCACAGTAATACATGTTATTACATTTGTTTTGCAAATAAAAAGACTGAAGCTCAGAGCAGCTAAATAACCTAATAACCAAGGTTGTACAACTACTCACGTGCTGAGGGGTGGAAACAGGGTCTGACTCCAAGCCCCATGATTTTCTTTTTTTTTTTTTTTTTTTTTTTTTATGAGACGGAGTCTGGCTCTGTTGCCCAGGCTGGAGTGTAGTGGCATGATCTCGGCTCACTGCAACCTCTGCCTCCTGGGTTCAAGCAATTCTCTTGCGTCACCCTCCCGAGTAGCTGGGACTACAGGCACATACCGTCATGCCTGGCTAATTTTTTGTATTTTAGTAAAGATGGATTTTCACCATGTTGCCCTGGCTGGTCTCGAACTCCTGAGCTCAAGCAACTTGCCTACCTTGGACTCCCAAAGTGCTAGGATTAGAGGCGTGAGCCACCACGCCCGGCCCAAGTCCCAAGTCCCATTATTATTATTATTATTATTATTTTTTTTTTCAAATGGAGTCTTGCTCTGTCACCCAGGCTGGAGTTCAGTGGTGCCATCTCAGCTCACTGCAACCTCTGCCTCCTGGGTTTAAGTGATTCTCCTGTCTCAGCCTCCTGAGTAGCTGGGATTACAGGTGCATGATACCACACCCAGCTAATTTTTGTATTTTTGTATTATTATTTTTTTGGTAGAGACAGGGTTTCACCACATTGGTCAGGCTGGTCTCGAACTCCTGACCTCAGGTGATCCACCTGCCTCAGCCTCCCAAAGTGCTGGAATTACAGGCATGAGTCACCGCACCCGGCCAGTCCCATGATTTTTAAACTACAATAGCTGTTTTCAAACTGTGTTCAGGTGGTTTCCCAGAAGCTGCCATGGGGCAGGAGCCAAGTGGTCAGTTTCCCGTTTCCATATACTTTGGCCAAAACAGTCACACATATGTCAGTTTTGTATGTTAGCAGTTCACCAGTTAAAAAATATCTACATTTGGCCAGGTGCCATGGCTCACACCTGTAATCCCAGCACTTTGGGAGGCCGAGGTGTGTGGGTCACCTGAAGTCAGGAGTTCGAGACCAGCATGGCCAACATGGTGAAACCCCATCTTTACTACAAAGTACAAAAAATGGCCGGGTGCGGTAGCTGACACCTGCAATCCCAGCTACTTAGGAGGCTGAGGCAGGAGAATAACTTGCATGCGGGAGGCAGAGGTTGCAGTGAGCCTAGATTGTGCTATTGCACTCCAGTCTGGGCAATGAGAGCAAAATTCCATCTAAAAAAATATATATATATATATATATACACAAAAAAAATAAGCTGAGTGTGGTGGTGGGCTCCTATAATCCCAGCTACTCGGGAGGCTGAGGCAGGAGAATCGCTTGAACCCAGGAGGCAGAGTCAGAGGTTGCAGTGAGCCTAGATTGTGCTATTGCACTCCAGTCTGGGCAATGAGAGCAAAATTCCATCTTAAAAAAAAAAAAGTCGGCTGTGGCTCAAGCCTGTAATCCCAGCACTTTGGGAGGCCGAGACGGCGGATCACGGAAGTTCAGGAGATCGAGACTATCCTGGCTAACACGTGAAACCCCGCCTCTACTAAAATACAAAAAAAATTAGCCGGTGAGGTGGCGGCTTCTGTAGTCCCAGCTACTCAGGAGGGCTGAGGCAGGGAGAATGGCGGAACCCGGGAGGCGGGCTTGCAGTGAGCTGAGATCCCGCCACTGCACTCCAGCCTGGGCAACAGACAGATCTCGGCCTCAAAAAAAATATATATATATATATATATATTATATATATATATTTTATATATATATTTTATATATATATTTTTATAGGTGGTATTTATATATATATATATACACAAAAATAAGCTGAGGGTGGTGGCTCCTGTAATCCCAGCTACTTGGGAGGCTGAGGCAGGAGAATCGCTTGAACCCGAGAGGCAGAGATTGCAGTGAGCCGAGGTTGCTCCATTGCACTCCAGCCTGGACAACAAGAACAAGATTCTGTCTCAAAAAACAAAACAAAACAAAGCAAACAAAAAAACCCAAACTAACTACATTATGTTATGGTGCCCTGCTCCTATCTTAGACTTTCTAAGAATCAAGAAAGCCTTCTTCTGGCCAGATGTGGTGGCTCACGCCTGTAATCCCAGCACTTTGGGAGGCCGAGGTGGGCAGATCACTTGAGGTCAGGAGTTCAAGACCAACCCGGCCAACATGGTGAAATCCCATCTCTACTAAAAATATAAAAATTAGCCAGGCATGGTAGCACGCATCTGTCGTGCCAGCTACTTGGGAAGCTGAGGCAGGAGAATATCTTGAACTAGAAGGCAAAGGTTGCGAGTGAGCTGAGATTGCACCACTGCACTTCAGCCTGGGCAACAGAACAAGACTGTCTCCAAAAAATAAGTAAAATTAAAATGAAAAGAAAGCCTTCTTACTCTCCTCTCAATCTAATTCCACCCTAGTCTCTGGCAGAAAAGAATTGTCTTAAATGAGAAAAGACTGTGAACTGGACCAATTTCCAGGCTCATTGACCAAGTTTAGGTTTTCTTAACCTGATTCCACTCTTAGTTCCTTGAAATTCTTCACCCTGTTCACAGGGTCCACCTCATCCCTGCTGTGTGGGGAGTGGAAAAGGCAGGTTTCTGCAAAGAAGGTCCCCCTTCTCTCAGAATCCCCCTAGTCCCACCTACCCACTGAGTCAGGAGCCAGGAATGTCTGTGGGGGCAGCAGACAGGTATGTCACCCTGGGGGTGTCAGAGGCTGATTCATCTCTCATCTCCACCCAGTCTTCTCCTTACAGCTCTCTGGGAACTATAACCCTTTGTCTAGAAATAAAAGAGTAAAATCCAGGACTCTGGGCTGGGCACGGTGGCTCACACCTGTAAATCCAGCACTTTGGGAGGCCGAGGCGGGTGGATCACGAGGTCAGGAGTTCAAGACCAACCTGGCCAAGATGGTGAAACCTGGTCTCTACTAAAAATACAAAAATTAGCCGGGCGTGGTGGCAGGTGCCTGTAATCCTAGCTACTAGAGAGGCTGAGGCAGAGAATTGCTTGAACCCGGGAGGCAGATGTTGCAGTGAGCCGAGATAGTATCACAGCACTCCAGCCTAGGCGACACAGCAAGACTAGGCCTGAAAAAAAAAAAAAAATTCTGGGACTCTGAAAAGCATCAAGTCTTCAAATCGGTGGTGGGCTAGGTACAGGATTGAATATATATTATGGTATTAAAGAAATATTTGTTGAAAGAAGGAAGGCAGGGAGACA
The DNA here is from genome assembly GCF_008728515.1 of Papio anubis. Taxonomy (NCBI): domain Eukaryota; kingdom Metazoa; phylum Chordata; class Mammalia; order Primates; family Cercopithecidae; genus Papio; species Papio anubis. The sequence goes on from NC_044976.1 coordinate 25,189,040, forward strand.
TTCTCTCCCTTTTCTCCTCTAGAGTAAAGCTAATCTGAGATTTTCTTGTCTGTACAGAGGAGTGACTTTTAGCTCAAAAAAGATTATGTGAAACTTTTATCTCAGAAAAGATTATGTGACTAGGTGAGGTGGCTCACACCTGTAATCCTAGCACTTTGGGAGGCCAAGGCAGGCAGATTGCTGGAGCCCAGGAATTCAAGACCAGCCTGGGCAACATAGCGAGACCCCATCTCTATCAAAAAGAATAAATTATGTGACCTTTGAGATTACTGATATTATGATTTATGAGTTGAGGGAAATCTTTTTTTTTTTTTTTTTTGAGATGGAGTCTCGCTCTGCTGCCCAGGCTGGAGTGCAGTGGAGCAATCTCGGCTCACTGCAAGCTCCGCCTCCCAGGTTCATGCCATTCTCCTGCCTCAGCCTCCCTAGTACCTGGGACTACAGGTGCCTACCACCACGCCCGGCTAATTTTTTGTATTTTTTGGTAGAGACAGGGTTTCACTGTGTTAGCCAGGAGTCTTGATCTCCTGACCTCGTGATCCGCCCAACCTCGGCCTCCCGAAGTGCTGGGATTATAGGTGTGAGCTACCACGCCCGGCCATAGTTGAAGGAAATCTTAACCCATGTCCCAGTCTCCTTTCTCTGCTGTTTCTGTGACTCCACAAAGCAACGTGCAGGCTCCAGGATTAATATATAGGAAGAACTTGGAGGTGATAATTCAGTGCAAAGGGAGGCACTGGGGACGTTCCTGGAAGCTAAACTGACATAGCAAGCACACTGCATTAGACTTCACATTTGGCCGGGTGCTCATGCCTATAATCCCAGCACTCTGGGAGGCTGAGGCAGGAGGACAGCCTGAGCTCAGGAGTTCCAGACCAGCCCGGGCAAGATAGCGAAACCCCATCTCTACAAAAAATACAAAAATTAATCAGGCATGGGGGTACGGGCCTATAGTCCCAGCTACTCAGTAGGCTGAGGTGGAAGATGGCTTGAGCCCAGTAGGTGGAAGTTGCAGTGAGCCTGGGCGACAGTGCAAGATCCTGTCTTCAAAAAAAAAAAAAAATTCAAGTTTATTTGGCATGGCTACGAAGGGGCCTCTCATGTCCCTTCTCCACAACTGCTTCAGAGTTTTAGAATGAGGAGGAAAAAAAAGCCCTTGCCGTGTATTCTCATCCAGAGTAATTTACCAATACTGTCTTTTTTTACTGTCTTTTTTCCACCTCAGTTGGCCCCTAAATCCCCACCCCATTCCGTCACAGCCTGTCTTGGCCCACCTCGACACCTGGGCTGAGTTAGCTCCCTGGCTGGAAAAGGTCACACTGGGCTCGAAATGAGGCACATGGGTTTCCCCATCTTTAGCAGGCCTGATGCCATGGAGGTATGTGCTGCAACTCCTTCTAAATGGGACAAGAAAAGACAGTGAACGGCCCAGATCAGGCTGGGTAAGTAAAGGCTCAAAAGCCAGAGACAAGAGAAGAAAAGAGAGAGGAGGGGACTAGTGTTTTGCTAGAGAATTTCCCTCCAGGATTCTGGGATAATTGGGCCACTTCACTGCTTTCAAAATTGGTGTGATCCTTAAAAGTGCTTCAGTGGGTCTGAAGTCACTCCTCTCCCCACTTAGGATTCTTGAGAAAGGGACAGAGAATTCCTCAAATCGACCTCCCCTTTCTCTTTCCCACAGATCCTAATGGGACCATACTTCCTATATTCTCAGCCACCAGCAGGTGGGCATTTTGCTAATCCAGGCAGAAAGGATGTGCTTCAGCTCTGTGGGCTTTAGGGCCTCATCCTCACGCAGAAGCCTCTTAGTCAGGCTGGAAACCTTTCCAATTACCTATGGTCCCTGCTAAGTTCTTCCAATTCTATACTGTCTTCTAATTGTTGAGGTCCCCAATTCAGAGCCAAGAAATGCATATAACCTAATGTCATTGGTTAGTAGGGATGACCAGGAAGGTCCCTTCTAAGGCACTCAGAGAGGTCTTCCTCCCTCCCGAAGTTGTAGAGAATTGTCAAGTGAAGTCTGGAGATGAGAAGAGCAATTTCAGACACTATCAGTGAGATGTAAAGTGGTATCTTTTTTGGAAAGCATTTTGGCAACATGAATCCCGAACCTGGAATATGTCAATTATTTCATTTCCAGGACTACCTCACAAGTTAAAAATCAGAGATTCAGACAATGATTTTAGTACAAAGATGTTAATTATCACACTATTTACAAAAGTAAAAATTGATGATGACTTGTAGGCTAGTAGTAGGCTAACCACGGGAGTATGGATAGGTAAACAATGTTATAGCCAAACCATGGACTATTACCATGGTGACATTAAAAAGGTTATTTACTTGATTGTTTCAGACAGGGTCTCACTCTGTTGCCCAGGCTAGAGTGCAGTGGCACGATCATAGCTCACTGCAGCCTCCATGTCCTGGCTCGAGTGATCCTCCCACATCAGCCTCCCAGAGTGCTGGAATTATAGGAATTGTATCTGTTTTTTATTACATGGAATGTTGTTAACTGAAAAAGGCAGGATATAACACAATCATAAAATATCGCACTTACATAAATGCAATATCCATCCCTAGGTATACAAAAATAAGACTGAAAGAATATACAAAATGCCTCCAGATGTTTACAGAGATGAGAAAAAAAGAGAATACACAAAATATACATTTGAATATAGAATTTATTTTTCTTTTAAACAGATGACCCCACAGAAAGCTTCTGTTATGGGATTCTGGGTGACTCATTTGCTCTTTTCATTTTCGTGTTTGTTTTTTTTTTTGAGATGGACTTTCGATCTTGTTACCCAGGCTGGAGTGCAATGGCGCGATCTCCGCTCACTAAAACCTCTGCCTCTCGGGTTCAAGCAATTCTCCTGCTTCAGTCTCCCAAGTAGCTGGAATTACAGGCGCATGCTACCATGCCCTGCTAATTTTTCTGCATTTTTAGCAGAGACAGGTTTTCGCCATGTTGGCCAGGCTGGTCTTACACTCCCGACCTCAGATGATCTGCCCGCCTTGGCCTCCCAAAGTGCTGGGATTACAGACATGAGCCACCATGCTTGGCCTTCTCTTTCATTTTCTAAGTTTTTTACTTTCCTGTATTAGGAAATTTTAAAATAATCTTAAGGATGACTGCCACATGCCAGCCATAATGGAGGATGGTCTTTCTTCTACCCTAGACATTTCACACTGCACAGGCCTCACTTGGATCTGACATCTTCCTTTCTGCACTGTGCAGATCCCCTCAGTATATGCAGAGAACAGAAAATCACTTTGCTGCCAGTGGAAGGTAGACAGAAGCTACATTTACTGGGGAAGAAAATACCCTTGCTGTCAAACCATGGCCTGAAAATAAAGGCCCTGAATTATTTCCACCTATCCCCACTCGATGGCTGCAGAAAATGCTGAGGGTGCTTGCATATGAGGCATAAAGTTGTAAAGGATGCCTTCCAGCCCCTATTTGGTTTGTTTTGGTGAGAGCTGGGGCCTCTGTGATGGGCAAGCATCAAAACCCATGACCACAGCCATTGGTACTGCTTTCAAAAGCATAGCACCCACCCTAACGCCCTGATAAAGGATTTGTCCAGTAGTCTGGGCGTCAGGATTCCTGGGCTCTAGGCCCCACAGGTGATTCACAGCTAGCCCCAGGCTGTGCCTCCTGGCCTCAGTTTCCCTGGCTTGCTCTATTGGTACTTCCTGCCTACCTTGTGGGGTGTTAATAGGGGTGAGGTGCTTTGAACTTCTCAGATGAAAGAGGCTGGGAAGCAGCACCCAGTTATTATCCCCTATAGAGCCAGGCGTGGGAGCTGAGGTTGCTTTCATACTGTTCCAGTCACAGTAGCCTCCTCATATCCCCTCATTCGTCTGCCTTTGGCTCTGGCTGTCACAACCAGAAAGCAAAGCACAGTCAGTCCTATTTCAATGCTGTTTCAGAACAGATGTCCCTAAATGAATGTGCCAACTGCACAAACCACTGGTGAACTATCTATGATTTAGTAATACTTTATAGGTGCCTAATTTATTTCTCCTGATTGGCTGCAAAACCTGTGGGACAAGGACAGTGACTTCTCACCAATAAACATACCAAAGGAGGGATACTCACAATTTAGTCAGCAAAACAGCTTATGAGAGAGCCAGGCTGACCAAAGTTCAAACTTCTCATCTTTCTGCTTCTTTACTGTAACATGGGTAATGGCTTATTAATTCTCCCCATCTTGTCTATCTCTAATGAGGATTACGTGTGGAAGCACTCTAAAATACCAAGCACTTCATGTGTGTTAAAAAGTCCAAATGTGGCCAGGTGCGGTGGCTCACACCTGTAATCCCAGCACTTTGGGAGGCCAAGGCGGGTAGATCACGAGGTCAGTAGTTCAAGACCAGCCTGAACAACATGGTGAAACCCCGACACTACTAAAAATACAAAAATTAGCCAGGCGTGTTGGCGGGCACCTGTAATCCCAGCTACTCAGGAGGCTGAGGCAGAGAATTGCTTGAACCTGGGAAGCGGAGGTTGCAGTGAGCCAAGATTGCGCCACTGGACTCCAGCCTGGGCAACAGAGAGAGACTTTATCTCAAAAAAAAAAAAAAAAGTCAAAATGTATGCAAATAAAACTTGGCATAACAGTCTTGCCCAGGGCATCAGTCCTGCCCCTTCTAACACCAGGTTACAACTGCAAAAAGTAGGGCTGGGGTGCCACCTACTGGTTGAAAAATATATGAACTGCATCCAGCCAGTTGCAAGAAGAGCAAACAAAAAACCTCAAGCCCTCTTAATTTTTGCCACACTCTCATAGGAACTGCCATATTATATATTAATATTTTTCTTTACACAACTTATATATTTTTTTGAGATGGAGTCTCGCTGTGTCACCCAGGTTGGAATGTAATGGCACAATCTTGGCTCACTGCAACCTCTGCCTCCCGGGTTCAAGCAATTCTTCTCCCTGAGCCTCCCTAGTAGCTGGGATTATAGGCATGCAACACCATGCCCAGCTAATTTTTGTGTTTTTAGTAGAGAGGGGTTTCACCATGTTGGCCAGGCTGGTCTCGAACTCCTGACCTCAGGTGATCCGCCCACATCAGCCTTCCAATCTGCTGGGCTTACAGGCATGAGTCAACGTGCCCAGCCTTGTATTTCTTTTTTTTTTTTTTTTTTTTGAGACGGAGTCTCGCTCTGTCGCCCAGGCTGGAGTGCAGTGGCCAGATCTCAGCTCACTACAAGCTCCGCCTCCCGGGTCCACGCCATTCTCCTGCCTCAGCCTCCCGAGTAGCTGGGACTACAGGCGCCCGCCACCTCACCCGGCTAGGGTTTTTTGTACTTTTTAGTAGAGACGGGGTTTCACCGGGTTAGCCAGGATGGTCTCGATCTCCTGACCTTGTGATTCGCCCGTCTCGGCCTCCCAAAGTGCTGGGATTACAGGCTTGAGCCACCGCGCCCGGCCTTGTATTTCATTTTTGAAGCAAACCTTTTTTTTTGAGACAAAGTCTCACTCTGTCACCAGGCTGGAGTGCAGTGGCACAATCTCAGTTCACTGTAACCTCTGACTCCTGGGTTCAAACAATTCTCCTGCCTCAGCCTCCCAAGTAGCTAGAACCACAGGCATGCACCACCATGCCCAGCTAATTTTTACATTTTTTTGGTAGAGACAGGGTTTCACCATGTTGGCCAGGATGGTCTTGATCTCTTGACCTTGTGATCTGCTGGCTTCGGCCTCCCAAGGTGCTGGGATTACAGGCATGAGACACCGTGCCCGGCCTTGAAGTAAACTTTTAACCACTACTGTAAATAGAAAACTAGTCAACACTTGTCAAAAATAGAATAAAGCCATAAAACAAATAAAATGAATATAAAACATTAATAAAGGTCTAGCCAGGAATTGTTGCCTGTGAAAGCTGAGTTTGAGGCTCTGTTAAAACTGAAAATATTGGGACACAGTCGCTCACACCTGTAGTCCCAGTTACTCAGGCGTCTCAGGTGGGAGGACTGCTTGAGCCTAGGAGTTTGAGTCCAGCCTGGGCCATATAGTGAGACCTCATTTTTTTTTTTTTTTTTTTCTGAGACAGAGTCTCGCTCTGTCACCCAGGCTGGAGTGCAGTGGCGCGATCTCGGCTCACTGCAAGCTCCGCCTCCCGGGTTCACGCCATTCTCCTGCCTCAGCCTCCCAAGCAGCTGGGATTACAGGCGCCCACCACACACCCGGCTAACTTTTTGTATTTTTAGTAGAGACGGGGTTTCACCGTGTTAACCAGGATGGTCTCGATCTCCTGACCTCATGATCCGCCCGCCTCGGCCTCCCAAAGTGCTGGGATTACAGGCGTGAGCCACCGCGCCCAGCCGAGACCTCATCTTTTTAAATAACAAACAAACCTGAGAACCAAAAACTGAAGATTAATAAAAACACCTGACTAGAGACTGAATGTCAATCCTATGTGACTGAATGTGAATTATATGCTTTGGGGAAATACTGATTATTCCAAGGGAAGGTGACACTCCCTCATTCTTCCCCAAACCCCTGGGCCCGGAAGACTGAAGAAGAGTTTGGAAGTCACAAAAAGTAGAATATAAACTCTTGTATTGCAGCACATTCCGTCACAGCCTGAGTAGGACCAGTGCTCGACTTTCTGGTGGCAGGGCCCAGAGCTCACAGACACCACTGACAGTATGGTAGGTGTTCTGCTTGGTGCCATGTCTGGCTTTTTGGCCAGAAGTCCTTTGCAGAGCTCAATATCCCCTTGCCAGCCCGCCAGCTCTCGCTGGGAGGACTTGCTCTTGGGTCTGCAGCCTGCTTCAGGAGCCTCCACTTTCCCCAGTGCTGGGTTATGCATCCTGCTCTCCAGGATCCACCTTGTTGCTATAGCTGCATGGCTTCCTGCTCCACTGACTGGTTCGAGGGTGCCAGGTACTTCTCCTGGATGCCCAGTGTGCTGAGGAGGGGTGCGTCAAGGCTGATAGCATAGGCAGAGGATGGGGAGCTGGTCTGGGCAGGATGTGACTTCCGCTGATGCCTACACTCCAACCATGTTCATCCCTCTCTTCCTCATAAATTATAGGGACCAATCAAGTATGAGAAGCCTCCAAAAACATCCAGACTCAAATGCTGCTCCTCTATATGCCTCTTCCACACATTGCTGCGGATCAAAGGACTGAAGAGCGCTAACCTTCCAATGTTGTGTTATGGTACATGCTCTGGAGCCAGACCAAGTGGGTTCAAATCCTGATGATGTCTGGGTCTGGGGTCTGACGAGGAGATGGAGGTTGGCCATGGCTAGGTTGGCTATGTTAGGACACCACGGCTGTTCTACTACCAAATGGCTCCAAAGGAAGAAACTGAGATTCTACACCCAGCAAAACCAAGGTTTGAACTGTTCTTCCAAAACATCCCGGGAGAGGGACCTTGGGCCTGTCGCCTCACTTATAAAAGGGCTTGAAATGAGAATTAAATGACCCTGCAAATAAAATACTTAGCCCACCAAATGATGTTCAAGTTACAGACCTTTTTCTTTTTTTTTTTTTTTGTTGAGACGGAGTCTCGCTCTGTCACAAAGCTGGAGTGCAGTGGCACGATCTCAGCTCACTGCAACCTCCAACTCCTGGTTCAAGCAACTCTCCTGCTTCAGCCTCCAGAGTAGCTGGGACTACAGGCACCCGCCACCACACCCAGCTAATTTTTGTATTTTTAGTAAAGATGGGGTTTCACCATGTTGGCCAGGATGGTCTCGATCTCCTGACCTCGTGATCTGCCCACTTCTGCCTCCCTAAGTGCTGGGATTACAGGCGTGAGCCACCGTGCCTGGCCCTTACAGACCTTTCTTTACTGTCTCTATGAATCCATCAACCAAAATCCATCTCACCCCTAGTCAGATTGACTCTCAACTGGTGCCCCTTCCCAGTGACTTTTCCACAGCAGATACTGCCTTATTTCTGTGCAAGCTGGCCCTGAAGATCACTGAGGATCAGTAAAATCCACCTTGCTTATCTCTGACCTAATGCCCACATTCCTGAGTAGGGCATACAAAGCCTCACCTCCTACCTGCCTACCTGTCTGGCCCCACTGCTGCTCCCCTCTCTGAGTCCTTGCCCTGCTCACAAGTCATGTCATCCTACTTTTTTTTTTGAGATGGAGTCTCACTCTGTCACCCAGGCTGAAGTACTGTGGCGCCATCTTGGCTCACTGCAACCTCCACCTCCTGGGTTCAAGCGATTCTCCTGCCTCAGCCTCCCAAGTAGCTGGAACTACAGGCGTGCACTACCACACCCAGCTAATTTTTGTATTTTTTAAATAGAAACATGGTTTCACCATTTGGCCAGGTGATCTGGACTCAGGTGATCTTCCCCCACTTGGCCTCCCAAGGTGCTGAGATTACAAGTGTGAGCCACCATGCCCAGCCCCTACTTTTTGTCAAAAATAAATTTCTATACTTAAAAAAAAAAAAAAAGAGAGAGAGATGGGGTCTCACTATGTTGCCCAGTCTGGTCTCAAACTCCTGGCCTTGAGCAATCCTCCCACCTTTTAACTCCCAACATGTTGGAATTACAGGCATGAAGCCATTACACTTGGCCCATGCCATCTTATTTGCAACCCTCAAAACCTGTCTCAACTTTGAACCTCTATGCCTTTGCATATACTGTTCTCTTTAACTTGAATTCCCTTTCCTTCTTCATTAGACTGGCTAACCCTCACCTTGAAATGATGCAACTCACGTGCCACGACTCCATAAAGCTTTCCTTACCCACCTACCCTTCAGCAGAGCTGACCGCTCCCTTCTTTGTATCAGTCCCTACTCTCTTATAGCGAGCTGCTGAATCTTTTTTTTTTTTTTTTTTCTTTGAGATGGAGTCTTGCTCTGTCACCCAGGCTGGAGTGCAGTGGCACAGTCTCGGCTCACTGCAAGTTCCGCCTCCTGGGTTCATGCCATTCTCCTGCCTCAGCTTCCCAAGTAGCTGGGACTACAGGCACCCGCCATCACGCCCAGCTAATTTTTTGTATTTTTAGTTGAGACAGGGTTTCACTGTGTGAGCCAGGATGGTCTCGATCTCCTCACCTTATGATCCGCCCACCTCGGCCTCCCAAAGTGCTGGGATTACAGGCGTGAGCCACCGCGCCCTGCTGAGAGCTGCTGAATCTTAAGTCGGTTAGGGTTGGGGCAGAATCTAAAATCAGCACAAATCTATATGGTTAAAAATACCCTTGAAAATTCCTCAAATTATTTGTTAAATGCAGCATACATGGTTTTGTGAATAGAATCCTTTATATATATGAATACATAAAGTAACGTACAGATGCTCCATGACTTATGATGGGGTTACATCCTGATAAACCCATCCCAAATCAAAAATATCTTAAGTCGAAAATGCATTTAATACACATAACCTACCACACATCAGTTTAGTCTCACCTACCTTCAATATTCTTAGAACACTTACGTTAGCCTGCATTTGGGCAAAATTATCTAACACAAAGCCTGTTTTATAATAAAAATATCTCATGTAATTTACTGAATACTGTACTGAAAGTGAAAGAATGATTGATAGGTACCCAAAGTACAATTTCTACTGAATGCATACAGCTTTCACGCCATTGTAAAGTGGAACCATCTTAAGTTGCGAACCATGTGCACGGTGTACAAAATATTACAACACTATTTAAATTGCTCCTCCCAGCCTAGGCTGCATGGTGAAACCCCATCTCTACTGAAAAAAAAAAAAAAAAAAAAAAAGGCGAGGCGTGCTGGCTCACACCTGTGGCTCACCCAGCACTTTGGGAGGCCGAGGCCGAGGCGTCTCAAAGAGACAGAGTCTCGCTCTGTCGCCCAGGCTGGAGTGCAGTGGCATGATCTCGGCTCACTGCAAGTTTCATCTCCTGGGTTCACACCATTCTCCTGTCTCGGCCTCCCCAGCAGCTGGGACTACAGGTGCATGCTGCCACACCCGGCTAATTTTTTGTATTTTTAGTAGAGACGGGTTTCACCTTGTTAGCCAGGATGGTCTTGATCTCCTGACCTTGTGATCCGCCCGCCTCAGCCTCCCAAAGTGCTCGGATTACAGGCGTGAGCCACCGCGCTCGGCCAAAAGTCCATCTTAAATTTAAAAAACAAAAAATTGCTCCTCCCCTCCCTTGCTGAGCACATGCAGTCCAATTGGCCTACATTAACTGCAGGTGTGACACAGCTCCTTCGTACCTTCACCAGAGACTGCACACTCTACTACCATTATTTGTAAGTCATCCATCCAACCCCCGCCCCATGAGCTTTGTTTCCCACATATGGCTTGACACAGATCAGTAAGTGTTGGCTGGAATTCTTTTCCTCTGTACCCTAAGACTCTGAGTCCCCCTTGTCTCCAGCATGCTGCGTAGATGCTGAATCTGTGACAGCATCAGTCTAGAGGGCCTGGACTTTCCTGTCCTGTTTCACGCATGGCCTCTGTGACCTGATGGATACCTCTTGGCTCCAGCCTCACTAGTCACTAACCAAGCTCCAAAGTCTGGCTACCTCTTGGATAGCTCTGGATGTCCCATGGACCCCTGAACACAGCATATCTGCCAGCTCTTGTCCCTTTTATCCATGTGAAAAACCTGCCCCCTCCTCCTTTTCCTGCCTCAGTGATTAGTAAAACCACCCATGCACTGTCTAAGCCAGAGATGTGGGAAGCTAAATTCTGCTCCAGCTCCATCTACCCATTCAGTCACTGACTCTTATAGTCTATCTCCTTAGTATTTTTCCATTCCACACCTTTCTATTCTCACTACAAATTTTTCATCCCTTCTCACCTAACAAGACTGTAAAACTCTTCTGCCCCCAATCACATCCCTTAAATGCATTTTCCACAATTGCAGGGGCTTTCCTGAAATGTACATGTGATCGTGTCATACCCTGTTCAACAGTACTGCTTGAATAGTGGATCCCACTGCCCACTCATGAACTGAAGTCCACATTCCTTAGTAGGGCACTCAGGCCCCTCCCTCGGCAGCCCTGCCTGCACCCCTGCAAAGTCCTTTCCTCTTCACATGCAACACACCAGGCAACTGGACCTCCTGCATCTCTCCCAAATGACCAATGCCCTCTGATTTCTGGACCTCTGTATTTGTTGCTCCTACTGCTCAATATCATCCCTTGTCCTCAGTACAACCAACTCTGAAGCCAAGGGACCACCTTTGCACATGAGAGACAGTCATCAGGAAGCCCAACTGATCAATATGAATCAGTCATCCACAGGTGGGTGCAGTGGCTCACGTCTGTAATCCTAGCACTTTGGGAAGCTGAGGCGGGTGGATCACCTGAGGTCAGGAGTTCCAGATCAGCCTGGCCAACATGGTGAAACCCCGTCTCTACTAAAAATACAAAAATTAGCTGGGCACAGTGGCACATGCCTGTAATCCCAGCTACTCGGGAAGCTGAGGCAGAAGAATCGCTTGAACCTGGGAGGCAGAGGTTACAGTGAGCCAAGACTGCGACATTGTGCAATCCAGCGTGGGCAACAAGAGGGAAACTCCCTCTTAAAAAAAAAAAAAAAAGGTCACCCAGAAGGATGATGACTGCACCTCCTGTGGCCATTCCTGAGCCCCATGTCTCACCCTCTCCGCTATGGCCAGGAAGCTGGCAAGGATACGAAGAGAAATGGAAGTCGGCTCCCATTGCGGCAGACATCATGGCCTCTAGGCTTCGCTGCTCTTGGGCTCCGAAACAGTATCCATTGGCTTTATCTACAGCCTGCAGGACTCGCTGGATGCTCTCCTTGTCCTGAGCAGGGAGGAGAGAAACAGTTTTGTGAGTGAAACAGAAGTGTGTAAAACTGCTTGCAATCTCTAAATACACCTTCCTCCATCTTGCCTCTGTATGTGTAGCTTTCTTGGCCTGGAGTAGTTCTACATGTCCCCAAAGGCTGGATAAATCCCATGTTTTCTGACCACCAACTCACTCAGATTAGAACAGATAAGCTCCCCTATGCACATCCATAGTCCCCTGGGTTTACATCTATTGTACATGTAATAAATGCCTATTAACTCACCTGCCTCCCCTACTAAACTAAGCACCTCTTAGGGCCAGATCATCTGTCGCAGTATTCCCAGTGCCTGGCACAGTACTTCTCTTAAGCAGATATCCAATAAATATGCATGTTTTAAATCTATAACTGGGCCAGGCGCAGTGGTTCACGCCTGTAAAGCCCAGCACTTTGGGAGGCTGAGGCAGGTGGATCACTTGAGGTCAGGAGTTTGAGACCAGCCTGGCCAACATGGTGAAACCCTGTCTCTACTAAAAATACAAAAATTAGCTGGGCATGATGACAGATGCCTGTAATCCCAGTCACTTGTGAGGGTGAGGCAGGAGAATCGGTTGAACCCAGGAGGCGGAGGTTGCAGTGAGCTAAGATCACACCACTGCACTCCATCCTGGGCGACAGAGTGAGATTTCCGTCACACACAAAAAAAAAACTATAACTGTTTCCTCATCCATATACAGTAATAAAAACAGTCTATATATCACATGGTGGGAAGGACAAACCAAAATTACATATGTCTAGTCCTTAGCAAAGTGCCCAGCACAGAAAGCCATAAATAAGAGGTAACTGTTATGATTGATATTATAGAGTTCATCTCCTCATATAAGCATGGCATTAGAAGTGAGGAGACAAGTTAGCTCAAGTTCACCCACTGCAGAAAGGAATCTAACATGTACCTGCGTCTCCCAGGTTATCTCTGCAGGGTAAAGGTGAGAGGCACAGGGGTTGGGTACCACTTTGCAAAGTCAACAGACAGTTGCCCAGTTGAATGGGCTTAAGAGACTTGTCCCTGGTCCTGGTCAAGTTTCTTGCTGATGACTTTCTGAACTCACCCATTTTCACACTGAGGAGGGAACATGTGAAGAGAGGATCCAGCAAAATAGAATAGACAGGCAAGGGTTTGGTCCACTCTCTTTACTGGAATTTTGCCCCTACAGCAGCCCCTGGTCCTGAAACTAAGATTACTCAGCGATAGTCAACCCAGGGCAAAGACCATTGTTTAAGCCCTCAAACCATCCTGTGCTTTTGGCTTGGTGAATCCCAGGCACTGTCAGAGTCCTGTCTTAGCCCCCAGTACCTGGATGTTCAGAGGGATAAAGGACACCAGGCTATAGTCTTCGATGAGTTGCACTAGCTTCTCATTGAGCTGGCGGTAGTGGCGGAAGAAAGGGTCAGAAGCCAGGTGGTCAAGCAGGTAGGAGAGGTCCAGAACCTCTGTGTAGTAGTCCAGGTTGAAGGCTAAAGAGAGAAAACTGTGTTCAGGAACAACCAGTATCAGGCTAAAGACCTGAGGACGAGGTTCGTTTTTCTTTTTTTCCTTTGTGTATTTATGCACTCAAGTATTACTTGACACAGTAAAATGAAGTTACTAAGAAAAAAAGCTTTTGGTTTTACCCTGCTGGCTGTGCTATTTACTAGCTATATAGGCAGGTACCTATTTCATAGCACTGTTATGAAGATTAAATGCTGTAAACCCCAGTGTCTGGTACAGAGAAGTGCTTGATCAACAACTGCAAACAGGCTGGGCTCAGTGGCTCACGCCTGTAATCCCAGCACTTTGGGAGGCCGAGGTGGGTGATCACCTGAGGTCAGGAGTTCAAGACCAGTCAATATGGTGAAACTCCATCTCTACTAAAAATACAAAATTAGACGGACCTGGTGGCACATGCCTGTAATCCCAGCTACTCGGGAGGGTGATACAGGAGAATCACTTGAATCTGGGAGGCAGAGGATGCAGTGAGCTGAGATTGCACCATTGCACTCCAGCCTGGGCAACAGGAGCGAAACTGTCTCAAAAATAAATAAATAAATAAAGTTGCAAATAATGATATCAAACATGGACCAAGAACTGTGTATGGCTGTCCTCACCTCACAGAGCTCACAGTCAGGTCATACCCTCAGGACCTGGCATGTACACTGCAAAGACTCTGTAAATGGTTAAACTGAATAAATGCTACATTCTAGCAGGGTAGCCTCCTGGGTATATCACTTTCCTTTTCTGAGCCAGTTATTTCTTAATGTAAAATAAGGACTAGATGATGCTGAGGTCCCTGATTCGGTTTTATAAATCATTTCCCACTAAAAGAAGTAAGTTGCACCTCCCCCTAGTGGCCTGTTTCCGCCCAGAAAACTTAAGTATCTAGGCTCCTTGGCAGATCTATCCTAAAGTGAGCTGAGGACTCTACATCACTCTATGTCCAGACTAGAAGCTAGCTGGCTCCCTGGACAAGGTCCTGACACCTCCCTTTTCTCCCTACTGCTTATGTGCTGGTCATTTTATCTGTCTTCTCTAGGTTCCTTTGTGGCTAGAGATGCTATTTAGGGAACAATGTCCCCAGTTCAGGAGAGTGCTAATTTTTTTTTTTTTTTTTTTTTTGAGACAGAGTCTCGCACTGCAGCCCAGGCTAGAGTGCAGTGGCGCAATCTCGGCTCACTGCAAGCTCCGCCTCCTGGGTTCACGCCATTCTCCTATCTCAGCCTCCCGAGTAGCTGGGACTACAGGCGCCCGCCACCACGTCCGGCTAATTTTTTATATTTTTAGTAGAGACGGGGTTTCACCGTGTTAGCCAGGATGGTCTTGATCTCCTGACCTCGTGATCCTCCCGCCTTGGCCTCCCAAAGTGCTGGGATTACAGGCGTTAGCCACTGCGCCCGGCCTGTTATTTTTAGTAGAGATGGGGTTTCACCATGTTAGCCAGGATGGTCTCAATCTCCTGACCTCGTGATCTGCCCGCCTCAGCCTCCCAAAGTGCTGGGATTACAGGTGTGAGCCTCCGTGCCTGGCCTAATTTTTTTCTTTCTTTTTTTTTTTTTTTTTGAGATGGAGTTTCACTCTTGTTGCCCAGGCTGGAGTACAATGGCGTGATCTTGGCTCACTACAACCTCCGCCTCCCAGGTTCAAGCGATTCTCCTGCCTCAGCTTCCCGAGTAGCTGGGATTACAGGCATGCGCCACCATGCCTGGCTACTTTTTTGTATTTTTAGTAGAGATGGGGTTTCTCCATGTTGGTCAAGCTGGTCTCGAACTCCTGACCTCTGGTGATCTGCCACCTTGGCCTCCCAAAGTGCTGGGATTACAGACGTGAGCCACCACGCCCGGTCGAGAGTACTAATTTGTCAAGAAAAAAAAACTGGCCACTGGGACTCTAGCCAACTCCCCTCATACCAGCCCACTTCAATCTTCCCTATTTTGTCCCTGGCCTCCCACCCCTTCTCTGTCTCTCTGCCATGTGAGAATATATTCTGTCCTCACAGAAGGAGGCTGTCTAGGAGCCAGGAAGCAGGCTCTCACCACACACCAGATCTGCTTGTATCTTGATCTTGGACTTACCAGCCTCCAGAACTGTGAGAAATAAATATTTATTGGCTAAGCCATCTGGTCTATGGTATTTTTGTGATGGCAGCACAAACTGACTAAGACAAGGCCTTTATCCCTACTGGTGCCTCTGCATAGAGCAGTCCTCCCTTGGCTGGCTCCTTCTCACCATTCACGTCTCAGCTCAGATGCCACTGCCTCAGAGCAGAAGTGAGAAACTGAGGTCCAGAGAGATGAACTGACTTACCCAGATCACACGGTGATTCAGTGGCAGAGCCAGAATTTAAACTCATGCCTGTTTTACTCCACTCACCTCACTCCCAAATATTCACTGTCGTATCACTTTAATTCCTTTGTAATACCTAACACCACCTGTAGCTCTCTCGTCTCCAAAATCTACACAACGGTATCTAGCACAGAGTGGCACAAAATAAATTGGCAGGAGTCAGAACCTGCCTGTGGCTACTATCAGCAGACCACACAAGTCACCAGAGGCAGCTACCTTCAGCTGAGATGTCTGCTTCATTCTAGCCCAGCTGCTGCCCTGCTCTTCACCTGGAACAGAAGCTCTTACCCAGCTTCCCATAATGCTCAATGAGGTCCATCTTGGAAAGGAGGTTGATGTGGGGCAGCTCCACGTGCAGCATGGTGGCCAGGGAGGTACACAGTACTGAAATGAACTTGGCAGGGTCTGTGCAGTAGTGAGAATCCACCAGGTGGACGGCAGTCAGCTGGGAGGGAAGAGACAGGGTCAGAGTGGCCTGGAGAAACAGGAATCAGCATTCTCTCATGATAATGAGGGCTTGAGGACAGAGGGGAAGCTTTCCCCATTAGTCTCCTTCTGCCTCTGTTTCTTTCTAATAACTACCCTCGTTTCCTTCTCCCAGGAAATAGGAGGCTTTTTTTTTCCTTACAAGATGTCTTGCACTGAGCCTCCCAGTGGGCAAAGGGTTTAAATCCCACGGCATCTGACTTCACTCTTTCATTTACTTTTGCCCACCAATTTACAACAATCTCCATGCCACTTTCTACATTAACCCCTTCCATACTTCTGAAATCGCCAAGTTGGCTACTAACACCCATTTTACACGTGAGTAAACTGAGGTTCAGACTGATGAACTGACTTATCAACACCACACAGCGAGTCAGTAGCAGAACCAGATTTTGAACTCATGCCTGTTTTACTCCAAAGCAACTCAGCCCCTACCTCCCTGTGTGACATGGGGGTGTGGCGTCTGTCCTCCCTGTCTCAGTTACTCCATCCGCAAAATGGTCCTCCCCGCCCTGAGACTCACCCTGAGGTCCCACTGCGCCATTTGGGAGAAGATGCTGCGCAGGGCGCCGTGATGCGTGCAGAGCTCCACCTGTCCTGGGCAGTCGAAGAGGAAGTAGTGGCCGCGGAGGGGGTCCAGCTTGGCACGCAGCCAGTCCAGGTTGGCTTCCAGGTACTCCATGCAGTAGAGCAGTCCGCCGTTGGGACCCAGGCGCAGCGCGTCCATCACGTCGCCCAGCCCCACCAGTTCGCCTACGTCCACGGCACACTCGTACGGCAGCCCCTCGTTGGCCGGGTCCAGGTTCACTACGGCCACGCGCCGGCCCAGCGCGCGCAGGAACTCACTCATGCCCAGACAGTACGTGGTCTTCCCTGAGCCCGGAGGGCCGATCACCGCCTGCCCGAAGGCCGTGGTCGGAGCGGCCCCCGCCATGGGCGGCCCACGGCTCGGAGCAGGTCAGCTCAGAGGGAAAACGGGGCGAGCAGCCGCGCCGGAGACGAGACTGAGGGCGAGGGACCCAGGACGTATACCTCGTTGGCGGCCAGCGTCACTCGCCTCAGCCGGAACAGCGGGGACAGCGTCGCCAACGGGCCGGTACTAACTAGACTAACTTGACTTCCGGACAGCGTCGGAAGCCGCGGGCCAAGGAGAGGAAGTCCCGCCCTCAGGGCGGGGACGTAGCTCGATGCCGAGGGGAGGGCAGCGCAGCCGCGTTTTTCTCGCCGGGAATGGGTCGAATGTGGGGTCTTTGCGGGAAAATCTCTCTCGGAATTTCCCTGACCTTCCTTCAGACTCGAATTAGAAAAGAAAGGGAGCTCCAGTAGTAAACGTCTTTATTCTTCCGTGACGTCGCACACCCAAGCCACTTCCCGCGGACTCTCTGCTGCAGTCCCACCTAGTGAGGCGGTGAAGGGCCCGCCCAAGGCCGGCTCTTCCAAGCTCACAAATCCTCTCCTCGTCCAGGTCCCTTTCCCCCCCTTTCTGGCCTTCTTCGGGACACCTTCAGAGTCCCCAAGGAAGGCTGTGCTGATAGCCTCACTCAATCCAGCTTTTCAAGATTCTGCAGGAGGCAAAGGGCAAGCCCAGAGACTAGGGTTAGAGACCAAAGACAATCGGTCGTTACCCCTGATATCCAAGGGGAGGGGACGGGAGGGGGCTTTTTGTAAAAATGCCCGAGGTAGAGAACCGGCAGGCAGGCAGGCTCAGAGCAAAGCACCCTGAACCAGCCACGAAGACTGCTGCTCCCAGACTCCTTTCTGCTTCAGTGGTAGATGAGGCCGGGGCAGAGGGTTCTCATCATGTAGCTATGAGATTCTGACCAATGAAGCCCCCAACCTGGTCAATCAGGCAATGAGGGGCTGTCTGAAGCACAACTGGAACCCCTCACAAAGGCCATGTCTGTCCGAAACTTCATGCTGGTGGGTGGCTGGCGGCGGAGCAGTGACTCCGTCTGGTCCTGGGGTAGAGGCTCATCATAGATGGTGGAGATGAGCCCCAGGCCATTTCTACGGGGCCTCTTCAGTTGCCCAAATGGCTGCAGCTTCTCTCCATGGTACCTGGATAAAAACGGGCTCTCAGTGAGAAGGGTGCTCTCAAATTCCAGTTAAAGGGGTTGGGAGAGGACGGGGAAGTAGCTACTACGTCTGGTTTGTCCAAAGACAGAGGCTTTAAATATGGGTCTTTGCTCTCCAGCCCTCTTATCTATCCATTGACAGTGCCAGTAAGAAGGGACCTCAGATAAAATTTTCATTCTGTCACCACAGACTTCCTAATAGTAACCATCAAGTCCAAACTCCTCCAACAAAGGGTATGAATGATCTTGTTAAGCCTTAGGGCTCAGTCTTTAAAATTTAAAAAAAAAAAAAAAAAGCTTTATTTATTTATTTATTTTTGAGACGGGGTCTCACTGTCACCCAGGCTGGATTGTAATGGCGTGATCTCAGCTCACTGCAACCTCCACCTCCTGGGTTCAAGTGATTCTTCTGCCCCCAGAGTAGCTGGGACTACAGGCACATGCCACTATGCCCAGCTAATTTTTTTTTTTTTTTTTTTTTTTTTTTTTTTTTTTTTTGAGACGGAGTCTCGCTCTGTCGCCCAGGCTGGAGTGCAGTGGCCGGATCTCAACTCACTGCAAGCTCCGCCTCCCGGGTTTACGCCATTCTCCTGCCTCAGCCTCCCGAGTAGCTGGGACTACAGGCGCCCGCCACCTCGCCCGGCTAGTTTTTTGTATTTTTTTTAGTAGAGACGGGGTTTCACTGTGTTAGCCAGGATGGTCTCGATCTCCTGACCTCATGATCTGCCCGTCTCGGCCTCCCAAAGTGCTGGGGATTACAGGCTTGAGCCACCGCACCTGGCCTTTTTTTGTCTGTTTGTTTGAGTCAGAGTCTTCCTCTGTTGCCCAGGCTAGAGTGCAGTGGTATGATCTTGGCTCACTGCAACCTCCACCTCCTGGGTTCAAGCGACTCTCCTGCCTCAGTCTCCCAAGTAGCTGGGATTACAGGTGCCCACTACCGTGCCCAGCTACTTTTTTGTATTTTTAGTAGAGACAGGATTTCACCATCTTGACCAGGCTGGTCTCAAACTCCTGACCTCGTGATCCACCCGCCTCAGCATCCCAAAGTGTTGTGATTACAGGTGTGAGCCACCACGCCCAGGCTTTTTTTTTTTTTTTTTTTTTTAATAGAGACAGTCTCACATGTTGCCCAGGCTGGTTTCAAACTGGGCTCAAGGAATCCTACTACTTCAGCCTCCCAAAGTGTTAGGATTACAGGCTTGAGCCACCGCACCTGGCCCAGATTCACTTTTTCCTCTTAACTCTGTTTTGAAGTTCATCCTGCAAGAGTACTCAGCACCCATGCCAAAACCAGTGGGAAGAGGGAAACCAGGGCATAGCTGAAAGGCTTGGGCCCCCAGGGAAATCCCTCAGCCACACTTACCCCAATCCACGCTTGCATCTGGGGTGTTGGCCATCACCATCCAGGGCCTCAGGCACCCCTGAACACCTGCTGCCCAGGCCCTGGCCCTCAGCCCAGCCCTGCCGCTCCATCACCTTCCGCCCAATGCCCTGCAAAGTGAAGGGATAAGATTCAAGAAATCGGGCTCCTGCTGGGAGTAGGCGGAATGGGGATGGAAGAAGGAAAAGAGAGGGGTCCATGGGATGGGCACAGTGCTCACTCACCTTGGTGTGGCGCTCAAAGGTGCCCACCTGGCGTTCGATCACAGAGCCATCTTCCTGCCCATCTCGGAGTCTCTGTTCCAGACGCATTTGGACAGAGTCTCGGGCATCCTTGTCTCCACCATCTGAGGAACCAGAGCTCAGTTTATGGAAGCGTCCCTCTCAAAGAAGGGGGAAGAATCAGGTTTCTAGGACCCCCTCATAAGATTGACTTATTCATTTTAATGGTGTTCTGTATCTCTCTCATTAGACTGGGAGCTCCCCAAGAGTAGGAACCATGGTTCTCCCCAATCATACAGATGAGAAGATTGTGGTACAGAAAAGTAACAGAGTCAACAAATGACAGAGAGAGGATTAGAACCCAGGTCTTCTCCCCTCCCCCACTTGGCTATTTCCCCCACCCAGGTCCTTTTCTCTTCTAAAATCTAAACTTTACTAGAGCCTGAGTTCCTGACCAGCCACCTACCAGGGCCTGACCATCAGACCCAGAGCCCCTGAGGGCTATCTGTCCCTCGTCCTCCTCCAAGAAAGGAAGGCTCTGTCCAAAACTAGCACTTAATGTACACAACCAAAGATGTTTTAAGAGGAACCCTCTCAGTGGGCTACCCCAAGGGAATGGTTCCCTGTCTCAGCCTTTGCTAGCTCTGGCAAAGTGTCACTGCAAGGCCAGGGCACCCGTTTCACCTCCCAGTATTGATATTCCTTGCCCAGTACCTCTGTCATAGTACACGCTCATGTCCACATCCCAGTCATCGGCTGTCTGTTCATCAAAATCTGCTGGGATAGAAAAGCATCCAACAGAGTGCAATAAGGACTCTCAGTTCTATTAAGAGGTAAACCTAGAGTTGTTTGGCTTTTTTGTTTTGTTTTGTTTTTTTGAGATGGAGTCTCGTTCTGTCGCCAGGCTGGACTGCAGTGGCGTGATCTTGGCTCACTGCAATCTCTGCCTCCCGGGTTCAAGCAATTCTCCTGCCTCAGCCTCCCAAGAAGCTGGGACTACAGGTGCGTGCTACCACACCTAGCTAATTTTTTTATTTTTTGTAGAGACAGGGTTTCACCATGTTGGCCAGGATGGTCTCGATCTTTTGACCTCATGATCTGCCCACCTCAGCCTCTCAAAGTGCTGGGATTACAGGCATGAGCCACCATGCCCGGCGGGGCATTTGTTTATTTTAGAGAAGGTCTCACTCTGTCCCCCAGGCTGGAGTAAAGTAGTGGGTTCATAGCTCACTGCAACCTTGAACTCCTGGGCTCAAGTGATCCTCCTGCCTCAGTCTCTTGAGTAGTTCGGACTATAGGCATGAGCCACTGCACCCAGTTTGTTTGTATTTTAAGATCCTTCCTCTGGGAGGGTTATTCAGAATTTGCAGGGGGTGGGGGGACATTTTCTCTCCATCTCACTGATCCCCACTCTTAAAAAGGATGATTGGTCTCTCATATACAATAAAGGTCAGCCTGTTCCCTAGCCTTTGGTTTGGGCTCACCACTAGGGAATCTACTGTGCAGAACAGGGAACCCCAAGAGAATGCAGCAGGGGTCACCCCTGCCTTTGCCTGGGTACCAGCATTACCTCCTTCTTCCTCCTGCCAGAACTGGGCATCGGTATAAAACACCAGGCCAGAGCCACCCTTCTCCCACTTGAGCTCAATCTCCTCCTCAAAGAGCTGTTCAGTGGTCCGCTCCTGCCTGGTCACGTCCTCATGCAGCGCTTCATGCCGTTCCCATTCCTCACCCCGGTCATCGTCCTAAAAGGCAGGGAGAAGTGATCTGCCTGAGCTTCCTGACCTCATGCCCAGAGGGAGGGAAGCGCAGGGCACAGGAGGCATGTGTGGCAAGCCTCAGCCCCATTCCTTCGAATTTCTCCAAGAAGCAGCACATATTTGCCCCCCGACCAACACATGTCTCTAGCCCCTGATAATTCTCAACATAGTTTGCTCCTGTCCCCACAAGCCTCACTCAGCTCTGTGCTTTTGGCCATGTCTTTCCCTGCCTGAAATACCCACTTTCCTCTCCCACACCCTTCTCTTCTCCACTTGGTTAAATCCTCCTCGTCCCTCAAGTCCTACAGCCTACATGAAGCCCCCCGAACTTAGGCCCACAGCTCTCCCACCAGTCTCTGAACTCTCAATGCTAATCAGTACACACTGGTTAGGCCTTTTTATGTGACATCACAAAGAAAGAATGGACAAGAACGCTTATTGTCTCTGGTGTGTCAGGCCCTTCCCATAGCTTAGCTCCTTTAATCATCACAACAACCCTGTGAGATAAGTACCATTATTCCCATTCTACAGATGACAAAACCTAGGTTCGGGGGAGTAAAAAGTTATTTGTTCGAAAGAGTACACTGAGGGAGCAGCAGAGCCAGTGATGCAAACCCAGGTGGCCACATCCAGTTGCAGTATCTCCAGATGCTGGTTCTTTCTTTTCAGGGAGATTTTAGGCTCTTTGAGGGCAGGAAATGGGTCTTAGAATGCCTTCGGAATCCTACACTAGCCCTTGGCTTGACTGGATTTGTGGAATGACAGAATGATTCCTGGCTTGAAATCCTGCAGGCCTTCAAGTGCTGAAGAAAAGTCAGGATGGGGCCAGATGCAGTGGCTCACGCCTGTAATCCCAGCACTTTGGGAAGCCAAGGTGGGAGGATCCCTTGAGCTCTGGGGTTCAAGACCAGTTTAGGCAACAAGACAAAACCCTATCTCTACAAAAAATACAAAAATTAGCCAAGTGTGGTGATGTGTGAGTGTAGTCCTAGCTACTGGGGAAGCTGAGGTGAGAGGATGGCTTGAGCCCAGGGAGTTGGAGGCTGCAGAGAGCCGAGATTGCACCACTGCACTCCAGCCAGGGCAACAGAACCACAGCCTGCTTCACACAAAAAAAAAAAAAAAAAAAAAGGAAGGAAGGGGAGAGAAGAGGGGAGGGAGGGGAAGTCAGAATGGTACCACACTAAGGATGTGGTCCGGATATCTTAGCAATTTTGGCTGGGAGCTTTTTTGTTTGTTTGTTTTTTTGAGACGGAGTCTCGCTCTGTCACCCAGGCTGGAGTGCAGTGGCCAGATCTCAGCTCACTGCAAGCTCCGCCTCCCGGGTTTACACCATTCTCCTGCCTCAGCCTCTCGAGTAGCTGGGACTACAGGCACCCGTCACCTCGCCCGGCTAGTTTTTTGTATTTTTTAGTAGAGACGGGGTTTCACCATGTTAGCCAGGATGGTCTCGATCTCCTAACCTTGTGATCCGCCCGTCTCGGCCTCCCAAAGTGCTGGGATTACAGGCGTGAGCCACCACACCCAGCTGGCCGGAAGCTTTGAAACATGGGTGAATTACTTTTTACCCAGGGTACACATTTTTTAAAAAGTTTTCCCAACAAATCACACCTTACTGAATTTTTTTTTTTTTTTTTTTTTTTCCTGAGACGGAGTCTTGCTCTGTCGCCCAGGCTGGGGTGCAGTGGCCGGATCTCAGCTCACTGCAAGCTCCGACTCCCGGGTTTACGCCATTCTCCTGCCTCAGCCTCCTGAGTAGCTGGGACTACAGGCGCCCGCCACCTCGCCCGGCTAGTTTTTTGTATTTTTTAGTAGAGGCGGGGTTTCACCGTGTTAGCCAGGATAGTCTCGATCTCCTGACCTCGTGATCCGCCTGTCCCGGCCTCCCAAAGTGCTGGGATTACGGGCTTGAGCCACCACGCCCGGCCCACCTTCCTGATTTTATGGATGTGCAACCAAGTCTGGGGAAAGGAACCAAAGAAATGTCTATGTCACTAATGAAGTGAAAGTGGAGGCTACTGTTCAATCTGCTGCCTCGAGGTCCGAAAATAGAGACGACTGCTCAGCCACATCATGACAGCATGCAGAGGTTAAGGAAGAAGCAAGAACTGGGCTCACACCCTAGCTTGACCTCTATTTCCTGAGATGATCTTAGACAAGTCACTGCACATGTCTTGGTCAGCACATTTTCATCGCTGAAAATGAATTCGCCTTATCTGGTCTTTCACATGGAAATTTTTTTTTTTTCTCAGCTCACTGCAACCCCCACCTCCCGGGTTCAAATGATTCCATGCCCAGCTGGAAATAATTTTTAAAAGAGAAAAAATGGGCTGGGCGCGGTGGCTCAAGCCTGTAATCCCAGCACTTTGGGAGGGTGAGACGGGTGGATCACGAGGTCAGGAGATCGAGACCATCCTGGCTAACACGGTGAAACCCCGTCTCTACTAAAAATACAAAAAACTAACCGGGCAAGGTGGCGGGCGCCTGTAGTCCCAGCTACTCAGGAGACTGAGGCAGGAGAATGGCGTGAACCCGTGAGGCGGAGCTTGCAGTGAGCTGAGATCCGGCCATGCACTCCAGCCTGGGCGACAGAGCGAGACTCCGTCTCAAAAAAAAAAAGAGAAAAAATGGGCCTGGCACGGTGGGTCATGCCTGTAATCCCAGCACTTTGGGAGGCCAAGGCAGGCGGGTCACAAGGTCAGGAGATCGAGACTCTCCTGGTTAACATGGTGAAACCCCGTCTCTACTAAAAATACAAAAACAAAAACTAGCCGGGCTTGGTGGCACAAGCCTGTAGTCCCAGCTTACTCGGGAGGCTGAGGCAGGAGAATCACTTAAACCCCAGAAGGTGGAGGTTGCAGTAAGCCGAGATTGCACCACTTCACTCCAGCCTGGGTGACACAGCGAGACTCGGTCTCAAAACAAAGAAAAAATGAATAAAAAGGAACCATCCTGGCTGGGTGCGGTGGCTCACACCTATAATCCCAGCACTTTGGGAGGCTAAGGCAGGCAGATCACGAGGTCAGGAGATCGAGACCATCCTGGCTGACATGGTGAAACCCTGTCTCTACTAAAAATACAAAAAATTAGCCAGGCGTGGTGGCGGGCACCTGTCGTCCCAGCTACTCGGGAGGCTGAGGCAGGAGAATGGCGTGAACCCAGGAGGCGGAGCTTGCAGTGAGCTGAGATCGCACCACTGCACTCCAGCCTGGACAACAGAGTGAGGTTCTGTCTCAAAAAAAAAAAAAAAAAAAAAAAAAGGAACCACCCTTATATATCCCTTCCAAGGGAATGAAAAATAAGACCCACTTACAAATATTCTGGTA
The DNA here is from genome assembly GCF_008728515.1 of Papio anubis. Classification (NCBI taxonomy): domain Eukaryota; kingdom Metazoa; phylum Chordata; class Mammalia; order Primates; family Cercopithecidae; genus Papio; species Papio anubis. The sequence goes on from NC_044976.1 coordinate 25,213,888, forward strand.
AAAGCTCTGGACCATCTCCCTAGAGAAATACAGAAACACACATGCAAATGTAGTTTTACATTCCTTCTCAGACTCCTTGGAACCCTCCTGAGGACCCCAGGTTAAGAACCCTTGTAACAGGCCAGGCGCAGTGGTTCACGCCTGTAATCCCAACACTTTGGGAGGCTGAGGTGGGTGGATCACAAGGTCAGGAGATTGAGACCATCCTGGCTAACATGGTGAAACTCCGTCTCTACTAAAAATATAAAAAAAATTAGCCGGCCGTGGTGGTGGGTGCCTATAGTCCCAGTTACTCGGGAGGCTGAGGCAGGAGAATGGCTTGAACCCAGGAGGCAGAGCTTGCCGTGAGCAGAGACTGCACCACGACCGCACCCTTGTAACGGACAATTGAAAAGTGGTATTATTAATGCCTTTGGCCTCTTTCAGCTGCCAGCAGAACAGGGTAGCACACTGTACTCACGTCATCTGAGTGAGACTCTTCTTCCTCTTCCTTCCTTGCTTCTTCCTCAGGCTCTCCACAGGGGCTGGCTGGTATATCTGCCAGGCAGGTTCCCTGGGGTATTTCCTCACCCTCTGCTGTATACACAAGCTCTTCCTGCTCCACAGTCTCTGCGTCCTCATACTCAAAAGGCACATTGCCGTAGCGCCGGTAGGAACCTGTCTTGGGGAACTGGAGCTGCAGCTGGGTGATGATCCGAGGGGGTAGGCGGCAGGCCCGGATCAACTCCAAAAAGACCCGCAGGGGAGTCCCCACATTCCCATTGGGCATCAGCACCGGTGGGTTCAGCTCTGGCAGCTGCTTCAGGTCAGCCAGGGTGAAGGCTTCATTCTCAGCCTTCCGACTCTGCATTTCCTTCCGGGTCTTGAAGGGAAAGGAGCCTAAACCTTGGGAAGGAGGGAGAATAGATCTTGAAACCCAGAAGCCTCCAGCAACACTTGAGCCAGAAATTGGCCAATGTTTAAATCTATTAGCCTTTCCCTAGTAAACAGACTTAGACAAAATAAAAATAAATAAATCCAGGCTGACACAGTGGCTCACGCTTGTGATCCCAGCACTTTGGGAGGCTGAGGCAGGAGGATTGCCTGAACTCAGGAGTTCAAGACCAGCCTGGGCAACATGGTGAGACCCTTATCTCTACAAAAAATAAAAAAGTTAGCTGGGAGTGGTGGTGCACCCTGTGATCCCAGCTCCTTGGGAGGCTGAGGCAGGAGGACTGCTTGAGCCTGGGAAGTGAGGCTGTAGTGAGCCGAGACTGCACCACTGCACTCCATCTCGGGTGACAGAGTACCCTGTCTCAAAAATAAATAAATAATAAAATAAATCCATTAGCCTAATGCTGTTCCTCCCTCTCAAACTTCTCCAGGCCTTTTCATCTCTCCCCAAGCAGAACTACAAAACTACCTAGTAGTTTCATGTCATTTCTCATCACCTTGGCTGGGCATACAAGTTTCTTCCAGCTCTCGCTCCTGAAGCCTTTTTTTTATTTCTCTTTTTTTTTTTTTTGAGACAGATTCTCACTGTGTCACCCAGACTGGAGTATGCAGTTGTGCAATCTCAGCTCACTGCAACCTCCGTCTCCCGGGTTCAAGTGATTCTCGTGTTTCAGCCTCCCGAGTAGCTGGGATTACAGGCATGTGCCACCATGCCTGGCTGATTTTTGTATTTCTAGTACAGACAGGGTTATGCCATGTTGCCCAGGCTGGTCCTGGCCTCAAGCAATCCACCCATCTGATGACCTTTTGATTCTCAACTGTCACCAACTCCCACCTCCTGCATGTCTTCATACCATGTGCTTCAGCCACACCAAACAATTTTTCTCCTCATTTCTTTTTTTCCTCCTTCTTCTTTTTTTTTTTTTTTTTTTTTTTTTTTTGAGATGGGGTCTCGTTCTGTCACTCAGGCTGGAGTACAGTGGCACAATCTTGACTCACTGCAACCTCCATTTCCTGGGCTCAAGCGATCCCCCCACCTCAACCTCGCAAGTAGTTGGGACTACAGGCATGCGCCACCACAACTGGTTAATTTGTATTTTTGGTAGAGATGGAGTTTCACCATGTTGCCCAGGCTGGTATTGAACTCCTGAGCTCAAGAGATCCGCCTACGCACCTCCCAAAGTGCTGGGATTACAGGCACCAGCCACTGCAACCCGGCCCACAATGAACAATTTAGCATGCCCTGAAAGTTTCACAGACTTTCAAATCTGTGTCTTTGCAAATGCCATTTACCTTGAAACCCAGAAACACCATTCTCTCCTATTAACTCCTATTTATTTTTCAAGACCCAGATGGAAAGTCACATTTCATGATAAGTCTAGGAAGTCAGTTTCTCCCTTCTCTGTCATCTCACAGCACTTAGTGATAAACAGTATAGGCTCTGGAACAGACGCCTAGGTTTGTTGTAGCCCTGACACTAAGTAACTCTGTAACCTCAGGTGAGTCACATAACTTCGCTTCCCTCAGTTTCTTCACCTATAAAATGGGAGAAACAATAGCTCCTATCTCATAGGACTGTTGTGAGGGGTAAGAAAACAAAAGGCTTAGAACAGTGCCTACTAAATACACAGAGTGCTCAGCGAATGCTAACAATTAGAATGACATCTCTGTGGCAATTACCTTTTTCCAAATCTCTTCCTTTGTGGATTCTGAGCACACACTATGTGCAACTGTTCTCTGCATACCCAGCTAGTCACACTAGGTCTAGCAAGAGAAGCATCTGTTGAATGTGTGAACTGGAGGGCTCTGACACTGTCCTGTTTCCCCATCAGACTGATTTCCTATAAAAGTGGGAGCTGTCCAGAGAAAAGATTGTCTCTTCATTTGCATCTTACTGAAAGGACTGGGTAGGAAGCACAGAGAGAGAGCAGGAGAGAAAGACAGTAAGAAGGTTAGAGACTGGATTTCCTTTTTTCCTTCTGTGTTAGTGCAAAATCAACCCCTTGGATAGAGAAAGGGTCTCAGAAGAGACCTAACAAAATGAAAGCTCTTCCGAATAAGCCTCTCCGGTTTATTTTTCTCCATGCATTGAACTAACTCCCTGCAAGTTGAGCCTGAAGCTGTCTAGAATATGACCTAAACTCCTAGAGTCCTAACCAGACTGACTTATCCTCACCACTCTTCTGACAAGGTGCCTCTGTTCCAGGCCCGTAGGCCCAGTCTACTACTCACTCTTACCTGATGCCTCCGTAGGTAGCCGAAGTCTGCGGATGAGACAGCGACCCGGTAGCCAGGTCCCGTGAGAATCCAGCCACCGGCGGCCCGAGTACATGCGAAGAAGCCTCTGAGCTTGAGCCAACCCCCTTACCGAGATGACGCAGCAGCAGGTGCGGGTCTGGATCGGAGCAGAGTCTCGAGTGGAGAGAGGCCGGACATCGGTGGCCGAAGTCTGGGCGAGAAGCTGGCTCCCAGCGGCTGGGTCCGTAGGAGTTAGGGCAGAGTTAGGAGCGGCCTGCGGAGGGGCCCGCTCAGGCCGATGCCGGTAGTGGAAACAGAGGAAGCCACCGCCGCGGTCTTCTCGGAACTGGCTAAAGTAGCTCCGTAAATGGGCCGAGCGCAACACAGAGGGGATACCGCTCACTACCAGGTAAACTGTCGCTTCCTCCTCCGCCTCGCCGGGCACCGCCATGTTGGATTGTCACATGATCTGCTGGAACCAAGTCTCAAGTCTCGCGAAAACACCGCGAGCAACGCTCCAGCGTCTGCGTTGCGAGATTGTGAAAATTCTAACTAGTCCGTTGGTGTTGGGGTTGTGGAATCTGCAGCCGGAAGATCCGAAGTCTTCTGTGTTGCTTTCCCACAGAGGGAAGCTGGCGATGATGGAAAAACTGACCTGGAAAATGGGGTCATAGAGTTCTTTCATAAAGCTCTAATGAGTACCAAATAAGAAGCCTGCGGGAGGGGTCATTTTTGAGGTATTTAGTTGTGAATCTTGCACACCTAATCTCAACCTTCCTCAGTTCTGAACCTTTAGTCGTTCTTCCATTTATTTTTCCAAAATGTGTTGATGAACTCCCACAAATCGGTAAGAAAAAGATAACCCAGTAGAAAAATGTGCCACAGATATTTCACAAAAGAGGAAACACGCAGGTCCAATTTACAATGAAAGTGCTATGAGTTGCTAGAGGCTTACGTTAAAGAAAAGATGCACAACTCAGTAATAAAGCAAATGCAGCGAGACCCACTTTGCATCCACCACTTTGGCAAACTTTAAAACCTTCGAATCGATGGCAACATGGTGGAACTGAAGCTCTCATACACTGTTGTTGGAAATGTAAGTTGATACAACCACTTTGGAAAACAGTTGACTTTATCTAGTAAAAGCGAAGTTGCTACACAGCATTTGACTCAACACTTGTAGGTAATATTTTATTTATTTTTGAGTTGGGGTCTCTGTCGCCCAGGCTGGGACGACAGATGTGCTGGGACCACAGATGCACCCCACTATGCCTGGCTTTTTTTTTTTCTGAGATGGAGTCTCGCTCTGTCACCCAGGCTGGAGTGCAGTGGTGTGATCTCAGCTCACTGCAAGCTCCGCCTCCCGGGTTCATGCCATTCTCCCGCTGCAGCTTCCCGGGTGGCTGGGACTATAGGTGCCCGCCACCACGACCGGCTAATTTTTTGTATTTTTAGTAGAGACGGGGTTTCACCGTGTTAGCCAGTATGGTCTCGATCTCCTGACCTCGTGATCCGCCTGCCTTGACATCCCAAAGTGCTGGAATTACAGGCGTGAGCCACCGCGCCCCGCCGAATTTTTAAAACTATTTGTAGAGACGGGGTCTCACTACCTTGCCCAGGCTGGTATTGAACTCCAGTGCTCAAGCAATCCACTGGCCTCAGCCTTCCAAAGTGTTAGGATTACAAGGGTGAGCCACGGTGCCCCGCTTTTTTGTTTGTTTGTTTTGTTTTGTTTTGTTTTGTTTTGTTTTGTTTGAGATGGAGTCTCACTCTGTCATCCAGGCTGGAGTGCAATGGTGTGATCACGGCTTACTGCAACCTCCGCCTCCTGGGTTCAAGCAATTCTCCTGTCTCAGCCTCCCAAGTAGCTGGGACTACAGGTGCGTGCATCACCACGCCTGGCTAATTTTTGTATTTTTAGTAGAGATGGGGTTTCACCATATTGGTCAGGCTGGTCTCAAACCCCTGACCTAAGATGATCCACCCGCCTTGGCCTCCCAAAGTACTGGGGTTACAGATGTGAGCCACCGCACCCGACCCTCTTTGTCCGTTTTTTTAATTGGGTTATTCGATTACTATTGATTCATTGATTCATAATTCAGACAAAGTCTAACATTATACTGGGTGATAGGAGGAATCTATACACTGAGAGACCTCAAACAAAAACAAAAAATAAAGGGCTGAGCGCGGGGGCTTACGCCTATAATCCCAGCACTTTGACAAACCGGCGTAGGAGGATACCTTGAGCCTAGGAGTTTGAGACCAGCCTGGCCAAGTTGGCAAGACCCTTGTCTAAACAGAAAAGAAATTACTGCACATGTTTATCGGAAGACTTATTGATAATGTTGACTTTTACCCAAGCCCTGTGATCCTGGAACACTAAAGCTTAAGAAATGCCTCCCCACTGTTTTGTGTTCTGGAACACAGCATACTGCAAAAAAACATCCTTCCTCAAGTGAGTTAGATAAGACCAGTGTATGCCCCTCTGGTTCACCAATGACAAAGCCAGACACAGACTCCAAATTCCAAATCTCCTCGTGAAAGCTTTGAGGAACTTCTTCTCCCCACTGATCAGTTGGAACAAACTTTGGTTAAAATTTCTCTCCTTCCCCCGGGTTCCTGAACTTTGGCTTACCCTCAGCTTGAGCCAGCACACATCTCCTCCTTAACAGCCCCTCTTGAGAATAGGCTGGCTTCAGGGTAAAGCATCACCTGATCTCCTGTCCCATCTTGCCACTCCTGATCATCCCACTTCCTCCCTGTTTACTGCCCTGTTTACTCCTCCCTATGAGAGAAGAACCGTTTTTGCCTAACCCTTGAGTCACTTGCAGATATTATGGTCAGAGGGTCCTCCCTGCTGCAATATTCTTCCTCCCCCTATTGCAGTAGTTCCTTTCTTCCCTTGCAATAATCCTTTCTTTTTTTTTTCTTTTCTTTTTTTTTTTTTTGAGACGGAGTCTCGCTCTGTCGCCCAGGCTGGAGTGCAGTGGCCGGATCTCAGCTCACTGCAAGCTCCGCCTCCCGGGTTCACGCCATTCTCCTGCCTCAGCCTCCCGAGTAGCTGGGACTACAGACGCCCGCCACCTCGCTCGGCTAGTTTTTTGTATTTTTTAGTAGAGACGGGGTTTCACCGTGTTAGCCAGGATGGTCTCGATCTCCTGACCTCGTGATCCGCCTGTCTCGGCCTCCCAAAGTGCTGGGATTACAGGCTTGAGCCACCGTGCCCGGCCCTGCAATAATCCTTTCAAATAAAATCTCTCCTGGCGCGGTGTGGTAACTCACACTTGTAATTTTAGCACATCGGGAGATTGAGGTGAGAGGATCACTTGAGCCCAAGAGAGCAAGGCTACAGTGAGCCATGATTGTACCATGCACTCCCACCTGGGCAGCAGAATGATAATCTGTCTCAAAAAAAAAAAAAAATTATAATGACTGGGCGCAGTGGCTAATGCCTGTAATCCCAGCACTTTGGGAGGCCAAGGCGGGTGGGATTACATACAGGCATGTAATCCCAAGTGATCTGCTGGGGCGGGCAGATCACTTGAGGTCCGGAGTTTGAGGCCAGCCTGGCCAACATGGTGAAATCCCCGTCTCTACTAAAAATACAAAAATTAGCCAGGCATGCTGGCATGAGCCTGTAATCCCAGCTCCTCAGGGAAGCTGAGGCACGAGAATCGCTTGAACCCAGGAGGCGGAGGTTGCAGACGGCCGAGATCACACCACTACACACTCCATCCTGGGCAACAGAGCGAGACTCTGTCTCAAAAAAAAAAAAAAAAAATTATTATAATAAAATCTCTCCTTACCAAGTCTGGATTTGTTTTTATTTCACAGTATATATAAATATTCATAGCTACAGTCCTTATAAATGCAAAAATCTGGCTTTTTGTGCTAATAACTTCAGGCAAAGCCAGTTAGAAAACACAGAATTGTTTTATTTATGCAAAGTTCCAAAAATGCAAACTAAAAACTATTCTTAGGGCTACATAAATGAATATACTTTAAAATCAGAAAGAAAAGCAAATAAATTATTAACATAAAATCCAAGGTAGTTGTTACCTTTGGAGAGAAATGATAGATTTAGAAAGGGACTTCAAAGTTAATGGTAATAATGACCTATGAAACAATAATAGAGTTCATTCTACTGTTATTCTTTATACTTTACACATATTTATCAACATTGTTTTACTCAATATTTAAAATGTAAAAATATTAAAAGTGAAAATAACTCATTTCAGAAAGCAATAGTTACCTTGTGATAGCAAATATACAACTATATGATGAATTTTAAAAATTGAAAAACATGGCTAGGCATAGTGGCTCACACTTATAATCCCATCACTCTGAGAGGCCGAAGCAGAAGGATCGCTTGAGGCCAGGAGTTGGAGACCAGCCTGGGCAACATAGTAAGACCCTGTCTCTACAAAAACTAATAAAAATAAAAAATTTAAAAAGTCTTCTAATGAGTGGGAAATTGTAGCTAGGACAATTATATCTAGGTTTAAACCCACATCATATCTGGATTTTATTTATTTTTTATTTTATTACATACTTTTTTTTTTTTTGTCACCCAGGCTGGAGTGCATGCAGTGATGCAATCTGGCTTACTGCAATCTCCATCTGCCAGGTTCAAGCCATTCTCTTGCCTCTGCTTCCTAAGTAGCTGGGACTACAGGCCAGCACCACACCCAGCTAATTTTTGTATTTTTACTAAAGACGGGGTTTCACCATGTTGGCCAGGCTGGTCTCGAACTCCTGACCTCAGGTGATCCGTCCACCTCGGCCTCCCAAAGCGCTGGGATTACAGGTGCAAGCGACTGAGCCTGGCCTATTATTGTATGATATTTTAACATTATATAATATTTTATTAGTTTTACGTGTATGTGGGGATCTTCACAAGAGAGTGAAGTCTGAAGAACTGGTCAAAACAAGATGTTGCCCAGGCTGGAGTGCAATGGCACAATCTCAGCTCACTGCAACCTCTGCCTCCTGGGTTCAAGCGATTCTCCTGCCTCAGCTTCCCGAGTAGCTGGGATTACAAGAGCCTGCCAACATGCCCGGCTAATTTTTGTATTTTTAGTAGAGACAGGGTTTCACCATGCTGGCCAGGCTGGTCTCGAACTCTGGACCTCAGGTGATCCTCCCACCTCGGCCTCCCCAAGTCCTGGGATTACAGGCATGAGCCACAGTGCCCAACTACAACATGCTTTTATACTTTTTAGACAACAATAAATTTGAGAAGTCACAGGACAAGGGATATCTAGCTAGGGGCAGTAGATTTCTAGGTGAGTGATGAGGAGATATTTGAGGTGGAACCAGTGGAAGATAAGGGTTACCTTGGAAAGTATATTTATTCAGGTCCGTTGCAGCCCCGAGTTCCCAGTCTCTGGTAATCAGGGCTATTTTTTTGCCCTGGTATAGAGAGGGTATCCCTCACAGAGGAATCTTGATGGCTTGCTGCATGTGGGAAGAGGCAGGTCAGTTCGCCCTTTCTGAAACTACAATTTCTCCAAGGTTTCCAACTCAAAATGATCAAGATACCAATTTGGCACATTGGCATGTCCTTCACTCCTTGAGTTTCTTCGTCTATAAAATGGATGGAGGCCGGGTGTGGTGGCTTACGCCTGTAATCTCAGCACTTTGGGAGGCGGAGGTGGGCAGATCACCTGAGGTCGGGACTTTGAGACCAGCCTGGCCAACATGGTGAAACCCCTTCTCTACTAAAAAATACAAAAAAGGCTGGGCGTGGTAGCTCACGCCTACAATCCCAGCACTTTGGGAGGGCGAGGCGGGCGGTTCACCTGAGGTTGGAAGTTCAAGACCAGCCTGACCAAATGTAGAAACCCCGTCTCTACTAAAAATACACAATTAGCTGAGCGTGGTGGCGCACTCCTGTAATCCCAGCTACTTGGGAGGCTGAGGCACGAGAACTGCTTGAACCCAGGAGGTGGAGGTTGCAGTGAGCCGAGATCGCATCACTGAACTCTACCCTGGGCAACAGAGTGAGACTCTGTCTCAAAAAGAAAGATAAAGCGGATGGAGATAATGATAGTACTTTCAGCACAGAGTTGTGAGAATGAAATACCATAATCCAGGAAATGTGTTTAGAGCACAAATGTTATGTGGTTATAGTTTAGTAGCTACCCAGAGTAAGCAGCCATAGCCTGGGGTTTCTTCTGGTCATACCCTGCCAGGAAGAGGAGGTCGCCTTTGTTAACTCTGACTCCCCTGAGATCTTAGCATTGTCGCCTCCATCGGTTTCATTGATACTTCCTTTCTGTGCTGTCTTGTTCTGTGAGGTGGTCCCTGTCATCTCTCCAGGCCCATTTCCTGATACCCTGGGCCCCACACATCACTTGCAGTTAATTAAGCACCCCTTACTCTCTGACATCTCTGTGCCTTTGCATATATCTGTTTGGAATGTCCATCCCTTGGGTTGCCTAGCAAAACCCTATTTGTTCTCTTTAGCTCAAACCAGTCACCACTTGGGTGAAGCATTTTTCCCACCTTGAGGCAGATTTAATCTGTCCTGTTGCCTGTTGTCTGTACCCCTATCACAGCTCAGATCACTCTGCATTACAATTACTTATGTGTCTTCCTCTGCCACAGACAAGGTGTTTCATGAGAGTAAGAAATGTATCTTATTTATTCTGTGCCCCCTACCCCAGCATCTAGCACAGGGGTTGGTACAAGTGGAGGTTGAGAGATGTTGAGTGATAGAATGAATTAATGGATGGATAGTGGGTGTTGGCTTTTTGCCAGCATCACGGGTTCTAGGATATTTGAATGCCCCAAGGACAGGGTGGGGTTAATGCAGGGCACAGCATGCGTCAGCTGTCTTACTGCTTAATAGGCAGTCAACGATTTGGCTAATGAAGATAGAGATAATGATGGCAATAAAATGGTTCTCTAGGCTGACCCAGAGCCACAGCCACTCTCCTGCTTTCCAGTGAGTCATCCCTGGCTGGGCCTGAGGACAGGAATCATGGCTGAGAGGTAGATGGTCAGTCAACAGTGGCTGAACTGGCTCCAGACCGCCTGATCCTGGCCATGACTCACTCCAGCTTGTGCTGCTGACAAGAACCCTCCAGAATTACACAGGTTTGAGTACAAGTCTCAGCACAGGCCAGGTGCGGTGGCTCACGCCTGTAATCCCAGCACTTTGGGAGGCTGAGGTGGGTGGATCACTGAGGTCAGGAGTTTGAGACCAGCCTAGCCAACATGATGAAACCCTGTCTCTGCTGAAAATACAAAAATTAGCCAGGCTTGGTGGTGGGCACCTGTAATCCCAGCTACTCGGGAGGCTGAGGCAGGAGAACCGCTTGAACCTGGGAGGTGGAGGTTGCAGTGAGCGGAGATCGCACCACTGCACTCCAGCCTGGGCAACAAGAGCGAAACTCCGTCTGAAAAAAAAAGAGTCTCAGCACAGACAGTGATCAGCCCAGACCTTAAGTTACATACCCATCTGAGCCTGTTTCCTCCTCTTCCCTCATTAGCAATGAGATACAGATCCCAACCCAGGATGCTGATCATGGAGACATTCTTCCCCACTTTTGGAAAGCCTACAGTCTCATGGAGAAAGCACAATTCCCCTTACTACATTGTACCATAATTATCTCTTTAGTTTTGCCGTATTTGTCTTTATGTTCCTTGCACAAGGCAAGGAAGTAGGGCACGGGGAATGACTCAAGAAATGCAGACAAGAAACAGAAGTGTAGCTCCCAAACCATGTGGACTGGTAGGGAAGAAATTTGAAAAGGATCAAGGTAGAGATTTTTCTTGTTGTTTTTTTTATTTGTTTTGAGACAGGGTCTTGCTCTGTTGCCCAGGCTGCAGTGCAGTGATGCTACCATGCTCACTGCAGCCTCCAACTCCCAGCTCAAGTAATCCTCCCACTTCAGCCTCTCGAGTGGCCAGGACTACAGGCATGAGCCACCATACCTAGCTTATTTTATTTTATTTATATTTTTGAGACGGAGTCTTACTCTGTCACCCAGCCTGGAGTGCAGTGGTGCAATCTCGACTCACTGCAACCTCTGCTGCCCCAGTTCAAGCGGTTTCCCTGCCGCAGCCTCTGGAGTAGCTGGGATTACAGACATCTGCCACCACACCTGGCTAATTTTTGTAGTTTTAGTAGAGACGGGGTTTCACCATCTTGGCCAGGCTGGTCTTGAACCCCTGACCTTGTGATCCCCCCGGCCTTATTTTTTAATTTTTTTGAGATAGAGTCTCACTCTGTCGCCCAGGCTGGAGTGCAGTGGTGCGATCTCGGCTCACTGCAACCTCTGCCTCCCAGGTTCAACTGATTCTCCTGTCTCAGCCTCCCAAGTAGCTGGAATTACAGGCGAGTGTTGCCATGCCTAGCTAATTTTTGTATTTTTAGTAGAGACAGGGTTTCACCATTGTTGGCCAGACTGGTCTTGAGCTCCCAACCTCAGGTGATCCGCTTGTCTTGGCCTCCAAAAGTGCTGGGATTATAGGTGTGAGCCACCGTGCCTGGCCCCTAGCTAATTTTATAATTTTTTGTAGAGACAGGAATCTCACTACATTGCCCAGGCTGATCTTGAACTCCTGGGCTCAAACGATCCTATCACCTCAGCCTCCCAAAGTGCTGGGATTACAGGCATGAGCCACCAGTAGTGCCTGGCAAGGTAGACTTAATAAGGGAAGCTATTTGGATGACGGAAAAAATTAAATAAGTTGAGGAAAAAAGCCTAGGGTGGGCATGGCAGGGAATGCTTCCTAATGGTTGTTCAGGGCTAGAGAAGGGGAAGGGTAAGAGGTGGAAAGATCCAGCTTTTTTCAGAGGTGGGAGGATTCAGAGAGGTGTGGCAGTTAATTAATAGAGGCAGAAACTGGCAGGGCATAAAAGATGTAGAATGACCCTAAATCCCTGAATCTTCTGGATTTGGGTCCTATGTGGGAAACAGGGCTTCTGCTCTTGAAAGAGTGGTTTCATGCGTCTACAAGGTTACACAGGGTGATGTGTGCCAGAGGGATGGGGAGGGCAGGTAGAGAGAGGCCCGGGAGACTGAGGTCTGAGTTTGGGGCATCTGGTGGGAGGTGGGGGGATGCAGGACTTGTTCTGGGCCCTGAAGGATGCCTTTATTGGGGATTTGATTTGGTCCCAGCTGGGGACAGTTGTTGAGCTGAGAGGAGGATGGACATTGAAGTCACCACGGGGAAAGAGGATGAATGGTTAGTTGGGGGTCCCAAATGCCAGGCAGAGCAGTTGGCCTGGGCTCACAGGCTCTGAGAGGACCCTGAAGATGTGCAGACACAGGTCTGCCTACTTAGGGGGCCACTTTTCCCTTTCCTGTGACACGGGGAAGATGAACACACTCTGGATGGGGGTGTCTCCACACTGTGTGCCCCACCCTCAGGTGCAAGGGTGCGTACTTGTGCTGTGTGACTGTGTCAGGGTCTGCAGTACGTTGCTGAGTGACTGTATCTGGGCAGTGCTTTTCTGGGCTGTAAGTGGGTGGTTGGAGAGTCTGTTTTCTGGGTCCGTGTAGGCGTGCCTGAGTTGTACATCTTAGTGTGTGTGTGTGTTGGGGGGGTCCAAGTTGTGTTGTTTGTATTTGTGTGAGATCTCAGCTGTGTTTTTGTCTCTATCTGGTGTCTGACTTGTGAGTGAGAGGCTGGGCAAGGGACAGGGTTCCCCTTGCTGCTGGCACTGGGTCACCATAATGGGTATGAGGCCAATCAGCTGTCGTCCTAACCTGGGGGGCTTAGAGAAAGGCCTGAATGATGACACCTAGACTCTTATCCCCAAGTGAATGGCCTCTTATTGAGCAATCATTAACTGGGCACCTGTGAGAAGAATCCAAACTGTTATGGTGAAGGGGGTGGGGACTGGTCAGGGCAGGACTTACCGCTGGCGAAAGGGGGAGGCCAGAAAATCCTATAGGCATGTGTGTTGTTATCACTCCTTCCTGCTCACCCTTCAGGTCACTCACCCTTACCCATGGCGACTGGGTCAAAATATTTAACAAACAGTGAGGCACAGACATTGACCAATCAGAATAGACACAAGTCATATTCTGAATGGAGCAGTCAGGGAGGTAATGGCTATGCCAAGAGTTGCCTCTTTAGTTGTTAGACAGTGGGAATGTCTGGGAGGAGAATCCCAGGAGAGGGGCTGGGGCAGAGGGGCAGGGAAGGAAAGTTGGGAGGCCTCAGGGCGGTGGCTGTGATCCAAGTGTCATGGAAGGGTTTCAGACTTAAACAACTGATGTAGTCAAATCCTGGTGGTCCAGCTAAACCTTGCTCTGCCTTGGTGTTCAAGTAGTTGCCAGGCCAGCCCTGGGTGCCCTTGTCCTTTCCCTTTGGGAAAATAATGGACCACCATCTTTTGTCATCTGCAGGAATGGGGGAAGTGAATGATCTTAAACTGCAGAAATGGCAGTGACCTTGTCTGTTTCAATTCGGGAATGGACTGCTTCCTGATTGGCTGTGATTGGGCTTTAACTGTGGTGAGAGGGCGCATGAAGTGGGTAGGAGCCAGGAGAGTGGTTAGTGAAGGGTTTGGGAACAGGAGAGCAACCTCCTTCCCCTGAGGATAAAGGCAATGAGGTGATGGGATTGTGAACTGATACTGTTCCCTGGAAAATTAGTTCCAGCAACCCTGTGGATTTTTTCCCTTGGGCTACCTCTGATAGGAGCAGGGTGGGCCCTGGAGGTGAGACAGTCCCTTCTATATGCACAAACGACAGTATCAGGCTCCAAGTGTTTCATACCTTTTATTACAAAAATCAATAACTTAATTCAGTTCTGTATAAAGTCAGTAGGACTTCTGGTCCAATGAGCAGCCTAAGCTTTCATTCCCATCCCAACAAGGGACAGGAGTCTTGGCCCAGAGGCTGTGGGGACCACCAAGAGCCTTCCAGGCAGCTGGAGCACTGTGTCCAAACCAAGGAAGTCCAATGTGGGGTGTGGCTGAGTGAAGGGCTGTTCCTAAGGAGCCAAGTGCTGTCTATACAGCCTTGCCCCCTCCGGGAGCATTGGGTCACCTCTGGGGATGGCCAGGCTGAATCAGCACTGCCAGCCTCTGCCCACCTGATCTCTGCCTGGGCTGCAGCTGGTCACCTCAGCAAGAGCATGTCCCCAAGAAGGCCAGCGATGTCAACATCTCCAATGATAGGGCGAAAAAAGAGGTCCCCAAGCAGGCTGGTCGGAATGGACTTGAGGGTGGAGGCTGTGAGGAGGACACGGGCCAGGCGGCCTTGGGCTGCTGGGCACCAGGGCTCCAGGACTTCACACAGCGCCCAGTGAGCCTCCTGCTGCAGGTGCCCAATGTGGGAGGCGGCTTGGAGGCCTGGCACATCTGTGGGCAGAGAGGGAGAAGAGGGTTGGTGAGCATCCTACTCCCAGCCACCAAAGGAAGAGACTGGCCCAAGATCTGGGCCATCAGAGACACCCCTCTGCCTCCTTTGCTCGGCCTTTGAGGTCCCACTACTACCTCCTCCTTTGGAGGAGGTAATTTATTTATCAATTTCCATTGTATTCATCCATCCATTTATGAAGAGGCAGTATGGAGTAATGGTTAAGAATCAGGTTTCCTGAGTATGAATCCCAGTACTGTCACTTAGCTGGGTGACCTTGGGCAAGTAACTTAATCTCTGGGCTTCAGTTTCTTTATTTGTAAAACGAGGATAATAATATTAATAGGACCTGTCTCCTAGGTTTTTATGAGATTTAAATGAACTAGTATATGTAAAACCCTTAGAATAGGGCCTAACATATGGTAAGTGTGATATGAGTATTTGCTACTATTATTGCAATTAACTACTACGATTTATGCGTGCCACAGGGACTCCTGGGGAACGCTCATCTCAGATGCTCTCCAGATTACAAAGAGCACTGTCTCATCTGCCGCTCTCCTGGCCGAATTCCACAAAGACTCCTTTCCTGTCCTCCCTACACCCCTTTCAGTTCTCTCTTCTAAGTGATCTTTCTGAACCCACAGAGGAGTTTCAGCTCTAGAGCTTCACCATGCAACCTTCCTTTGAAGATGTGACTGAGACACAGCTGTGTCTGCCCACCCCACCTCCCCCCCAGCCTTCTCTAAAGGTCAGAGCAAATTTCTCAGGCAGAGTGGCAAGGGCCAGTCTCTGGAGTGAATAGACCTGAGTTGCCATCCTGGTCTGTCCCTACCTGGTTGTGTTATCTTTAGCTCGTCACTTAGCTTCTCTGTACCTCTTCTGTGAGATGGCTATTTGATGAAAATGAGGAACCGGCCAAGCACAGTGGCTCACGCCTGTAATCTAGCACTTTGGGAGGCCAAGGTGGGTGGATCACCAGAGGGATCAGGAGTTCAAGACCAGCTTGACCAACATGGCGAAACCCCGTCTCCACTAAAAAATACAAAAATTAGGCCGGGCGCGGTGGCTCAAGCCTGTAATCCCAGCACTTTGGGAGGCCGAGACGGGCGGATCACGAGGTCAGGAGATCGAGACCATCCTGGCTAACACGGTGAAACCCCGTCTCTACTAAAAAATACAAAAAAAAAACTAGCCGGGCGAGGTGGCGGGCGCCTGTAGTCCCAGCTACTCGGGAGGCTGAGGCAGGAGAATGGTCTAAACCCGGGAGGCGGAGCTTGCAGTGAGCTGAGATCTGGCCACTGCACCCCAGCCTGGGCGACAGAGCAAGACTCTGTCTCAAAAAAAAAAAAAAAAAAAAATACAAAAATTAGCCGGGAGTTGTGGCGGGCACCTGTAATCCCAGCTACTTGGGAGGCTGAGGCAGGGAAAATTGCTTGAACCCAGGAGGCAGAGGTTGCAGTGAGCCAAGATCGCGCCACTGCGCTCCAGACTAGGTGACAGAGTGAGACTCTGTCTCAGAAAAAAAAAAAAAAAAGAAAATGTGGACCCCATGAGATAACAGATATCAAACCCTTAGAAGTTACCTTCCCTGGCTGGCTCCTGCTTCAGCCTTGCCCCCTACCCAGGAGTGTCTGGGAGCTCACCAGGGTTGAAGAGGATGGTCCCTTTCAGGCAGGCATATTCCTTGGGGCTCAGCTCCAGGCCCCAGAAGGACTCCAGACAGCACTGAAGCCACTGCACTGCAGCCAGGGAGGGCTGGGGTCTGTCTGGCGGCTGGCCACTGCCTCCACTGCTGCTGGGCTCCTCCAGTAGAATCTTCTTGAGTATGCTGGGCACTGGGGCCTCAGCCACTTCAAAGGTCACAGCATCTTGGGCCAACCCAAGCAGGAAGAGGGGGCCCCAGCAACCCTGCAGCAGCCGCCGCTGGTCCTGGGGAGGCAGCTGCCAGAAGGATGGCAGGTTCCTGAGGAAGGCCACTGTCTTGGCCAGAACATCCAAGGCCTCCCGGCAGGTGCGATGAGGTGCACATAGCTGGACGGGCCGGTGCTGCCTACATAGGCAGCGGCTACGGGGTCGGGGGACAGCCCTGAGGCTGGAGCTCAGAAGTGCGTAGAGAATGGCTGGGCGGCTTGCAGCTCCCTGGCATGGGCAGGCCCCTGGTTGGCTGGTGCTCATGGTTGGGATCTGCCCTTACTTCCAGCTCTCTGGCCCTCTGTTCTGCGCCGTGGGTGCTATTTATATTCCCAGTGAGTGGAAGGGGGGGAATGGCCCGACAACCTTGACTCCAGAAGTCATGTTCATTGAAAAAAACACACAGACACTGCCCCTGGCAGGAATGGTGGGGAAGTGGTGGGGGAGGGGGCATTGGGAACCCCACGTGGCACTGATATCACTTCAGTCAATGAAGTGGCCGGTGCAGGGCACAGGGCCACCTGCCGCTCACTCAGCTGCCCCTTATCGGATGACTCAAGTGGATAAACAAGGTCATTAACCCAGGCTGTACCAGGGCACCAAGGCCCCAGGTGCACAATCAGCAGGTGTCCCCATTGGTGCCTGCTCTTGTGTGCACAAAAGACTAGCGCTTTCGCTAAGCCAGGAAGTCAGCCCCAGAGCTGGGTGGGCCTTGAATGCAAGGCCCGACCTGGAAGTGCCTTATCACTAGCTTGTTTGCCTAACCTTGGGGCCCTGCTTCTGTTGTCGGCCAGGAGCAGGCTACAGGGAAGGGAGCCAGGACCCTGGGGGTGCTGGGAGGACTTTGCCCGCTGTCCAGTCTCGGAGGCCCCCGTCCTCTGGTTTCAGTTCTGGGCCCCCTGCAGGAATAAGGTCCTTCAGAATCCCTATCCCCTGCCTGATTCCTACCACTCCTGAAAGTCCAGTTCTGCTGAGAAGAACTCACAGAGTTATAATAAAAGATAGTTGCCAGCTGGGCATGGTGGCTCATGCCTGTAATCCCAGCACTTTGGGAGGCCGAGGAAGGGGGATCATTTGAGGTCAGGAGTTCAAGACCAGCCTGGCCAACATGGCAGAATCCTGTCTCTACTAAAAATACAAAAATTAGCCGGGCATGGTGGCATGTGCCTGTAGTCCCAGCTACCCTAGAGGCTGAGGCAAAAGAATCACTTGAAACTGGGAGGCAGAGGTTGCAGTGAGCTGAGATCATGCCACTGTACTCCAGCCTGGGCAACAGAGCAAGACCCTGTCTCAAAAAAAAATATATGTGTGTGTGTGTGTGTGTGTGTGTGTGTGTGTATGGTTGCCATTCTCTGAGCACCTGTTATGTGTCAGGCACTTCCCACTCTAATATTGGCAGCCTCCTTCTAAGGCTAGATTCTTACTTTGTGAGACTAAAAAAGTTAAAGTGACTTGCCCAAGGTCATCCCACCAGGAAGACCAAGCCCAGATCTTGCCTGACTCCAAAGTCCTTGTTTGTTCCCCTGGACCCATTGGCCCAATTGCACAGCCAGAGCCTGAGATTCTCTGAGCTTGTGGCTAGCTGCCCCCACCTTGCTGCTGCCTGCTTTGCAGCCTGCTCTGCCTACTTGTGATCTAGGCAGAAATGTTGCTCTGCTGCCATGTGGCTCCTCTGTCCCGGGCATCTTTCTCAGATGGTGGAGCACCGCGGATGAGAGAAGGTGGAGAGGCCCTTGGTTGTGTCATGTTTCTGGACCTTGGCCAGTCCAGCGTGGCAAGCCTTCTGCTGCATGCTGTTGGGCAGCCTGGTGCCCTGGATGGGGAGAGAGAGGCTCTGGCATCACCAGCTCTGGCATCTGCTCCAGAATCCATCACTTTTCAGTTGTGTGACTTGGGTTGATCCTTGAACCTCGATGAGCCTCAGGAGCCTCACTGGGACAATAATGCTTGCCTCTAGGGCTGCCATGGGGACAAAATGAGGTCCTGGTTGTTAAATTCCAAGTACTTTCTGGCATATGGTAGGAGGATTTTTCTGCCCCTTTCCTCTGTGGAGCTGAGCACCAGTGGACAAACAGGCATACCTCTTTCATTTGATTATTAGTCTTAATCCTTAAATTTATAAAGTTCCTTTCATGTCTTTAAATCTCACTGAATCTTCACAGTGTCCCCTCGAAGCAGACTCGAGTCAGACTGGCTGGGTCCAAATCCTGCTTCTTCACTTAGCTGAGTGACCTTGGGCAAATCACTTTCTCTTTCTGTGCCTCAGTTTCCTCATTTTTAAAATGATGACAAGAATATCTAGAGGTGGATATTGGTTTTATGGGGCCTGACGGTTACGATTTGGAGGATCCTCTTTAAGAAAAGAATACACAGGCCGGGCGCGGTGGCTCAAGCCTGTAATCCCAGCACTTTGGGAGGCCGAGACGGGTGGATCACGAGGTCAGGAGATCGAGACCATCCTGGCTAACACGGTGAAACCCCGTCTCTACTAAAAAATACAAAAAACTAGCCGGGCGAAGTGGCGGGCACCTGTGGTCCCAGCTACTTGGGAGGCTGAGGCAGGAGAATGGCGTAAACCCGGGAGGCGGAGCTTGCAGTGAGCTGAGATCCGGCCACCGCACTCCAGCCTGGGCGACAGAGCCAGACTCAGTCTCAAAAAAAAAAAGAAAAGAATACACACCCGGGTACGGTGGCTCACGCTTGTAATCCCAGCACTTTGGGAAGTTGAGGTGGGAGGATCGCTTGAGGCTTCAGGAGTTCAAGATCAGCCTGGTCAACACAGTGAGACTTCATCTCTACCAAAAAAAATTAGCCAGTGTGGTGGGGCACATCTGTAGCCCTAACTACTTGAGAGGCTGAGGCAAGAAGATGGTTTGAGCCCAGGACTTCAAGGCTACAGTGAGTTATGACTGTGTGACTGCCCTCCTGCCTTGCTCTAGACAGAGCAAGACTCTGTCTAAAAAACAAAAACAAAAACAAAACAAAACAACCTCCCCACACACACAAAACCTCCCCCCAAACCCTGAATATTTATATTTATTTGGTCAATGGGAACCCTTTTAAGCTGGGGTCCATGTCATTTTGGCCTGCTTCCATAATTCCTGGAACATTTGCTTTCTGGTATAACAAGATAACAACTTTTCCAGCCGCTGGAATCAACCAGTACTCCAAAGAGCTCTGATTCAATCTTTTAATGGAAAATAATATTTAGAAAGCATGAAGTAGGCACTAGAATCATACTAAAAAACCAAGAACTGGTCAGACGCGGTGGCTCACACCTGTAATCCGAACACTTTGGGGGCTGTAGTGGGTGAACTGCTTGAACCCAGGAGTTCAAGACCAGCTTGGGAAACATGGTGAAACCCCATCTCTGTAAAAAATACAAAAATTAGCCAGGCAGGTAGTGCACACCTATAATTCCGGCTACTCGAGAGGCTAAAGTGGGAGGATCACTTGAATCCAGGAGGGCAAGGCTACAGTGAGCTGTGATCATGCCACTCCACTCTAGCCTGGGCAACAGAGTGAGACCCTGACTAAAAATAGATAAATAAATAAAAATCGGGCCAGGCATGGTGGCTCATGCCTGTAATCCCCAACACGTTGGGAGATCAAGGCAGGCAGATCAACTGAGGTCAGGAGTTTGAGACCAGCCAGGCCAACATGGTGAAATTCTGTCTCTTCTAAAAATACAAAAATTAGTCAGGTGTGGTGGCATGCAATGGTAGTCCCAGCTACTAGAGAGGCTGAAGCGGGAGGATAACTTGAACCCGGGAGGCAGAGGTTGCAGTGAGCCGAGATCGTGCCACTGCACTCCAGACTGGGCAACAGAATGAGATCCTGTCTCAAAATAATAATAATAATAATAATAATAATAATAATAATAGGGCTGGATGTGGGGGCTCATACCTGTAATCCCAGCACTTTGGGAGGCCAAGGCGGATGGATCCCCTGAGGTCAGGAGTTCGACACCAGCCTGGCCAACATGGCAAAACTCCATCTGTACTAAAAATACAAAAGTCAGCCTGGCATGGTGGCACATGCCTGTAGTCCCAGCTTTTCAGGAGGCTGAGGCAGGAGAATCCCTTGAACCCAGGAGGCAGAGGTTTCACTGAGCCGAGATTGTGCCACTGCAGTCTAGCCTGGGTGAGACACAGTGAGACTCTGTCTAAAAATACTAATAATAAATAAAAATAAATAAATAAAATAAACCGTCTGGGCATGGTGGCTCAAGCCTGTAATCCCAGCACTTTGGGAAGCTGAGGCGGCCGGATCACTTGAGGCCAGGAATTTGAGACCAGCCTGGCCAACGTGGCAAAACCGTCTCTACTAAAAATACAAAAATTAGCCAGGCGTGGTGGTGCATACTTGTAATCCCAGCTACTCAAGAGGCTGAGTCAGGAGAATCGCTTGAACCCGGGAGGCGGAAGTCACAGTGAGCCAAGATCCCACCACTGCACTCCAGCCTAGGTGACAAGAGTGAGACTCTGTCTCAAAAAAAAAAAAAAAAAGAAACCAGAATCGTTCATTGTTATGAGGGTCACTAGTCCCAGTCCCTCCTAGAGCTAATGAATGTGTACACACATACACACACATTTACAATTATCTTTATTTCTATAATTACACATACTAAACATGAATTCAGACTATCATCTCCAATTCCAAGCTCATATCACATGGTTCATTCTAGTTTTTGCCTCTTGTGCATTTATACCTCCCGTCTTTCACACTGAGCAATCTGGTGTCCATTATTCTTTCTTTCTTTTTTTTTTTTTTTTGAGACAGAGTCTCACTCCGCCGCCCAGGCTGGAGTGCAGTGGCCAGATCTCAGCTCACTGTAAGCTCCGCCTCCTGGGTTTACACCATTCTGCTGCCTCAGCCTCCCGAGTAGCTGGGACTACAGGCGCCTGCCACGTCGCCCGGCTAGTTTTTTGTATTTTTTAGTAGAGACGGGGTTTCACCGTTTTAGCCAGGATGGTCTCGATCTCCTGACCTCGTGATCCGCCCGTCTCGGCCTCCCAAAGTGCTGGGATTACAGGCTTGAGCCACCGCGCCCGGCCCCATTATCCTTTCTTTCTTTCTTTATTTTTTGAGACAGGGTCGTGCTCTGTCCCCCAGGATGGAGTGCAGTGGAGTGCAGGGTTCAAGTGATTCTCTCTTTTTTTTTTCTTTTTGAGACGGAGTCTCACTGTCACCCAGGCTGGAGTCCAGAGGCCCAATCTCGGCTCACTGCAACTTCCGCCTCCCGGGTTCAAGCAATTCTCCTGCCTCAGCCTCCTGAGTAGCTGGGACTACAGGCACCTGCCACCACGCCCAGTTGATTTTTTGTATTTTTTAGTAGAGACGGGTTTTCACCATTTTGGCCAGGCTGGTCTCGAACTCCTGACCTCCTGATCTGCCTGCCTTGGCCTCCGAAAGTGCTGAGATTACAGGCATGAGCCACTGCACCCAGCATTTTTTTTTTTTTTTCTTGAGATGGAGTTTTGCTCTTCTTGCCGAGGCTGGTGTGCAATGGCACGATCTCAGCTCACTACAACCTCCACCTCCCAGATTCAAGAGATTCTCCTGCTTCAGCCTCCCAAGTAGCTAGGATTACAGGTGCCCGCCACCATGCGTGGCTAAGTTTTTGTATTTTTAGTAGAGATGGGGTTTCATCATGTTAGGCAGGCTGGTCTCAAATGCCTGACCTCAGGTGATCCACTTGCCTCAGCCTCCCAAAGTGATAAGATTACAGGCGTGAGCCACTGCACCCGGCCTAAGTGATTCTTCTGCCTCAGCCTCCAGCGTAGCTGGGATGACAGGTGCATATCACCATGCCCATCTATGTGTTTTTAGTAGAGATGGGGTTTCACCATGTTAGCCAGGCTGCTCTTGAACTCTGGGCCTCAAGCGGTCCACTTGCCTCAGCCTCCTAAAGTGCTGGGATTACAGGCATGAAACACCATGTCCGGCTGCCTTTTTTTTTTTTTTTTTTTTCTTTTTTTTGAGACAGGGTCTGGCTTTGTCACCTAGGCTGGAGTGCAGTGGCATGATCACAGCTCACTGCAGCCTTGACCTCCCAGGCTCAAGTGATTCTCCCACCTCAGCCTCCTGAGTAGCTGGGATTACAGGCTCCCGCTGCCATACCCTGCTAATTTTTAAATTGTTTTGTAGAGACAGGGTTTTGCTATGTTGCTATGTTTTGCTAAGTGTTGGGATTACAGGCATGAGCCACTGCAGCCGGCCCAGATTTGCTTCTTGTTCTGCACATAAACTTGTTTCTCTTTCACTGCTCACATACTTCCAGCTGTCTTGGAAATCATTTATATTGAGATAAGACTTCTGATCCTGTGCAGCAAGGGTCATGAGGTACAGCAAATGGTAGGAATATTCCTGGAAACCCTTTCCGCACCAGGACAGCTCACAATGACTTAACTATACACAAAAGTGACTGCCAGCCACCCAACTATATCCCATCAAATCAATCCAGACTAAATGTATCTCCAACTCAACTTCCCCTTAGCTGGATCACCAAATCCTCATGGTATCTCTGATATCACCTGATTCAAGGGAAAGTGGGATAGAGTGGGAAGAAATAGGAGTCTTAACCAATTGCAGTTTTAGAATTTTGCTTTTGCAAGTTAAAAGAAAAAAAAAAATTGTATGTATTTGACACTATGAAGACATTGCTGGGGTTGCTCCCAGTGCCTAGGATGGGCCCGTGCAAGTTCAAGGCCCTTCCTTAGCTTCACAAAAAATCTGCCTCTGCTAGTGCCCTTCCTAGGGGTGTTTGTGAGGTTCAAATAATGTCTGTATGAGGACACAAAATGCCCGGCACACAGCAAGTGCTCCATATGGGATGGCACTTGTCATTTCGATTGCTGTTGCTATCATCATCATTTTCTGGAAGAGGAAGTTGAGGAAGAAGAGACCCAGAGAAGAGAGGAGACCCTTCTGCTGGGCTGAAAGCTAGGTTCCTGGGTTCTTTTTGTTTTCCTATCCCAATAAATCAGTGTCAGGTCCTTGGGTTTTAAGTCTCAAGTTTTTTGCACTGTGGGGAACTGTGGTTTCTGAGCCCTGTGTGTGGCCTGAAGGCCAGGGTGTCAGTCCTGGAGTCCCTGGAGGTTGAGGAAAGGCCTTGTCTGGGATGTCTACAGCCCAGAGCCTGACTGGGACCATTTGCTCAGAGAGGTGGAAAGTCTCGGTGAGGGAGATGGTCCATCGGCTGCCCTTGGCCCAGGCCCTGCCCTCAGTCTGAAGGGGGAAGACGCAGCCTGCCCAAGAGCCCTCAGTCTGAGGGAGAAGACACAGATGAACTCTAGGAGTCTCTAATCTAAAGGGCGAAATCTCTAGTCTAAAGTGGGGAACACACAATTCCAACCACAAGAGAAACCTAAAGGAAAAAAGGAAAGAAGAAGGCGTCAACTGTGTCAAATGCACCTGAGAAGTTGAGTAAGAT
Source organism: Papio anubis (assembly GCF_008728515.1). Classification (NCBI taxonomy): domain Eukaryota; kingdom Metazoa; phylum Chordata; class Mammalia; order Primates; family Cercopithecidae; genus Papio; species Papio anubis. The sequence continues at coordinate 25,237,729 of NC_044976.1, forward strand.
AATAGTGACTCATTGGGTTTGGCAATATGTAGCACTGTAACCATATCAGAGCCTTTAAAGAATAGACTAGAATATGCCAGGCACAGTGGCTCATGCCTGTAATCCTAGTGTGTTGCGAGGCCAAGGCAGGTGGATCACTTGAGGTCAGGAGCTTGAAACCAGCCTGGCCAACATGATGAAAGCCCCTCTACTAAAAATACAAAAAAAAAAAAAAAAAAAGAAGAAGAAAATTAATTGGGCATGGTGGTGCCTGTAAGCCCAGCTACTTGGGAGGCTGAGAATCACTTGAACCTGGGAGGCAGAGGTTGCAGTGAGCTGAGATCGTGTCATCACACTCCAGCCTAGGCGACAGAGCTAGACTTTGTCTAAAATAATAATAATAATAATAATAATAATAATAATAATAATGGATAGACTAGAATAAACTGTAGAGAGATGGAAGGTGAGGGAGTAGAGAAACAAGCAAACAAGCTTGCTGCAAATGAGAGCTGAAAATTGGGGAGGTAGCAGCAGAAGAAAGTGGGGTCATGGAATAATAATATAAAAACAGGGCTGGGCATGGTGACTCAAACCTGTAATCCCAGCACTTTGAGAGGCTGAGGCAGGAGGAGTGCTTGAAACCGGGAGTTTGAGACTTAGCCTGGGCAACACAGACTCCATCTCTACCCAAAAAAAAAAAAAAAAAAGGAGGGCTTGGTGGTGTGAGCCTGTAGTCCCAGCTACTCTGGAGGCTGAAGTGGGGAGGATGGCTTGAGTCCAGGAGTTCAAGGCTGCCGTCAGCCATGATGGCGCCACTGAACTCCAGCTTGGGTGACAATGCAAGACCCGCACCTTTAAAAACAAACAAAGGCCGGGCGCGGTGGCTCAAGCCTGTAATCCCAGCACTTTGGGAGGCCGAGATGGGCGGATCACGAGGTCAGGAGATCGAGACCATGCTGGCTAACACGGTGAAACCCCGTCTCTACTAAAAAATACAAAAAATTAGCCGGGCGAGGTGGCGGGCGCCTGTGGTCCCAGCTACTCGGGAGGCTGAGGCGGGAGAATGGCGTGAACCCAGGAGGCGGAGCTTGCAGTGAGCTGAGATCTGGCCACTGCACTCCAGCCTGGGCGACAGAGCGAGACTCCGTCTCAAAAAACAAACAAACAAACAAAAAGACATTAAGGCATGTTTGTAAATTGAAGGGAAGAAGAAAGGTATTTGTGATGCAGAAGCTAAAAAAGGGATAATTAACAGGGATAGAGTTCCTGAAAAGACTAAGATGATGAGATTCATTGCAAAAGTGGAGGGATTAGCTTGGGTGGCTGGGTCCTGTCCCTGCATTAACAGAAGTGAAGGTCAATTTCAGCACCTGTCATAATTTCCTGGGCCCTGTGCAAAGTGAAAATGTGGGGCTCCTTATTCCAAAATTATTAAGAATTTCAAGACTACAACAGAAAAGCATTAAATCAAGCGTGGAGCCTTTCTAAGCCTGGGTGCTGTGCGACTGCAATGTCTACTCCCATGAAGCTGGCCCTGGTCAAGTATGAAATGAGGTCGATGAGAAGGAGGCTGTCCTGTGGTAAGTCCCTTCTAGGATTGGAAGAGATGAGTAAGGCTACTTTCAGCTTCACTGTTCTACAAGCTGGGGGGTCACTAGCAAGGGAGAGGAGCAACACTTGTCCCTTTTTAACTTCCAACTCTGCCAGATTTGAGTCCAGGGCTTTCTAGAAGTCTCCACGGCATCGGGTGACCATAGCAACTCATGCCAAACTCTGAAGCCCACGGCTCCGCCCACCGCTTCGTGGACGCGCTTGTTGATTGGCTCAGAATGTCGACCAATGGTCGGCGAAGCGGGTTGCTTGCCGCACGGTCAGTGGCCGCGAGCCGGGAAGAAGGCGGGAAGAAAGGAGGAGGAGGCAGGCCTGCAGGGGCCGCGCGGGTGCGTGTTTCCGGCTCCGCTGCGGAAGGCGGACGACTAGAGTCGTTGGGCCCGGCGCGACCCGAAGGAGCCTAGAGAGCGCGGGACTAGAGTGCAGAGCTCGGGACGTGGATCAGGGCCGGCGCGATGGGCGGAGAGCAGGAGGAGGAGCGGTTCGACGGCATGTTGCTGGCCATGGCTCAGCAGCACGAGGGCGGCGTGCAGGAGGTAACGGTCCGCGCGGCGTCGGCCCATCCGGCGGCCCTGGCCAAGCTCCTTCCGCCCTTCTCTGCCTTCGAGGGCTGAGACCCACCCCTGGGGCTCGCGGGCTTCTGGGATGCCCCCACATTCTCACCGCGCCCAGCTTCCGGCCTGGCCACCCGCTGGCGGTCTCACCCGGTTCGCATCAGTCCCGGGCCCCCGGCGCCCCTCAGTAGTAGCAATTATCGCGTCCCTGAGCTTAGGATCCCCCTTTAGTTTCACATATACCCCCAACCCCGTTTCCACTTTCATGGTGTCTTCCGAGGAGCATCCCTTAGTAAGAACCGTGCCAAATATAGTGATTTGGATCCACCAAGGCTTGGGGCGAGCCGTCGAATGTGTGTGGTAGGGGCGCGGGGTGATGTTAGCACGTGGTCTTGTTAGGCCTTGAATGGGGGAATAGGAGAGGAGGCCTGTGTTCACGATTAGTTTCCAGCACCTACCAACTTGGAACCTTTACATCTCTCCAAGCCTGAGTTTCCTTGTCTGTGAGACAGCTGCGAATGCCGGTTTCCCGAGAGTAGTGAAGTACCGTAAGTTCTCAGTAATAAGGCTTTTTCATTCAACAAGTATTTGTCGTGTGATTAATGTGTGTCCCACACTCAACGCGACTGGGGATACAAAAACCTGTCCTCGCCCTGATAGAGCTTACAAAGAGCATTTCAAAGGGATAATTCGTGCTCAGTGACAGACACGGTAACACAGTGTATGAATAATAAGGGCCAACTGTTCCAGATTCTGGAGTTGGTTTTTTTGGAACAAACACAAAGTTAGAGGTAGAAAAGTCCGTCAGGATCAGAACTGTCATTCTCAGAGCCAGAAAAGTGGCAGGGATTTGCCTAGATCATGCAGCGTGGTCCTCACCTAGACAGGTCAGTGGGCTTCCCAGAGTCCATGGCTGATTGTGTCTCACTGGAGGTAGGTTTCCATTGAACTTTCTATTGCTATGTAACCCAGGTGTCTGGTGACCAAGGACTTCTAAGCCCTTTGTGGTGGGGAGAGTGCTTCTAATTTGGAAGTGTGAAAAGCCTTCCTGTCTCCATTCCTCTAAACTGTTAACACAAAACTGGATTTGGGAGTGAGTTCATTTTTGAACAAACTGAAAAAGTGTCTAGAAGCAAGAATGGAAATCACTGATATATGTTCTAGCGTCAGATTTCATCAGATTTAGACCCACTCTTGGGCAAATAAAGGGCTTGTGTGTGCTGACTTTAGGTCACCGCTAGATTGTTTCATTCAGCAAGAATTTTACTGAGCATGTACCTTTAGCTGTATCTGGTGCCCAGCATTGCAGGTGGCAGATAGACTAAGCCATGGGTCATGGTCCTATTTGTAAGGTGTTTACCCTCTGCCAGTGGGTCTCTTGCTCTGTGCCATACGTGGCTGAAGGCCTCAACTCCATGACCTCATGATCCTCACCAGGTCCCTAGAAATAGGTACTGCATCTTATTCCTGTTGTACAGAGTTAAGAAACTTCTGCGAAGTCAAAAGGTAATATATGTCTGTCAGATACTCAAACCCTTGGCTACACTTGTACTCCAGCCAGAGTTAATCCATCTTATCCTCCTTTGAAGTGCTTGATTTGCTCTCCCCCGTCTTGCTTTGACCCAGTAACTTTGTGTCTTTTTTTTTTTTTTAGACAGAGTCTCACTCTGTCACCCAGGCTGGAGTGCAGTGGCATGATCTTGGCTCACTGCAACCTCTGCTTCACGGGTTCAAGTGATTCTCCTGCCTCAGCCTCCCAAGTAGCTGGGATTACAGTTGCCCACCACCGCACCCGGCTGATTTTTGTGTTTTTAGTAGAGGCGGGGTTTCACCTGTTGGCCAACCTGGTCTTAAACTCCTGACCTCAAGTGATCCGCCCACCTGAGCCTCCTGAAGTGCTGGGATTACAGGTGTGAGCCGGTGTCTTGATGGGGTTTTTACTTTCTGGAGAGGAAAGCTGGGCCTGGGCTTTTCATGCCCTGGATGCAGAGGAGTGTTGCATACACTTAGGCTGCTTCAGGCATCACAAGGAAAATGAAACGCGCACACTCACACAGGATATGAGAAATCTGCTTCATGGTGGAAGTAACTAAGAGAACCTGCTGGGGAGATGTCTCCTTAGTTGGGAGGCTCAGAGGAAAAATAGTCAAGTCCCAAGTTGCCTCCTAGACAAAAGAAGTTGACTTGTGTGCACTTGAAGGGCTCCCAAATGGCAGCTCCACACCTTTAATCTTCTCCCCATCTTTCAGCTTGTGAACACCTTCTTCAGCTTCCTTCGACGCAAAACAGACTTTTTCATTGGAGGAGAAGAGGGGATGGCAGAGAAGGTAAGTGTTGGAAACTGCTCTCTTTTCGGCAGCTCTGTCTCTTCAGAAGAAAAACTCACCTGGTCTTCCTTTGGCATAATAGTAACTAACTTTCAGCAGAAGCGAAATGTCAAAGGTGAGGAGTTGGGGAAGGGAAGGAAGCTGTCATTTCTTCGGTCTCCACTCCTTGCTCAGCGCTCTATCTACCTTATTTCCCATGATTTTTGCAGTTCTACAAGAGGGGCAGGTGTTAACTATCCCCGTTGAGGAAACTGGCTCAAGAGAGTTTTGCACCTTATCCAAAGGCTTGAGCTGAGCTATGGGAGAACCAGGGTTGAAACCAGTCTGTTGAAAACCTGCCCTCTGTCCCAACACAGTGCCTCTCAGTTCCTTTTCCAATGAGGAGGTTTTATTTTTTATTTTATTTTTTTCTGAGATGGAGTCTTGCTCTGTCACCCAAGCTGGAGTGCAGTGGCGCAATCTTGGCCCACTGCAACTTCTGCCTCCTGGGTTCAAGCAATTCTCCTGCCTCAGCCTCCCGAGTAGGTGGGATTACAGACGCCCGCCACTGTACCTGGCTAATTTTTGTATTTTAATAGAGATGAGGTTTCACCATATTGGCCAGGCTGGTCTGGAACTCCTGACTTCATGATCCGCCCGCCTTGGCCTCCCAATGTGCTGGGATTACAGGTATGAGCCACCGTGCCCGGCCAGGAGGTTTTATTTTTACTTTTATTTATTTTATTTTATTTTATTTTTTTGAGATGGAGTCTCATTCTGTCACCCAGGCTGGAGTGCAGTGGCATAATCTCGGCTCACTGCAACCTCCGCGTCCTGGGTTTAAGTGATTCTTGGGCCTCAGCCTCCCAAGTAGCTGGCACTGCAGGCAGGCGCCACCATGCCTGGCTAATTTTTGTATTTTTAGTAGAAATGAGGTTTCACCATGTTGGCGAGGCTGTTCTCGAACCCCTGACCTCAAGTAATCCACCCATCTTGGCCTCCTAAAGTGCTAGGAGTACAGGTGTGAGCCACTGCACCCGGCCTGAGAAGGTTTTAACTAATTACCTAGGAGATGAGACTGGGCAGATACTAGAAACTGATGCTTAGAAATAAATTTAGAAATACTCAGAGCCATGTCTTCCCAGATGCTCTGACTCAGAGTTTAAGGGTTCGTGTTTTGTAGTCTTGATTCTGAGACCTTGAACTCCTTTCTGATTCCTTAAGGTTGTAATTATACTTTTGAAAATTGTTATATCATGAGGATTCTACCTCACTTAGCTGTTCCGTTTTTTTTTTTTTGAGACAGAGTCACTCTGTCACCCAGGCTGCAGTGCAATGGCATGATCTCGGCTCACCACAACCTCCGCCTCCCGAGTTCAAGCAATTCTGCTGCCTCAGCCTCCCGAGTAGCTGGGATTACAGGCATGCACCACCATGCCTGGATGATATTTGGATTTTTTAGTAGAGATGGGGTTTCACCATGTTGGCCAGGCTGGTCTCGAACTCCCGACCTCAGGTGATCCACCTGCCAGCGCATACAGAAATTAACGAGACATTGCAGGTGTGAGCCACCCGTCCAGGGCTTTTTTTCTTTCTTTTTTTTTTTTTTTTTTTTTTGGAGATGGTCCGGCTCTTATGCCCCAGCAGGCTGGAGTGCAATGGTGCAGAAATCTTGGTTGTCTGCAATGTCCGCCTCTTGGGGTTAAACAATTCTTGTACTTTCGGCCTCTCCTGAGTAGCTGGAATTACAGGCATGAGCCATCATGCCCGGCACCATTATCTTTATAATAGACATAAATAAGAGACATAATAAGAAGGAGATGTTCTTTGCAAACTGTTTCTGTGGCTTCAGGATTCTAACAAGTTGGTAAACTCTTTAATGTGTCTTGAAGAAGGTTTTGAGAGGCCAGCCCACTCTGTAAATAGACACATTACCCTGATAATTAGGAGTCCCAGGTTCTTGGTCTAGCTATGTTACTTAGTCGAGTTCCCAGCAATGCTCTGGTTCTTTTCATCTTTCCATCTGTAAAATGGGAGAAAGTAGACCCCTTCTAGCTCAGATATTCTTTCTGTATTGTCACTAACACCTCTGGCTTTTCTGTGGGTCAGACTACCTGTATATACCTCATGCCTCAAACTTACCAAAAATACAAAAGCACTTTTAGTTTTTATAGGTTTTGGGGCTAATCATTTATTTTTTCTTTTCTTTTCTTTTCTTTTTTTTTTTTTTTTTTTTTTTTGAGTCTCGCTCTGTCGCCACGGCGGGCTGGGTGCAGTGGCGGGATCTCCATCACTGCAGCTCACGCCTCAGTTTCACGCCGTCTCCTGCCTCAGCCTCCCAAGTAACTGGGACTGGGCGCCCGCCATCTACGCCCGCCCTAGTTTTTGTATTTTTTAGTAGAGGCCGAGGGGTTTCACCGTGTTCGCCAGGATGGTCTCGATCTTCTGACCTCGTGATCCACCCGTCTCGGCCTCCCAAAGTGCTGGGATTACAGGCTTGAGCCACCGCGCCCGGCCTTTTTTTTTTTCTGACACGGAGTTTCATGCTTGTTGTCCAGGCTGGAGTGCAATGGCATGATCTTGACCCACTGCAACCTCTGCCTCCCAAGTTTTAAGTGATTCTCCTGCCTCAGCCTCCCAAGTAGGTGGGATTACAGGCATGCACCACCATGCCTGGCTAATTTTGCATTTTTAGTAGAGACGGGTTTCACCATGTTGGTTAGGCTGTTCTCAAACTCCTGACCTCAGGTGATCTGCCCGCCTCGGCCTCCCAAAGAGCTGGGATTATAGACATGAGCCACCGCACTTAACACTTTGGATTGTGTTAGGTGCTGTATCAGACCCTTTGGGATTGCAGAGGTGAATACAGATTTGTTCTTTGTTTTCATGGATCTCACAGTGTAGCCAAAAACAAACAAACAAAAAAAACAAGCAGTGAAAAAGTAGTGGGTGTTGGGGCAGAAGCCCTGGGAACGTAAAACTAACTTAGGTTGGGGGCTCAGAGAAGACTTTGTGAGGAAGTGATGCCTCAGGTATGAAGGATAAATAGCTGTAAGAAGGGAGAGAGATGAACCCTGGGGGGGGGTGTGTGTATGTGTATGTTTGAGGCAGGGTCTTGCTCTGTTGTGTCCCAGCTGGAGCACAGTGGCGTGAGCACGGTGGCGCAATCCAGCTGCCTTAGCCTCCCAAAGTGCTGGGACTACCTAATTTTTCTTTCTTTTTTTTCTTTTGAGACGGAGTCTTGCTCTATGACCCAGGCAGGAGGGCAGTGGAGCAATCTCAGCTCACTGCAACCCCCGCCTCCCGGGTTCAAGTGATTCTCCTGCCTCAGCCTCCTGAGTAGCTGGGATTAGAGGCGCCTGCCACCACGCCCAGCTAATTTTCGTATTTTTAGTACAGCGGGGGTTTCACCATGTTGGTCAGGTTGGTTTTGAACTCCTGAGCTCGTGATCTGCCCGCCTCGGCCCTCCAAAGTGCTGGGATTATGGACATGAGCCACCGCGCCCAGCCTCTAATTTTGCTTAACTGTAAGAGGGAATAATCCTTACCTCACAAGGAAGTTACAAGGATTAAAAAAAAGGCAAAAGACCACAATCCACTTCAGAATCCCTTGGGGCCACATGTGTTTTGGTATTTAAAATTATTTGGATTTCAGGAAGGCAATACCGTGCATATAATGTGCATTATAGATCATAATCCAATCCTAGGGCCAGGAGCTGCATCCTGTAACAAAACACATTAATATTTCTGTAGAGAATACCTGATACTGCAAACTTACAAAAAATTACAAAAGCACTCTTAGATTTTATAGCTTTTGGGACTAGGAATTGTAGACTTGAATACAGCCATAGCGATCTAATCAATATGGCATTGATAGAAGAAGAGAAAAATGGACCAGTGAAGCAGACTAGAGAATCCTGAAATAAAGTCTAGCATTTATGAGGATTTAATGTGTCTAATGTGGTAATTCAGTTCATTAGGCAAAGCATGATTCAATAAGTCATGCTGCTACGTGGAATTTTTTTTGGTTAGAAAACCAAAATTTACCATCTGTCATACTCTATAAAAAAAAAAATACAGGTAAGAAAAATCCTGTAAGGAAAGCTAGGAATCTGTAGTCTTATATGGGGGAGACTTCAAGATTAGAAAACTGGAAGCTATAAAAGAAGAGATAGCTGTTTGCCTTTTCAAATGCTGAAAATTTGTAAATGGTAAAAGAGACATATTTAAGTCAATTGAAGAACACTAGATTATGAGAAAATATGTAGTGCAGAGGATGAATAACATTTAATGGTTAATTTCATATTTAGGAACTCATAAATAAAAATTAGCCAGGCCTTGTGGCACACGCCTCTAGTCCCAACTACTTGGGAGACTGAGGTAGGAGGATTGCTTGAGCCTGGGAGGTTGAGGCTGCAGTGAGCTGTGATTGCGCCGCTGTGCCACTATGCTCCAGGCTGGGTGACAGAGCAGGACTTTGTTTCCAAAACAAAACCCATAATGAGATACTACTTCACATTTGTTAGGATGGCATCTGTTAAAAAAAAAACCAAAATAACAAATGTTGACAAAGATAGGGAGAAACTGGAACCCTTGTATACTGTCGGTGGGAATGTCAAATGGTGCATCTGCTATGGAAAACGTTATGGCAGTTTCTCAAAAAATTAAAAAATAGAACTATCGTATGGTCCAGCAGTCATTCTTGTGGGTATATACCCAAAAGAATTGGAAGGAGGATTTATTTGCACACCCATGTTCACTCCTTATTCACAATAGCCAAAAGGTGGAAGGAACCAAAGGCTCCATCAGCAGGTGAATGGATAAACAGAATGTGGTATAGACATATTCTGGGATGTTATTCTGCCTTAAAAGGGAAAGAAATCCTGTCCATTGCTACATGGATGTACCTTGGAGGACATCGTGTTACATGAAATAAGCTGGTCACAAAAGGACAAATACAGTTGATCCTTTGTATTGTGGGCTCTACATCCATGAGTTTAACCAACCACTGATGGAAAATACTTGGAAAAAAATTTTTTTAAACGAGAGTACAATAATAAAAAATAATATGAGTTAAGCCCGACGTGGTGATGCACACCTGTAATCCCAGCTACTTGGGTGGCTGAGATGGGAGGATGGCTTGAGCCCGGGAATTTGAAATCAGCCTGGACAACATAGCAAGACCCCATCTAAAAAAACAAAACACCACATTAAAAAAAAATACAATCTAATTATTTACATCCATAGCACTTACATTGTATTAGGTATTAGGTAATCTAGAGATGATTGAGAGTATATAGGAAGATGTGTGTAGGTTATATGCAAATAAAATGCCATTTTATATAAGGTACTTGAGCATCCTGAGAAATTAGTGCTGAGGAGTGGTCCTGGAACGAATCCCCATGGGTACGGTGGGACTGCCCTGTTACATTCCACTTACATATCATTGAAGGCGTATTTTTTGATAAGTAAATATTGTGTGACTAAAAGAAAAGTTACTGTTTTAAAACATAACTGTAGGGCCAGGTATGGTGGCTCACGCCTGTAATCCTAGCACTTTGGGAGGCTGAGGCGGGTGGATCACCTGAGGTCAGGAGTTCGAGACCAGCCTGACCAACATGGTGAAACCCTGTCGCTACTAAAAATACAAAAATTTGCTGGGCATGGTGGTGGGTGCCTGTAATCCCAGCAACTCGGGAGACTGAGGCAGGAGAATCGCTTGAACTCAGGAGGCGGAGGTTGCAGTGAGCCGCGATTGCACCACTGCACTCCACCCTGGGCAATAAGAGTGAAACTCCGTCTCAAAAACAACAACAACAACAACAAAACATAACTGTAATGATATTACTTCCTCCAAAAAGGCATACTAATTCTTTAAATATTACCAGAGATCCACATCCACTCAGGGTTCTGATTTCCCTCAGTGCTCTCTTACTGTTTTGTTTTGTTTTGAGACAGGGTCTCGCTCTGCTGCCCAGCCTGGATGGTGTCCAGTAGTGCGATCATGACTCACTGCAGCCACGACCACTAGGCTCAGGTGATCCTCTCACATAAGCCTCCTGAGTAACTGGGACTATAGGCGTGCCCCAACATGCCCAGCTAATTTTTGTATTTTTTGTAGAGTGGGGGTTTCACCATCTTGCCCAAGCTGGTCTCGATCTTCTGATCTCAAGCAACCTTCCCGCCTTGGCCTCCCAAAGTGCTGGGATTACAGGCATGAACCACTGCGCCCAGCTCTTTTGTTTTTTAAAAAATTATGGGCTGAGGTGGGGGGATCACTTGAGGCCAGGAGTTCAAGACAGTTTGGTCCAACATAGACCATATCTGTACAAAAAAATTGAAAATCATTGCATTCCAGTCTGGGAACAGAGCGAGACTTTGTCTCAGAAAAAAAAAGTGTGGTAAAAAGCACATCATAAAATTTACCCTCTTAACCTTTGTTTTGATTTTTTTGTTTGTGTGCTTGTTTGTTTGAGATGGAGTCTCGCTCTGTTGCCCGGCCTGGAGTGTGGTGGCACCATCTCAGCTCACTGCAACCTCTGCCTCCCAGGTTCCAGCAGTTCTCCCACCTCAGCCTCCCGAGTAGCTGGGATTACAGGCGTGTGCCACCACGCCTGGCTAATTTTTGTATTTTTAGTAGAGATGGGATTTTACCATGTTGGCCAGGCTGATCTCAAACTCCTGGCCTCAGGTCATCTGCCTGCCTTGGCCTCCCAAAGTGCTGGGATTACAGGCATGAGGCACTGCGCCCTGCCTGTTTTTGTTTTGAGATGGAGTCTCGCTTTGTTGCCCAGGTTGGAGTGCAGTGGCACCATCTCAGCTCACTACAACCTCTGCCTCCCAGGTTCAAGAGATTTCTCCGGCCAGTCAGGCGCGGTAACTCATGCCTGTAATCCCAGCACTTTGGGAGGCCGAGGCGGGTGGATCACGGGGTCAGGAGATCGAGACCATCCTGGCCAACACCGTGAAACCCTGTCTCTACTAAAAATACAAAAATTAGCCGAGTGTGGTGGCACAAGCTACTCGAGAGGCTGAGGCAGGAGAATTGCTTGAACCTGAGAGTTGGAGGTTGCAGTGAGCCAAGATCGCCACTGCACTGTAGCCTGGCGACAGAAGAAGACTCCGTCTCAAAAAAAAAAAAATATTTTTCCTGCCTCCGTCTCCCAAGTAGCTGGGACTACAGGTGCCCACCACCATGCCCGGCTAAATTTTGTATTTTTAGTAGAGACAGGGTTTCACTAATATTGGCCAGACTGGTCTCGAACTCCTGACCTTGTGATCTGCCTGCCTCAGCCTCTGAAAATGCTTGGCCCTTTTTTTTTTCTTCCCTCTGAGACAGAGTCTCACTCTGTCAGCCACTGGAGTGCAGTGGCACGATCACAACTTACCTTGACCTCCCCAAGGCTCAGGTGATCCTCCCACTTTAGCCTCTTAAGTAGCTTGGACTCCAGTGCCATCATGCCCAGCTAAGTTTTTTTTTTTCTTTTTTTTTTTTTTTTTTTTTTGAGGCGGAGCCTCGCTCTGTCGCCTGGGCTGGAGTGCAGTGGCGGGATCTTGGCTCACTGCAAGCTCCGCCTCCCGGGTTTACGCCATTCTCCTGCCTCAGCCTCCCGAGTAGCTGGGACTACAGGCGCCCGCCACCTCGCCCGGCTAGTTTTTTTGTATTTTTTAGTAGAGACGGGGTTTCACCGTGTAAGCCAGGATGGTCTCAATCTCCTGACCTCATGATCCGCCTGTCTCGGCCTCCGAAAGTGCTGGGATTACAGGCTTCAGCCACCGCGCCTGGCTTTTTTTTTCTTTTTGAGGCGAAGTCTCGCTCTGTTGCCCAGGCTGGAGTATGAGTGGTGCGACCTCAGCTCATTGCAACCTCTGCCTCCCCAGTTCAAGCGATTCTCCTGTCTCAGCCTCCTGAGTAGCTGGGGTTACAGGTGCATACCACCATGCCCAGCTAATTATTGTATTTTTAGTAGAGATGAGGTTTCACCAAGTCAGTCAGACTGGTCTTGAACTCCTTATCTCATGATCCTCCTGCCTCAACCTCCCAAAGTGCTGAGATTACAGGCGTGAGCCACTGTGCCCGACCCCCAGCTAATTTTTCTATTTTTTTGTAGGGATGAGGTTTTACCATGTTGCTCAGGCTGGTCTCTAACTCCTGGGCTCAAGTGATCCACCTGCCTCGGCCTCCCAAATTGCTAGGATAACAGATGTGAGCCACTGTGCTGGCCCATGTTAAGCATTTTTAAGTGTACAGTTCAGTAGTGTTAAGTGTACTTAGATTATGAAACATATTTGTAAAACCTCTTTGCATCTTGTGAAATTGAAACCCTGTACCCATTAAACAACTTCGTTTTGCTCCCTCCCCTACCTCCTGGTAACTGCTGTTCTATTTTCTGTCTAGGTTGACTACTTTAGATACTTCATATAAATGGAATCATACAATATGTATCTTTTTGTGACTGGCTTTTTTCATTTAATGTAATGTCCACAGATTTATCCACATTGTAGTATGTGACAAGATTTCCATCCCCTTTAAGGTTGAATAATATTCCATTATATATATATATCACTTTTTTTTTTTTTTTGAGACAAGTCTTGCTCTGTTTCTTGCCCAGGCTGGAGTGCAGTGGCACGATCTCGGCTCATTGTAACCTCAGCCTCCCGAGTAGCTGGAACTACAGGCACATGCCACTATTCCCGGCTAATTTTTGTATTTTTATTAGAGTCGGGGTTTTACCATATTGGCCAGCTGGTCTCGAGCTCCTGACCTTGTGATATGCCCAACTCGGCCTCCCAAAGAGCTGGGATTACAGGCTTGAGCCACTGTGCCCAGCCACAATTTTTTTTTTTTAATCTATTCTTCTCTTGATGGACTTTTGGGTTGCTTTCACCCCTTGGTTTTTGTGCATAGTGCTTCTGTGGACATAGGTGCACAAATCTTTGAGATTCTACTTTCAATTCTTGTAGGTATTACTCAGCAGTGTAATCTATTGAATAATATGGTAGTTTTTGTTTTGCTTTTGTTTTTGTTTTTGTTTTGTTTTGTTTTTGAGACAGAGTATCACTCTTGTTGCCTAGGCTGGAGTGCAATGATGCAGTCTCAGCTCACTGCAACCTCTGCCTCCTGGGTTCAAGCGATTCTCCTGCCTCAGCTTCCTGAGTAGCTGGGATTACAGGCGTGTGCCACCACAGCTGGCTAATTTTTGTATTTCTAGTAGAGACAGGATTTCACCATGTTGGCCAGGTTGGTCTCGAACTCCTGACCTCAGGTGATTCACCCGCCTCGGCCTCCCAAAGTGCTAGGATTACAGGTGTGAGCCACTGTACCCAGCCAGTTTTTAGTTTTTTGAGGAAATGCCATGATCTTTTCCATAGCAGATGCACCATTTGACACTACCACTAATAGTACATGAGGGTTCTGTATTAGTCCGTTCTCATGCTGCTATACCCTAGACTGGGTAATTTATAAAGAAAAGAGGTTTACAACTGAGCACGGTGGCTCACGCCTGTAATCCCAGCACTTTGGGTGGCCAGGGCGGGCAGATCACAAGGTCAGGAGATCAAGAACATCCTGGCCAACACGGTGAAACCCCAGCTCTACTAAAAATACAAAAAATAGCTGGGTGTGGTGGTGTGCGCCTGTAGTCCCAGCTACTTAGGAGGCTGAGGCAAGAGAATCGCTTAAACCCAGGAGGCAGAGGTTGCAGTGAGTTGAGATCGTGCCACGGCACTCCAGCCTGTCGAGAGAGCGAGACTCTGTCTCAAAAAAGAAAAAAAAAGTAAAGAGGTTTAATTGACTCACAGTTCTGCATGACTGGGGAGGCCTCAGGAAACTTAAAATCATAGAGGAAGGCATTCCTTCACAGAGTGGCAGGAGAATCAGTGCCAGCAGAGGAAATGCCAGAGGCTAATAAAACCATCAGATCTTGTGAGAACTCACTCGTATCATGAGAACAGCATGGGGGAAACCACCCCCATGATTCAATTACCTCCACCTGGTACTGCCTTTGACATGTGGGAATTACAATTCAAGGTGAGATTTGGGTGGGGAAACAGAGCCAGACTGTATCATTCTGCCCCTGGCCCCTCCCAAATCTCATGTCCTCACATTTCAAAACATAATCATGCCCTTCCAACAGCCCCACAAAGTCTGAATTCATTTCTGCATTAACCCACAAGTCCAAGTCCAAAGCTCATCTCTGACAAGGTATTAGTTCACTCTCATGCTGCTGTGAAGAAATACCTGAGACTGGGTAATTTATAAAGGACAGAGGTTCTGTTTTTTTATTTTATGTATTTATTTTTTTTTGAGACAGAGTCTTGCTCTGTCATCTAGGCTGGAGTGCAGTGGTGTGATCTCAGCTCACTGCAACTTCCGCCTCCTGGGTTCAAGCGATTCTCCTGCCTCAGCCTCCCGAGTAGCTGGAGTTACAGGTGCCCACCACCACACGTGGCTAATTTTTGTATTTTTAGTAGAGACAGGGTTTCACCATGTTGGCCAAGCTGGTCTTGAACTCCTGACCTCAGGTGACCTGCCCCCCTCGGCCTCCCAAAGTGTTAGGATTACAGGCATGAGGCACCGCACCCGGCCAGGAAAGAGGTTTGATTGACTCATAGCTCTACATGGCTGAGGAAGCCTTAGGAAACTTACAGTGAGGTTGGAAGATGATGGGGAAGCAGGCACCACATTTCTCTTTAAGACATTTGTCTTTTTTTAATTGGGTTATTTCATTACGATTGTTTGATTCCCAATTCAAACAAGGTTCACACATTACACTGGGTGATAGAAACCTGTAGATTAAGAGACCTCAAAAACAAAAAATTAAGGATCGGGCACAGTGGCTCAGCCCTATAATCACAGCACTTTGGGAGGCTGAGGTGGTAGGATCGCTTGAGCCCAGGAGTTGAAGACCAGCCTGGGTAATATAGTGAGACTCCATCTCTACAAAAAAATTTTTTTTTTTTTTTTTTTTTTTTTGAGACGGAGTCTCGCTGTGCTCCCAGGCTGGAGTGCAGTGGCGTGATCTCGGCTCACTGCAAGCTCCGCTTCCCGGGTTCACGCCATTCTCCCGCCTCAGCCTCCCAAGTAGCTGAGACTACAGGCACCCGCCACCACGCCCGGCTAGTTTTTTGTATTTTTAGTAGAGACGGGGTTTCACCATGTTAGCCAGGATAGTCTTGATCTCCTGACCTCGTGATCCACCCGCCTCGGCCTCCCAAAGTGCTGGGATTACAGGCTTGAGCCACCGCGCCCGACTTTTTTTTTTTTGACTTGGAGTCTCACTCTCGTGATGAGGCAGGAGTGCAGTGGCATGATCTTGGCTCACTGCAACCTCCGCCTCCTGAGTTCAAGCAGTTCTGCCTCAGCCTCTCAAGTAGCTGGGATTACAGGCACCCACCACCAGGCCCGGCTAATTTTTGTTTTTCTGTTTTTTTGTTTGTTTGTTTGTTTGTTTTGAGAGGGAGTTTTGCTATTGTTGCCCAGGCTGGAGTGCAGTGGCCTGATCTCAGCTCACCACTACCTCTGCCTCCCGGGTTCAAGCGATTGTCCTTTCTCAGCCTCCCATGTAGCTGGGATTACAGGCATGCGCCACCACGCCTGGCTAATTTTTGTGGAGACAGGGTTTCTCCATGTTGGTCAGGCTGGTCTCAAACTCCCGACCTCAGGTGATCCGCCCGCCTCGGCGTCCCAAAGTGCTGGGATCACAGGCGTGAGCCATTGAGCCCGGCCTAATTTTTGTATTTTTAGTAGAGACAGGGTTTCGCCATGTTGGCCAGGCTGGTCTCAAACTCCAGTGGTCTAACTCTTGACCTCAGGTGATCCACCCGCCTCGGCCTCCCAAAGCGCTGGGATTACAGGCATGAGTCACCCTGCCTGGCCTACAAAAGAAAATGTAAAGATTTAAAAAATAAAACACAAGAGATCTCTTTTTTTCTTGCAATTTGTTTTTTGAAGAAATGGTTATTTGTCCTGGCAAAGTTTCCCACAATCTGGATTTTGCATATTGCATCCTAAGAATGGTTTTGACTCACAGCAGTTCTGACACCAAATGTGTGGGTTTTTCCACCACTTAACAAACCAGTTCTCCAGTTCTCTGGACACCAACTGGGTGTCCTACTATTCAATTGAATTCTGACCCCAACTACCCAGAATTACTGCAGCTTCCACAGGTTAAGGACTCAGTCCCATAAGACGGCGGCCACTTGACACATCAGTCATAAGTTCCAAGTTGCCTTGTGTACTTCTGACCAACCAGCTATAAACTGGGGTTTGCCATGACCACCTTTTCGGGTTTAATAATTTGCTAGAATGATTCAGAACTCAGGAAAGTGCTTTATTTACTGTTACTGGTTTATTATAAAAGACATAACTCAGGAACAGCCAAATAGCTGTGTAGGGCTAGGTATTGGGATGGGGCATGGAGCCTCCATACCCTCTCTGGGTGTGCCACCCTCCCAACACTTTGATGTGTTCACCAACCTAGAAACTCCAAACCCCATCGTTTAGGGGGTTTTTTGTTTTGAGACAGGTTCTCGCTGTCACGCAAGTTGTAGTGCAGTGGCGCAATCTCGGCTCACTGTAACCTTCGGTTCACAGCAACCTCCGGCTCCTAGGCTCAAGCAGTCTTCCCATCTTAGCCTCCCGAGTAGCTGGGACTGCAGGCATGTGCCACCATGCCCAGCTAATATTTTCGTATTTTTGGTATAGACGGGGTCTCACCATGTTGCCCAGGCTGGTCTTCAACTCCTGAGCTCAAGCGATCTGCCCGCCTCGACCTTTCCAAAGTGCTGAGATTACTGGTATGAGCCACTGTGCCTGGTAAACTTCAATTTATTTGCACAGTTGTAGTTCCCCAGTGCGTTAGCATTTATTTATTTATTTTTATTTATATTTATTTGTTTATTTTTTTGAGACAGAGTCTTGCTCTGTCTCCCAGGCTGGAGTGCAGTGGTGTGAT
This sequence comes from Papio anubis, assembly GCF_008728515.1. NCBI lineage: Eukaryota > Metazoa > Chordata > Mammalia > Primates > Cercopithecidae > Papio > Papio anubis. Next base: position 25,255,135 of record NC_044976.1, read on the forward strand.
CATGGCTTATTGGAGCCTTGACCACCTGGGCTCAAGCAATTCCCCTACCTCGGTCTCTCGAGTAGCTGGAACTACAGACACGTACCACTCCACTCAGCTAATTTTTGTATTTTTTATAGAGACAGGGTCTTCCTATGTTGCCCAGGCTGGTTTCAAACTCCTGGGCTCAAGTGATCTGTCTGCCTCTCCTTCCCAAAGTGCTGGAATTACAGATGGGAGCCCCCGTGCCTGACCTGGATTAGCATTTTAATAACAACTCTTTCATAAAATTCTTCTGCCTTCTGAAAAGTATTTGAGAGGGCTGGCATTGTGACACATGCCTGTACTGTCCTGGGCCTCTTCTCGGGGAGAGCGACAGGCTTGGCGTTAGAGCAGGCCCAGCCCTCCCCACCCTGGTTGGCTGTGGTTCCCAAATATGTGTCCAGTGACTGAAGCTTGAGTCTGTGACAGCCTCTGGGTAGGCTTCCACACCGCTGGGGTTATCTGTCTGAGGTTGGGCCTAGGTCAAGTTGATGGGAGGAGGGGTCAGAGGCTGCTGTGATTGGCCTTGACTCTGCCTGGTGGTTTAGCTCTGCCCTTGCTTAACCTCCAGGAGCTAGGAAGGAACAGTACAAATGGGATGTGACATGATTCAGTGGAGCTGGGAGAGGGGAGGGCCCTGTTCCCACCTCCCTTTGGCCACTGGTTGGCAAATGGCTTTAGTTCAAGGTCTCTCTGACTAGGGACTTGGGAACAAGGCCCTGTGGTGGAACAGCCTCTGCTGGCGTAATTATGACCCATGGTTTCCATTAACAGCAGAATGGCCTCCCCTACCAGTTTAATTCGTGGTTTAGGAGGTATATTTGGTGTTCTTTAACCTTGTAGAGTGTGGAGCTACTGTGGTGTGGCATGGGGCAGGGGGTTTGGGCATAGCAGGAGAAATTGGCATCAAATGGATGAGAATCCACAGGGCATTTAGCAGGACCCCAGGTCTGGGGCCCCGTGGGTGACTTCTGTGACCTTGAGCCCCTGCAGAGCTTTCCCTGCAGTTCTGTCTTAGAGATGCTTGAAAGAGGGTTTATTGACCACTGATCACATGGCAAGGCCTCTAGAGGTATGTGCGTGTGTGTGCACATGCACACTGTGTATGGGTTGGCATTGAGTTGAGTGTCCTAAGGGTATGTTCCTGGGCCAGAGGTGAAACTTTGACACTTGACTGGTCATGGAGGATGAATTGGTTTGCCAGGTGACCTGAGAGTGGGGACGAGACATTCCAGGCAAAGAACAACATATGCCAAGACTGCTTTTATTTATTTATTTATTTTGAGACAGGGTCTCACTCTGTTGCCCAGGATGGTAGTGCGACCTCTGCTCACTACAACCTCTGCCTCCTGGGTTCGAGTGATTCTTCCACCTCAGCCTCCCAGGTAGCTGGGACTACAGGCATGTGCCACTACACCTGGCTCATTTTTGTATTTTTAGTAGAGACAGGGTTTCATCGTGTTGACCAGGGTGGTCAAGAACTCCTGACCTCAGGTGATCCGCCTGCCTCGGCCTCCCAAAGTGCTGGGATTATGGGCATGAGCCACCACACTTGGCCAAGACTGCTTTTAGAAATAATAACATAGACCGGGCATAATGACTCACACTTGTAATTCCAGCACTTTGGGAAGAAGAGGCAGGTGAATCACTTGAGCCCAGGAGTTTGGACTAGCCTGGTCAACATGGCGAAACCTTGTCTCTACAAAAAATAAAAACATTAGCCAGGGATGGTGGCATATACCTATAGTCCCAGCCACTGGGGAGGCTGAAGTGGGAGGATCACCTTAGCCCAGGGAGGTTGATTACATTCCAGCCTGGGTGAGTGAGACCCTGCCTCAAAAATAGTAACAACAAGATAGAGGTACAGAGACATGACCTTAGGGTCACGCAAGTAAGAGTAGACCAGGAACTCAAATCTAGGTGCGACTTTGAAGTATGCATGGAACTTGGCCAGGAGGGCTTGTTAAAAATACGGATTGCCTGGCCATACCCCAGAATTTCTGATCCGGTAGATCTGGAGTGGGGCTTAAGATTTAGCGTTTCTAACAGGTTCTAGGTGTTGCTGATGCTGCAGGTCAGGGGAACCCTGTGATGTGGACCTCACTAGGCTCTTGATTTGTGCTGTCATACTCAATCCTCATGATGGATAAGGAAACTGAGGCTTAGAAAGAGTCAAAGTTGTTCACTCGTCTAAGGCCAGGAGCCAAATAATGACAGGTGGCAATAGTATGGGTGGAGGGTCGCCCTTGGGTAGCAGGGAAGCTGGCTAGCACATCGTGGGGTGGAAACTTGGGAAGGTATAGTGGAGAGAAAGGATTTGAAGTTAACAGCTTGCTGGCTGGAGAGAGGGTGAACAGGGTCTTCCTTGCTTTGACTGGGCACGGTGGCTCACACCTACAATCCCAACACTTTGGGAGGCTGAGGCAGGCGGATCACTGGAGGTGAGGAGTTTGAGACTAGGCTGACCAACATGGAGAAACCCCATCTCTACTAAAAATACAAAATTAGCCAGGCATGGTGGCACATGCCTGTAATCCCAGCTACTCGGGAGGCTAAGGCAAGAGAATCACTTGAACCCCGGAGGCGGAGGTTGCAGTGAGCTGAGATCGCGCCATTGCACTCCAGCCTGAGCAACAAGAGCGAGATTTCATCTCAAAAAAAGAAAAAGAAAAGAAAGCTCCCTGGCTTTCTGCTAACGTGGCCTTTCTGGGTGTGGTGTCAAGTCTTGCATAGCTGGACTGTGGTCTTGGAGACAGGATGCACTAAGAGTAAGAGTGATTAGTCAGAAGAGCCGGTCATTGTGGGCCTGAGAATTCAAGAAAGGCTTGTGAGGGAATGAGGCTTGAGTTTTTGCTTTTAACAGCGTCACTTTTTTTGTTTTGTTTTTTTGAGACAGGGTCTCACTTTGTCGCCCAGGCTGGAGTACAGTGGCCTGATCTCGGCTCACTGCAACCTCTACCTCCCTGGTTCAAGCAATTCCCCTGCCTCAGCCTCATGAGTAGCTGGGATTACAGGCGCACGCCACCATGCCTGGCTAATTTTTTGTATTGTTAGTAGAGACGGGGTTTCACCATGTTGGCCAGACTAGTCTGCAATTCCTTTATTTATTTATTTATTTTGAGATGGAGTCTTGCTCTGTCACCAGGCTGGAGTGCAGTGGCACGATCTCGGCTCACTGCAACCTCTGCCTCCCAGGTTCAAGCAATTTTCCTGTCTCAGCCTCTCGAATAGCTGGGACTACAGGCACACACCACCATGCCCAGCTTTTTTTTTTTTGTATTTTTGGTAGAGACGGGTTTCACTATGAAGGCCAGGATGATCTTGACCTCACGTGATCTGCCCTCCTCGGCCTCCCAAAGTGCTGGGATTACAGGCATTAGCCACCGCGCCCGGCCAAGCGTCACTTTTTAAAACAGCCAGTTTATTGAGACAGGTGCTTTGCAGGTATTCTCATTACAACCCTATGAGACAGATGTATTTTCATTTTGCAGATGAGGAAACTGAGGTTCTGGGTGCAGTGCTTTGCCCTTGCACCCAGCAGGTAGAGAGCAGGGCTGGACTCCAGGCTATGGGACACCGTCCCCTGCTCTGATGCCTCATGGCTTTTCTTCCCTCTCCAGCTTATCACCCAGACTTTCAGCCACCACAATCAGCTGGCACAGAAGACCCGGCGGGAGAAGAGAGCCCGGCAGGAGGCCGAGCGGCGGGAGAAGGCAGAGCGGGCGGCCAGGCTGGCCAAGGAAGCCAAGTCAGAGACCTCAGGGCCCCAGATCAAGGAGCTAACTGATGAAGAGGCAGAGAGGCTGCAGCTAGAGATTGACCAGGTGAAGAGTGGGCTTCCCTTCTCTACCCCTCAGATCCCCACTGGCACTGAGCAGGGGGTCCTGTTGCCAACTGCTGTGCTCTTTGCTCCAGAAAAAGGATGCAGAGAATCATGAGGCCCAGCTCAAGAACGGCAGCCTTGACTCCCCAGGGAAGCAGGTGAGATGGACTGCAGGGACTTGGGATGAGCCAGGAAGGAGGTTGGAACTTACAGGAACTCTGCTGCCTACTGCTTTCTCTGAGATACCCTTCCTTATCCTAACCCCTCCCCTCCCGGCTTTGGGAATCTTCCCCATACTTTAAGATCACACTCAGAGACATTGAACCAAAGGATCCAGGTTAAAAAAAAAAAAACCCGCTGGGCGTGGTGGCTCACGCCTGTAATCCCAGCACTTTGGGAGGCCAAGGCGGGTAGATCACGAGGTCTGGAGTTGAAGACCAACTTGGCCAAGATGGTGAAACCCTGTCTTTACTAAAAATACAAAAATTAGCCAGGCGTGGTGGCGGGCACCCGTAATCCCAGCTACTCTGGAGGCTGAGTCAGAGAATTGCTTGAACCCAGGAGGCGGAGGTTGCCATGAGCCAAGATCGCGCCACTGCACTCCACCCTGGGCAACAGAGCAAGACTCTGTCTCAAAAAAAAAAAAAAAACCAACTGGTCTTAACCCATTTATGGCAGGAAAACCCAAGAGCCAGAAAGGGCAGCGCCTATTACAGGTCCCATCTGAGGTTGGCTGGGTTCTGTGGGCCCAGCCATATCCTTTGTCACATGGTATAATAGTCTGAGCTCCTCTCAGGCTGAGATCGGAACCACATTTTACCTGGTTCCCAGTGGACCAAGGCTTGGGGTCTGCCCCTCTGTGGAGTGGGCAGGTACCAAGTCTCTTTTCTTTTGTGACTGTATGCCCAGTGCTAGCCCTGGGCTTGGCCCAGTGAGGGTTCAATGTGTGTCTTGTTTGTCAAGTAAGTAGCTGAGTGTCCCTGATTATAAGCAGGATACTGAGGAAGATGAGGAGGAGGAAGATGAGAAGGACAAAGGAAAATTGAAGCCCAACCTAGGCAACGGGGCAGACCTGCCCAATTACCGCTGGAGCCAGACCCTGTCGGAGCTGGACGTGAGTGGCAGGGACCAGAGGTGAAGCTTAGGGAGCCAGCCTGGGGTACCAGCAGCACTTAGTGGCTTCTTCTGACTGCCTCTGCCCTATGCAGCTAGCGGTCCCTTTCCGTGTGAACTTCCGGCTGAAAGGAAAGGATGTGGTGGTGGACATCCAGCGGCGGCACCTCCGGGTGGGGCTCAAGGGGCAGCCAGCGATCATCGATGGGGAGCTTTACAACGAAGTGAAGGTGGAGGAGAGCTCGTGGCTCATTGAGGACGGCAAGGTGGTGACTGTGCATCTGGAGAAGGTATGTGAGGCCCAGCCCTTCTAGCCTGGGGTGTTGATGGAAGAAGAAAGGAGGATGTGTGCTTATTTTACTCAGGAGCCATGCTGGGGGCATTGTGGAATTATCTTAATCCCCATGACAACACTCTTTAAAGTAGATCTGTCCCTATTTTATTTTCTTAAAGACAAGGTCTCACTCTGTTGCCCAGGCTGGAGTTCAGTAACACCTTCTTAGCTCACTGCAGCCTTGAACTCTTGGGCCCAAGCAATTCTCTCATTTCATCCTCCTGAGTAGCCAAGACTACAGGTGCACACCACCACGCTTGACTAATTTTTGTTATTAATTTTTGTAGATACACGGAGGTCTCACTATATTTCCCAGGCTGGTCTTGAACTCCTGGCCTCAAGCAATCTTCACACCTTGGCCTCCCAAAGTGCTGAGATTACAGGCTTGAGTCAGAAAAAGAGGTCACTGATTTACCCAAGCTCCTGCCTCTGGGAAGGGGTGGAGTCAGAATTGAAAGTCTTAGGGTTCTGAGCTGGAGCGCCAGAGCCAGGGGTCCCAATCCTAGCACTTTGGGAGGGGTAAAGACAGGCGATCGACAGGTCAGGACCTGGGAGTATTCATCTCCCAGCTGGAATAATGTGAAACGCCACTTACTAAAAATACAAAAACTAGCCGGGCCAGGTGGCAGGCCGTAGTCCCAGCCACTCGGGAGGCTGAGGCAGGAGAATGGCTGAACCTGAGGCGGGATTGCTGTGAGCCGAGATCCGCCACTGCACCTCAGCCCGGTGTGACAGAGCCATCTGCCCCAAAAAAAAAAAAAAAAAAATACAAAACTGGGGCCGGGCGGAGGTGGTGGCACCCGGTAGTCCCCAGGCCACCAAATGCTTCCCAGAAAAGCAGGAGAATGGCGTAAACCCAAGAGGTGGAGCTTGCAGTGTGCTGAGATTGCGCCACTGCACTCCAGCCTGGGCGACAGAGCAAGACTCCGTCTCATAAAAAAGAAAGTCTTAGGTTCTAAAGCCACTTCTTTTTCACTGGGTCTGTACATGGATTCAGTTCATCAAATACTTGAACACCTACTCTGTGCGTGGTACTGTTCTTGTTCTAAGTGCTGGAGAGAGAACAGTGAACAAAACATAGGAAAATCTGTGCCCTCAGGAAGCCTACATGCTCAACCTCACTGCCTTTACAGAGAGGTGGGACACAGACACCAGTAAATAAAGGTGGTCTCTGAAAAGGGCCAAAGGTCTGAGGAGAACTTCTCAGGGCACATAAGACCCTGTCCCAGCCTGCCCGACTGGCACTGGCTGCCCTCACTCACCCCTCCATGCCTCTGTACTTGCTTTGTGGCCCAGCTGGAGTGCAGTGGCGCAATCTCGGCTCACTGCAAACTCCACCTCCCGGGTTCACACCATTCTCCTCCCTCAGCCTCCAGAGTAGCTGGGACTACAGGCTCCCGCCACCATGGCCAGCTTTTTTTTTTTTTTTTTTCTGATATTTTTTAGTAGAGACGGGGTTTCACCGTGTTAGTCAGGATGATCTCGATCTCCTGACCTCGTGATTCACCTGCCTTGGCCTCCCAGAGTGCTGGGATTACAGGCATGAGCCACCACTCCCGGCCTATTCCCTGCCTTTTAAATTTATTATTTTTTGAGACAGGGTCTTGTACTCACCCAGGCTGGAATGCAGTGGCGCAATCACGGCTTACTGCAGCCTTGACCTCCCGGGCTCAAACGACCCTCCCACCTCAGCTTCCTGAGTAACTGTGAGCGCCACCCTTCCTGGCTAATTTTTAAATGTTTTTTGTAGAGACAGGGTCTCATGTTGCTCAGGCTGGTCTGAAACTCCTGGGCTCAAGGGATCTTCTTGCCTTGGCTTCCCAAAGTGTTGGGATTAGAGGTAGGAGCTACCACGCCTGGCACTTCCCTGCTTAAAAACTTTTTCAGGCTGGGCGTGGGGCGCATGCCTATAATCTCAGTGCTTTGAGAGGCTGAGGTGGGCAGATCACGAGGTCAGGAGTTCGAGACCAACCTGGCCAACATGGCAAACCCCATTTCTACTAAAAATACAAAAAAATTAGCTGGGCATGGTGGTAGGCGCCTGTAATCCCAGCTACTTGGGAGGCTAAGGCAGGAGAATCGCTTGAACCCAGGAGGCGGAGGTTGCAGTGAGCTGAGACTGCACCACTGCACGCGGTGGCTCACACCTGTAATCCCAACATTTTCGGAGACTGAAGCAGGCGGATCACCTGAGGTCAGGAGTTTGAGACCAGCCTGGCCCAATATGGTGAAGCCCTGTCTCTACTAAAAATACAAAAATCCGCCTGGTGTGGTGGGTGGTGCATGTCTATAATCCCAGCTACTCGGGAGGCTGAGGCCAGAGAATTGCTTGAACCTGGGAGGCAGAGGTTGCAGTGAGCCGAGATGGTGCCACAGCACTCCAACCTGGACAAGAAGAGCAAGACTCCATCTCAAAAAAAAAAAAAAGAAAATTTTCTTCCCATTTTAAATCTGGAATACTGCTTTGTGTCTTAGGGCTCAGCCCAAGTGTCACTTTCAAACTTTTCTCCCTCCACCCTGGATGAATATCTCCCTTTCTGCTTTCTTTCCGTTATCACACTGATTTGTAACTGTTTGCCTCTGTGTCTCCCCTAGCTGCAGGAAGGGCAGTCTTGTACCTCTGGACCCAGTATAGGCCTGCAGGGGTCTCAGGTGCAGGATATGGATGAGAGAGTTTGGTTGTGAAAGGGTTAAGGGGTGATTCCTGGTGCACAGAGCAGGCCACCTCCCACCCCCTGGTTGTTCTCTTCACAGATCAATAAGATGGAGTGGTGGAGCCGCTTGGTGTCCAGTGACCCTGAGATCAATACCAAGAAGATTAACCCTGAGAATTCCAAGGTGAGCCCTGGCTGGTTGGGAGAACTTCGGCAGGAGGGTGAGGGGCCTAGGTGTTTCCAGAGCTTCACCAATTCCCGTCACTGCCTGCCCTCAGCTGTCAGACCTGGACAGTGAGACTCGCAGCATGGTGGAAAAGATGATGTATGACCAGAGACAGAAGTCCATGGGGCTGCCAACCTCAGACGAACAGAAGAAACAGGAGATTCTGAAGAAGTGAGCAAGAGGGGTTCGGGGAGGGTGGGTGCCTGGGGGCTTAGATTTTAGTGACAGCAGTGAGTGGATCACTGAGCTGCCTCAGGAGCTGCCCTGCCCCCTTTCCAGCCATGTTTATGGCTTTATGGCTTTGGCTTGCCTACTCTTGTCACTTGCTGAGGTCATCTTGAGGGCAAGGCCGGCTCATGGCTCATGATAGGAGGGAAGGGGTAACAGGCGGGTCATTGCCACCTACAGGAAAACAGTGCCAGTGTTGGCACCTCAGCTTCCAACCTCGGGGCTCAAATGGGTCTCAGATACCCTGGGCACTGCTCTTGCCCAGCCTGGCTCGGTGTTGCTGAGGTCTAAAGAGATTAGACTTGACACGGGGGTGCTGGGAGAAGGGACAGCTTTAGAAGAGAAGGATGAGTTGTTTCATCTTCTTGCTTCCCTTTCTCCAGGTTCATGGATCAGCATCCGGAGATGGATTTTTCCAAGGCTAAATTCAACTAGCCCCTGTTTTTTCCTCCCTGAACTCTTGGGGCTGAGCTGCAACTACCCAACTTACTTTCCCACTCTTCTCTGGGACTTGTGGGCCTCAGGGCTTGGGGCAGGCATGGGAATGTCCCAGGCACACAGGTCCCAGGGCATCAGGAGAAAGGCTGGGGCTTGGGGCCTTGTCCTCCCCATTTGGCCTACTGTTACACATTAAAACAATTTGCCCAGCTCCTTCTGTGTCCTCTCTTGCCTCTGGCCTTTCTCTGGGGCACAGGCCTCTTACGGCTGCTGCTGGGAACTGGGAGTTTGGCTTCTAGCCCAGATTCTGCCGTGTGACCTAGGGCAAATCCTTGCCCTCTCTGGGCCTCAGTTTCTCATTACTTAAAGTGAAGATTAAAACAGGGCTTGGCCGGGTATGGTGGTTCACACCTGTAATCCCAGCACTTTGGGAGGCTGAGGTGGGCGGATCACCTCGTCAGGAGTTTGAGACCAGCTTGACCAACATAGAGAAACCCAGTCTCTACTAAAAATACAAAAATTAGCTGGGTGTGGTGGTGCACACCTGTAATCCCAGCTACTTGGGAGGCTGAGGCAGGAGAATCGCTTGAACCCGGGAGGCAGAGGTTGCAGTGAGCCCAGATTGCACCACTGTACTCTAGCCTGGGTGACACAGTGAGACTCCATCTCAAAAAAATAAATAAAACAAGGCATTTAGTCTATGTATGTTTCTGAACAAAGGTTGAGTTTTTCTGGCTACGGAGACCAGAACACGTGTCAGGTTCTCAAAGGGGCACATGACCCAGCAGAGGTTTTTTTTTTTTTTTTTTTTTTTGAGACAGTCTCGCTCTGTTGCCCAGGCTGGAGTGCAGTGGCCGGATCTCAGCTCACTGCAAGCTCCGCCGCCCGGGTTCACGCCATTCTCCTGCCTCAGTCTCCTGAGTAGCTGGGTCTACAGGCGCCCGCCACCACGCCTGGCTAGTTTTTTGTATTTTTTAGTAGAGACGAGGTTTCACCGTGTTAGCCAGGATGGTCTCAATCTCCTGACCTCGTGATTCGCCTGTCTTGGCCTCCCAAAGTGCTGGGATTACAGGCTTGAGCCACCGCGCCCGGCCGACCCAACAGTTTTAAGACTGCTGGACTTGTTGATCTGATTTTCACTGCCCACTGCAGCGGGTCTGCCCTCTAGCCGTGAATCAAGTATTCTTCAAACTAGAGACTATTGTGTACCAGGACAGAAGAGCAGCATGGGCCAAGGTGACACTTCCTGGCTTGGGAGGGGTACCAGGAAGACAGCTCAGGCCTCAGATCTGGTGTGTATGTGGTACAGGGACCTTACCAGGAGGACAGAGTAAAGTCCAGTGAGGCCTCATTGTTTTTATCTCTGACCTGGACCTCTGCAGATTCTAGGCCTTCTCAAAGCTAGCTCCCAGGGCTGAAGAGGTGCTCCCCTTTGCTCAGATCCAGCCCACAGAGCTGACCCCTGCCCCACTTTGGCTAGAGGGTGGAGGTCAGAATGCTTGAGCCACAGAGGTTATAGCAAGAATGTCTAGGTTGACTTGCTGTGAGTGCTTAGTTCTCTGGCCCCTAAATTTCTGGAATGCAGATGTCTTTTAGAATTTCAGAGTAGCTGGTCACAGTAGCTCATGCCTGTAATCCCAGCACTTTGGAAGGCCAAGGCGGGTGCATCACGAGGTCAGGAGATTGAGACCATCCTGGCTAACACGGTGAAACCCCGTCTCTACTAAAAATACAAAAAATTAGCTGGGTGTGGTGGTGGGCACCTGTAGTCCCAGCTACTCGGGAGGCTGAGGCAGGAGAATAGCACGAACCAGGGAGGCAGAGCTTGCAGTGAGGCGAGATTGCACCACCGCACTCCAGCCTGAGCAACAGAGCGAGACTCTGTCTCAAAAAAAAAAAAAAGCTGAGTGTGGTGGCACCTGCCTGTAATCACAGCTATTTGGGAGACTGAGGCAGACGAATCACTTGAACCTGGGAGGCGGAGGTTGTGATGCGCCACTGCACTCCAGCCTGGGCCATAGAGCGAGATTGCCTCGGGGAAAAAAAAGAAATTCAGAATAGCTTGTTAAAGATTTCAGAGAGGCTATGCAGTACATAGCTTTGTTTTCCAAACTTGCTAAACCTTTTTTTTCTGGGAATGCAAATAGTGGTTTACAAGGCTAGGTTTGGAAAATGGTGCTCTACGGCTGAGGCTAGAGTGGAGGGTTTGTGGTGTCACTCCCACTCTACTCCTGTTCTGCCCTGTGGTCATTTTAGTCTTGTGGAGGCCACCCGGATGCGACAGCAGAGCCTGGAGTTAGAACTGGACCCTACGTTCATAGTCCCGAGAGATCATCCTGTTTTCCTTAGGAAACTGGACAAACAAGTACAGTTTGTCTAGTAGTTACTTTCCAAAGGGTGCCTTTTGGAACAATAAAAAGGGCGGTGGGGGCAGCGGGTCATGTGGGAGCTGGATCAATACCTTCTAGCTGGTTAATTAAGAATGGGCTGGTGGACCTGCCCTGGCCTCTCTGCTGAAAGAGGACCAGTAGATAAGCCTGCGTGTGAGGAGCAGCCAAGTAGGATCCTTCTCAACTCATGGGCTCTGATACCTAAAGAAGGGATTCTGCATCTGCCCCAGCAAGGCCAGAGCCACAGTTACCAACTGCGTGTCCCACTAAGTTCCTTGACCTCACTGTGAGCCCCAGGTTTCCTCTCTGTGAAATATAATATCCCTTCTCCAAGGTTATTGGAAAAGCCAAGATATTGGTGAAAACCACAGTGCTGGCCGGGCACGGTGGCTCACACCTGTAATCCCAGAACTTTGGGAGGCTGAGGTGGGCAGATCGCCTGAGGTCAGCAGTTTGAGACCAGCCTGACCAACATGGAGAAACCCTGTCTCTACTAAAAAATACAAAATTAGCCAGGCATGGTGGCACATGCCTGTAATCCCAGCTGCTCGGGAGACTAAGGTAGGAGAATCACTTGAACCCGAGAGGCAGAGGTTGCGGTGAGCCGAGATCGCGCCATTGCACTCCAGCAGCCTGGGCAACAAGAGCAAAAACTCCATCTCTTAAAAAAAAAAAAAAAAAAGAAAACCACAGTGCTCTGTTACCACCACAGAGAGAGTGGGAGAGGAGCATCAGGTCCAAGGCTGGGTAGGGCCAACAAATGATCAGGGCTTTGGGGAAACGGGGCTGGGCAGAAGCAGGCCAGCCTGCAGGTGGTGGACTGGGAGAGCAGAGGCAGTTCAGACAGGTCTCCCTCGAAGAACCTCTCAAACAGTGTCAGAAACCATTTATCCAAACTTTCTCAGGCACAGACTCTGTGCTTGGTTCTTTATCTCCTGGAACTCACAGTGAACCTGAAATGGGGGCATTACTCCCATTTTATTCTTCCTACTTCAACTGCAGAGCACTAAGCCAGGCTGGACACCTATATCCTGTCTCCCGCTCTGCGCAGCAGTTAAGTGAAGGCAGACAGGAGAGAAAGGACAGCCAAGATAAGCAGGCAGATACCAATTAACTTTTCCTTAAAACTATGGTCATGTTAACATACAGAACATCAGCCAAGAACCAGAACCAACTGCTTAACATAACATAGAGTGGGCCCTGCCCACCCCCCAATACAATATATTTAAGATAAGCTTCTTTTAGCCGTTGAACTCCCCCAGGGAGGGAGAAGTTTGTATGATTGGTGAGGGTGGCAATACGGGGATAGAGTCAGGGTTCACTCCCAGAAGGTAATGCCTAAGTCCTTACTTTCCATGATCAGGCCACCTGAAGACCATGAGCAGGAAAGAAGAGGCCCAGGCAGGGATCAGACCAGCTGGGGATGCAAAGAGATGTAGACCCTATGGCCCAGTGAAATGCACATGGTCCAGGAACCCAGTCAGCCAAGGCAGGAGGAGCCAGAGTGGGCACTGCTTCAGGTCTAAGGCCCAGCCCCTCCTGCAGGGGTTCCTGGTCCCCCTCTTCATTCTGTAGGCTGTGCTTCTCCCAGAAACGGTGTGGCAGCTGGGCCTGGCAGGGGTTAGCAGTACACCTGGAGCAAGGGTGCCCCCGATGAGTCTGTGTCGGTGCCCTGGAAGGATGAGTCATGGCTGGCTGGGTACCCTGGTGGGAAGGAGAGGAGAGGAAGAAACAGGCTCAGGGGAAGGAGCTCATCCAGATCCCACGACCAGGGAGAAGCCTGCTGAGAAGGAGCAGAGTGGGACTTGAGCCTGGGTCAGTCTGATCCAGGCTGGATGACCCACTCAGTTTATTGACCTGTCGATGAGCCCTAGCCTCCCTTTGTGTAAAAGGATAATGATCCCACTCCCGGGGGTTGTTGTCAAGGGCAGTAAGACCACAACAGAACCACACAGGGTGCCTTTCCAGCACCATGCTGGATGGTTCTCCACCCACTACTTTCCTAGTCATCTGGGTGTGGGGTCTGATCACTTTCAGCTTGCCTGTTCTGGGCACCTGCACCCACTTTAAGTCAGCTTGCTGGATGGAGATGGGTCTGTGGCTGCTTAGGCCCCCATCCCTTTTTGATGTCATCCTCACCACTCCAAGAGAAAGCTGGGAGAGGAGCATGTAAGGGGCCCCTAGGGTAGTCCCCCACCCTCCACACCCCTCGTTAGGTCAGGACCACACCTGGAGCTCCATAAGGCCTCAGCTTCCGGGCGATGGCATCTGCAGTCGTCTCCTGGGAGATCTGCACTGTCAGCTCTAGGGAGGGAACGTGAGGCAGGCAGTGGTCATTAGCATGTTCTTTCAACCCCATTTCCTACTTCTGTTCCCAGCTCGATGAGGGAGGAGCCACTCACTCCTGGGCAGGGCTAGAAAAATAATGCTTAAAAAAAGACACATAGACAACGTGTGCATGCGCAGAGTGATGGATGAGTAGGAGTTTTGGTTAGCCCAGAACAGGTCAGAGGTCCAAGTTCATGTGGGTCCCTAGGTCCTGTTAACCAGACCAGGCCTAGAAGCTACTCTGGCATGAGACAGCAGGGGAGAGGAGCCTTTTGGGAAAACTTGTTGAATGCAGAGGGAACCTTGTCCTTTCTGGGGACAGCAGCGATGGCCAGAGAGCTCTCCCAGGGTCTGCATGCTTCTCTCAGCCTTGCTCAGACCTCACAGGGAAGGGCCAGAGTGGGAGCTGGGGAGGGGGAATGCAAGAGTTGACAGAAAGGAGGAGGAAGGGCAGGGACTAGCTGAGGGGTACACCCACTGTGGCCAAAGACCCCATTCCAACCCTCCCCTGGCCAGAGCCTCCCCTACTCTGCCCCTCAGCCCCATGGGGCCCCCACCTACCATCCTGGCTGAGACCTGAGCCCACCATGGTCTCATGGCCACTGTCAGGGGCAGCAGTGGTGGGGGCAGCAGCCCGAGTTGAACGACCCTCCGAGGTCTGTGGGCGAGCACGGCTCTTTCGGGTACTAATGCGAATGATCCCGCGTACCAGGCGGCCCTCAGCATCCTGCTCATCCAGGTGGTAGTCCTGCGTGATGCTGCTGATAAGGTCCGAGATCTTACTGGTCTTCTCCAGGAACACAGTGTCTGATGTGCACTTGGCCAGCTCATCGATCTGGTGTACGCTGAACAGCTCTGTCAGCTTCTTGAAGATGAGCACATCAATCTCTCGGCTCGACATGGAGCCACTGCCCATCTCGGGCAGGTCCAGGTCCGACTCATGGAAAGAGTAGTACTCCTCAGAGCCACGAGGACTACTGACAAGGGTGCTGGGCAGGCTGTGTCGCATGGGTGGGGGATCGGCCAGTGGCTCCTTGCAGCAGGAGTCCGCATCAGGTGCTAGGGAGGTGGCCCTGGGATAGGGATACACAGGGATGCCTTTGAGCTTAACGTCGGGATAGCTGAAGCTGCTGCCCATGGTTGACTTGAGTCGCTGGCCATCCCGCCGGCTGGGGGGTGCACGGTCAGGGCTAGGGGGCACTCCATTGTGCTCCTTGGTCCAGTTGGCTTCGGCAGCCCCCTCAGTGGAGTCCTCAGTAGAAAGGCAGGGGCTGCAGCCCCGCACACAGGCTCCACAGCGCTGGAGGCAATCCCGGCAGCGGCGGAAACAGAAGGCAGCCCGGCACCACTCCCACACCCAGGGTCGCCAGAGCAGGCAGCAGGCAGGGGTCTCAGTGGCCGGCTCAGCAGAGCCAGAGATGAAGGTAATGCTCTCTGGCCCATGGTGACCAGGGTCCTTGGGGTCTGGTCTACGGGTGCGGCGGCTTGGTGGGGGCTGAGGTGGTTTATCATATGTCTCCAGACATAGCTCTGTTGGCCGCTCCCAGGGTCCCAAGCGTGGAGGCCCAGATGCTGGGCGGGGGTGTCCAGGGCGGGGCATGGCTCATTGCATGGTTTGCAGCAGCCAGGCACCTGCAGAGGAGAGGCCAGGAAGGGGTCAGGATCAGAAGTCAGGGACTAACTCCTGGGCTGACTTGAGCAGCTGCACACTTCTAGTTTCTCAGAGGCCTGGGATGTGGAGGGACCCAAGTATGCCCATAAACTCTCATATCTTGTGGCCCTCCCTCCACAAAGTCTCTGTGGTCTAACCCAGATTTCAAAATTCCCTGTGACTTAGGCTTATTGGGATGGCTATGAAAGGTTGAACATCTTATCTGAAATGCCTGGGTCCAGAAATGTTTTGGATTCTGGATTGTGGATTGTATACATTATACTCACCTGTTAAGCATTCCTCATCCAAAAATCTGAAATGCTCCAATGAGCATTTCCTTTAAGTATCATCCTGGTGCTCAACTTTCAGATTTTGTAGTGTTTTGGATTTTTGGATTAGGGATACTCAATCTCTCAATCTGTATTTAAAAATAATCTCCCTTCCCCCAGAAAATAATGAGTGTTGGCAATAATGTGGAAAAACTGGAACCCTTGTGCATTTCTGGTGGGAATGTAAAACAGTGCAGCTGCTATGGAAAACAGTATGGTGGTTCCTCCAAAAATTAAACATCAAATTACCACATGACCCAGCAATTCCACTCTGGATACATACCCAACCTAATTGAGAGCAGAGACTCCGATGTTTAGACCAATGTTCACAGCAGCATTATTCACAATAGCCAAAAGGTGGAAACAATCCCAGTGTCTACCAATGGATGAATGACTAAACAAAATGTGGTATATACATACAATGGAATATTATTCAGCCTTAAAAAGGAAAGGAAATTTTTTTTTTTTTTTGAAACGGAGTCTTGCTCTGTCGCCCAGGCTGGAGTGCAGTGGCTCACTGCAAGCTCCGCCTCCCGGGTTTACGCCATTCTCCTGCCTCAGCCTCCCGAGTAGCTGGGACTACAGACGCCCGCCACCTCGCCCGGCTATTTTTTTGTATTTTTTTACTAGAGACGGGGTTTCACCGGGTTAGCCAGGATGGTCTTGATCTCCTGACCTCGTGATCCGCCCGTCTCGGCCTCCCAAAGTACTGGGATTACAGGCTTGAGCCACCGCGCCCGCCCTTTTTTTTTTTTTTTTGAGACAGAGTCTCGCTGTGCCGCCCAGGCTGGAGTGCAGTGGCGCAATCTCCGCTCACTGCAAGCTCCGTCACCTCCCAGGTTCACGCTATTCTCCTGCCTCAGCCTCCCGAGAAGCTGGGACTACAGGCGCCCGCCACCATGCCTGGCTAATTTATTTTTTATTTTTTTTAGTAGAGACGGGGTTTCACCGTGTTCGCCAGGATGGTCTCGATCTCCTGACCTCGTGATCCGCCCGCCTTGGCCTCCCAAAGTGCTGGGATTACAGGCGTGAGCCACCGCACCCGGCCCAAAAAGGAAATTCTTATACATGCTGCAACATGGATGAACCTTGAAGAACTTATGCTAAGTGAAATAAGCCAGACACAAAAGGACAAACAGCCGGGGTGTGGTGGCTCATGCCTGTAATCCCAGCAATTTGGGAGGCTGAGATGGGTGGATCACTTGGGCACAGGAGTTCGAGACCAGCCTGGCCAACATGGTGAAAGCCATCCCTACTAAAAATACAAAAATTAGCCGGGCATGGTGGTGCACACCTGTAGTCCTAGTTACCTGGGGGACTGAGGTGGGAGGACCACTTGAGCCTCGGAGGTGGAGACTGCAGTGAGATGAGATCGTGCCATTGCACTCCAGCCTGGGCAACAAAGCCAGACCCTGTCTCAAAAAAAAAAAGACAAATATTGTAATATTCCACTTGTATGACCTCTCTAGAATAGTCAAATTCATAAAGACACAAAGTAGAATGGTAGTTGCCCGGTGCTGGGGACAGAGGGAACTGGGGAGTTAGTGTTGAATGGGTAGGGAGCTTCAGCTGGGGAAGATGAAAAAGGTCTGGAGATGGATGGGCAATAGTTGTACAACAATGTGAATGTATTTAATACCACAGGAATGATGCTTAAATATGGGAATGATGCTTAAATATGTTTTGTTTTTTCTTTTTCTTTTTTTTTTTCTTTTTTTTTTTTTTTTGAGACGGAGTCTTGCTCTGACACCCAGGCTGGAGTGCAGTGGCCGGATCTCAGCTCACTGCAAGCTCCGCCTCCCGGGTTTACGCCACTCTCCTGCCTCAGCCTCCCGAGAAGCTGGGACTACAGGCGCCCGCCACCTCGCCCAGCTAGTTTTTTATATTTTTTTTTAGTAGAGACGGGGTTTCACCAGGTTAGCCAGGATGGTCTCGATCTCCTGACCTCGTGATCTGCCCGTCTTGGCCTCCCGAAGTGCTGGGATTACAGGCTTGAGTTTTTTTTTTTTTTTTTTTTACATGGAGTCTCACTCTGTCACTGAGGCTGGAGTGCAGTGGTACCATCTCGGCTCACTGCAACCTCTGCCTCCCCGGTTCAAGCGATTCTCTTGCCTCAGCCTCCCAAGTAGCTAGGATTACAGGCACATGCCACCACGCCCAGCTAATTTTTGTATTTTTAGTAGAGACAGGATTTGGCCATGTTGGCCAGGCTGGTCTCGAACTCCTGACCTCAGGTGATCCCCCCACCTCAGCCTCCCAAAGTGCTGGGATTACAGGTGTGAGCCATGGCACCCGGCCCTTAAATGTGGTCTCTGTTTTTTTTGTTTGTTTGTTTTTTGTTTGTTTGTTTGTTTAGACGGAGTTTTGCTCTTGTTGCTCAGGCTGCAGTGCAATGTCGTGATCTCGGCTCAATGCAACCTCCTCCTCCCGGGTTCAAGCGATTCTCCTGCCTCAGCCTTCCGAGTAGCTGGGATTACAGGTATGCACCACCACGCCTGGCTAATTTTGTATTTTTTTTAGTAGAGATGGTGTTTCTCCATGTTGGTCAGGCTGGTCTTGAACTCTCGCCCTCAGGTGATCTGCCCGCCTTAGCCTCCCAAAGTGCTGGAATTACAGGCATGAGCCACTGTGCCCGGCCAAATGTGGTTTCTTAAAAAAAAGGTTAGGCCAGGTGCAGTGGCTCATGCCTGTAATCCCAGCACTTTGGGAGGCTGAGGTGGGTAGATGATTTGAGGTCAAGAGTTCTAGACCAGCATGGCCAACATGGTGAAACCCTGTCTCTACTAAAAATACAAAAATTAGCTGGGTAAGGTGGTGGGCACATGTAATCCCAGTTACTGAGGAGGTTGAGGCAGGAGAATCACTTGAACCCAGGAGGCAGAAGTTGCAGTGAGCCAAGATGGCGCCACTGCACTCCAGCCTGGGCGACAGAGTGGCAAGACTCTGTCTCAAAAAACAAAAAAACAAAAAAAGGTTAATAAGGTACTTTTTTTTTTTTTTTTTTCGAGATGAGAGTCTCGCTTTGTCACCCAGGCTGGGGTGAAATGGCACGAATTCAGCTCACTGCAACCTCCGCCTCCCAGGTTCAAGAGATTCTCCTGCCTCAGCCTCCAGAGTAGCTGGGATCACAGGCATACAACATCACACCCGGCTAATTTTTGCATTTTTAGTAGAGATGGGGTTTCGCCATGTTGGCTAGGCTGGTCTCGAACTCCTGACCTCAGGTGATCTGCCCACCTCAACCTCCCAAAGTGCTGGAATTACAGGCATGAGTCACCGCACCCGGCCTAATATGGTAACTTTTATAGCTATTTTACAGAAAGATCTCCTGGATCTCACTTTCTGTGAAGTGGTCTCCCCCAGTTTCTTCCTGTTGTTGGTAAGTTTTTCTTGTTGAGAGTCTCTGTGGCTGCTGAACAAATGCCTTTTCATAAGACTTGCTATGGAACCTGATCATTAACACTTATTTCCCTCCCCTGGTCCTTCAAATCAGATCTGGGAATGTAAGAGGTCCGCTGTCAATATTTCAGTCTTACTCACATTTGCCCTGCTAGCAACATTTAACACCAAGCCCTGTTGGTGTCCTTTGATTAGATAAAAATGCTGAACCACAAAATTTGTCTTCTTTCCCATTCTGACCTGGTTGCTAGGAAGCTCAGAGCTAAGACTTCATTCACTTCATAAACACTGAGGCTGACCCTGTGCTGGATACTGTAGAACCAAAAATGAATGAACTACAGATCCTGTTCTTGATGATTCACACATGGTTTTGTAGGGAAAACAGATGCTTAAAAGTTTATAAGATGAGGGCTGGGCACAGTGGCTCATGCCTGTAATCCCAGCACTTTGGGAGGCTGAGGCGGGCGAATCATGAAGTCAGGATTTCGAGACCAGCCTGACCGACATGGTGAAACCCTGTCTCTACTAAAAATACAAAAATTAGCTGAACGTGGTAGAGCGTGCCTGTAATCCCAGCTACTCAGGAGGCTGAGGCAGGAGAATCGCTTGAACTTGGGAGGCAGAGATTGCAGTAAGCCCAGATCGCACCACTGCACTCCAGCCTATGCAATGGAGACTCCGTCTCAAACAAACAAACAAGTTTGTAAGATGGAGCATGTAGGATATATGAAGCATCATGGGAGTAAATAACTCTGCCTGACAGAAGGAAGATTATGCAGTAGTGTATTTGGGAAGGTCCTTGATTTCATGTAGGGGTTTGCCAGGCAGTAACCATCCTTAGCTTGGATTTTCTGAGACACTGATCCCTTATCCTTTTATTCCTGATTTAATGGCACTGGGGTCTGAAACTGGGGGTGCGTGATGAACATGGAACTGGGCATCGGGATATCTGTGTTTTAGTTCTACTTCTGGCCCTGATCTAACCCCAGATTTGGCACTGGGGAAAATTAATGCCACCTCCCTAAAGAGGGCCATCATTATCTCTCACCCAAATACTGTCACAGCCCCCATTCTGTCCACCTCCATTCCCTCTTACTTGCTGTAACAAGTAAAAACTTTAAAATGTTTAGAGGAACATGGCAGATACCACTTTAATCAAATGATCAAAGATAGTATCACCATAATGGGATGAACTGACATCATGTTCCTCTTGATACTATGTACTAAGGAGGATACAACTCATGAAGTATTCCTGTCAAAAATGCATAACCTAAATGTAATCATGAGGAAATAACAGACAAGCCCAAGTTGAGAAACATGACAACTAAATGCAATGTGATCCTAGATAGGATCCTGGATTGGGAGGAAAAATTGGAAATTGAATAATGTAAATAACTGGTGAAATATGTTATTTGATAGTATTATATCAATGTTACATTTTCTGAATTTGATTACTGTGGTTATATAAGATAATGTTCTATTATTAGGAAACATACACTGAAGCACTTGGGGATAAAGGGCAGGATATCTGTAACCTAATCTCAAATGGTTCAAACACAAATGAACAGAAGGTATGTGTGTGTAGAGAAAGGGAAAAAGGGAATGTTACCCACTGGTAAATGGGGATGTGAAAGATACAGTTCTTTTATTTTTTTATTTTATTTTATTTTTAGAGATAAGGTCTCCCTCTGTCACCCAGATTGGAGTGCAGTGGTGTAATCATAGCTCAATGAAACCTCAAACAACTGGGCTCAAGTGATCCTCCTGCCTCAGTCACTTGAGTAGCTAGGACTACAGGTGCATACCACCCTGTCCCACTAGTTTTTTGTTTTGGTTTGGTTTTTGGTAGATATGGGATCTTGCTAGGTTGCTCAGGCTGGTCTTGAACTCCTGGCCTCAAGTGATCCTCCTGCCCTGGCCTCCCAAAGTGCTGGGATTACAGGCATAAGCCTCTGTGCCTGACCTAGGATACAGTTCTTTAACCATTCCTACAACTCTTCAACCTACTCTCCTGGCCCTACTCAGCACTCCTTCTCCAGGGACCCTCTGGAATCACTAGTCAGATGGGAGGCCCTCTCCCCATGACCTTCGGCTGGGCTGTCAGCTGGGTCAGCCATGTACTGATTGTTTGAGGATAAGTCTATGTCCCCAAGGACCATGACCCTGAAATGCAGGGACTGTGTGTAATTCTTTTCTTCCTCAGTGTCTAGAACAGTGTTTGGTACACTAGGTGCCTCAGGGGACTGACACATTCCAGGTTGCCTCAGGGTAGAATCAGGACCATTGGGTAGAAAGAAAAAAGACTTAGGCTCTAGGTTGACCAGAGTATAGATGGAGGATAGGAGGTGACAGGGAGTGAAATCCCATCTGCAAAGGTATCCCAATTAAAATTGTAACAGGTGATTTTAAATTCCCTTGCAATCCGAGGCAAGTGGTTAAAAATTGTTGCTTTAGTTTGAGAAATGTGGGGTTGGGTATGGATTCATACATCCACGGAATTAACAGATATTTACTGAGGGCCCACTGTGTGCCACATGCTGGATTTATTATTATTATTATTATTATTATTATTAAGACAGTCTCACTCTGTCACCAACGATGGAGTGCATGGCACGATCTTTGCTCGCTGCAACCTCTGCCTCCCAGGTGGAGGCAACTCTCATGCCTCAGCCTCCCGAGTAGCTGGAACTACAGGTGCATGCCACCACACCCAGCTAAATTTTTTGTATTTTTAATAGAGATGGGGTTTCACCATGTTGGCCAGGCTGGTCTCAAGCTCCTGACCTCAAGTGATCCACCTGCCTCAGCCTCCCAAAGTGCTGAGATTACAGGCATAAGCCATGGTGCCTGGCCAGCTGTTCTAAATTCTTTTTTTTTTTTTTTTTTGAGATGGAGTCTCGCTCTGTTGCCCAGGCTGGAGTGCAGTGGCATGATCTTGGCTCACTGCAACCTCTGACTCCCCGGTGCAAGCGGTTCTCCTGCCTCAGCCTCCCGAGTAGCTCAGCCTCCGAGTAGCCTCCCAGGCGCATGCCACCACACACGGCTAATTTTTTGTATTTTTAGTAGAGACGGGGTTTCACCATGTTAGTCAGGATGGTTTCGATCTCCTGACCTCGTGATCCACCCGCCTTGGCCTCCCAAAGTACTGGGATTACAGGCGTGAGCCACCACGCCCGGCCCAGCTGTTCTAAATTCTATGGATAAAGTGATAAAACAGACAAAATCCCTCAACCTCAGGAGTTTACACTCCAGTGAGAGTTGATTATTGATGGCTTACACTGTTCTAAGTACTTCAGACATAATAACCAATTAATTTTCACAACCCTCTTTGTAATATTATTACCTGTATTATTATACTGAAGCATAGACAGGTTAAATAAGTTGTCCAAAGGCATACACCTATCTGTACACAATTGGCCTGGCCCCAGACTCTTATCCACTACCCCATCCCATGTATTACTTGGGAGGAAAGAGGCAGTCAAAGCTGCCAGCTGCCAGCTCCATGGACCAGCGTGTGCCCTGAGAGAGCCCATGTTGGGAGCCCTGTCTTCCAGGCTCAAGCCTTCAGGAGAGTGGACAAATCTACAGTTAACCATGCTGAGCTGGGAGGTATCTGGGGCTCCTGAGGATGGGCTGGCTATTTTCTTCTCCCCCAACCTCCAAAGCTTCAGGACTCGCTAATATTGATTAAATTAATCCAACAGGTATTTATTGAGCACCAACGAGGTGCCCAGCGTTGTGCTAAATGCTGAGAAAACAGCAGTGAATGGGCCAGAGGACTTTTCACCTTATTTGACTCTCACAATTGCTCTGTAAATAAGTAGCATATCTCCATTTCACAGATCAGGAATCTGAAGCTCAGAAAGGTGAAGTGACTGCCCCAGAGACACCTAGCAAGAGAGGGCTGGAGTAGGATTTGCACTGTGGTCCGCCAAGCTCTGGAGCCTGCGTACTTTGTGTGTGCCACACATCTCCAGCGGGACTGGGATGAGAAGAGAGGCAAGACCTGGGATAAGAACAATGCCTGCCTCAGTTCCCCACTTCCCTCCAGCCATTGAACGCTCCTGAAGTCAAACTCAGGCAGTTTCTTCCAGGCTATATCTCCCCGACCCTGCTGCTGCCACCGCCCCGCACACCCCGCCCAATCCTACGAACCCTGGTCACTTGGTTTAGTGAGGAGAGGCTCCCTGTCCCTATTGTGGCTTGAGGCAAGATTCTTAACCTCGCTTTCCTCATCTTTAAATAAGGAGAGACTACTATCTTCATGCCCCGCCAATCTCGTGAGATTTAAATGAAATAGTGAGGGGGCTTCCTGCAGTGGCATTGCACATGGGAGGGGCTAGGTCACTGGGCGCTCTAAGGCACCGCAAGGATCTTCCCGGAGTTCAGATGGTCCCGGCCAGCCCTCCCTGGATTTCTCTCTGATGCTTCCCTCTTCCCCATTAGTCTCGCGAACACACACACACTGAAGGGTCTATGTACCGTCTCCTCCTCCCAGGGTCCCCAGGACAGGCCCGGCCGCACCAGCCTCTGCCCCCAGCCCAGTGCCAAGCCTCGGACACCGGGCCGGGGAGGACCACCCCAGTCCTGCTCGAGAAACAGCCGTCGGCTCAGTGCACCCCCGGCCTCCTGCCCCAAAGGTGCAGCCCAAGACTCCCATATCCGCCGGCACCTGGTCCTGGGGACAAGGAAGAACCAGACCCTGGCACTGCCCCTCGGGCTACCACAGCCCCTACGCCAGCTCTGCCCTCGGGGCGACCACTACACTCTCCAGCTGCAAGGGCCCTACCCCGCGGGCGGACCCAGCCTCCCTCCCGTCCCGACGCGGTTCCTCGGGGTGAGCACCAGCCTTTGCCCCATCCCGACGCTGCCCCCCGGTGAGCGCGGCCCCAGCACCCAGCCAGTGCAGCCCTGAGAGCGAACGCGGCCCCTCACCCCATTCTGCGCGCCCAGCCCGGGTGCCCGCTCAGGCCGCTCCCCAGCCCGGCCCGCGCACCCCGGAAGTAGGAGGGTGGCCCCGAGGAACCGGGCCCGGGACCCTCCCCTGTCCGGGCTCAGCCTCGGGGGCTCCCCACACCGGCGCCGCCCTGGTTTGCGCCCCCTCGGGCCCGCGCGGGGCTTACCTGTCGCGCCAGGTGAGCCGCCTCCGGCTCAGCCCCTCCCCCGCCCCCTCGCCGCTCACCTGGGGCGCAGGTGAGTGTCTCGCGGGAGCGCTGCACGGGCCGCCGCTAGGGACACACTTCCTGCCTCCGCGAAGCGCCGCCGCGCACCTGGACCGAGGCCCCGCCCCTGGGCTCTTTGAAGCTGCGCGGCCCCGCTCGGGTGCTCGGCCTTTCGGCCTAGTCCGGGTAGGTGAGATGTGGCGGAGAGGGGTCGAGAGGCGCTGGGGCTCAGTCTCCTCTTCTATTCAACAGGCTAGTGGTCCTGTCAGTCTCTGAGCACCTGTGGAGCTCCTGCCGGGCCATAAAGCTCCAACTCAAAGGGAAGCTCTCTTCTGGGAAGCTTTCCCTGACCCTGTCTGTTTTTCTGTTGCATAGAACAGTCCCTGTACTCAGCACACTGTCGTTTTCTTGTCTTCTGTCTCTTCCTTTAGCCTCCTTCCTTACAAGCTTTGGTCTTGTTCCCCTGTGTTCCTGGTGCTCAGCACAGGTCCTGGCACATACTAGGTGCTCAACAAATATTTTCCACTGAATGAGGCCCTAGGCCCCAATCTCTCCCTTTGCCCTGAGGCAGAACTGGGAGCCTGGGCCACTGATCAGTTGACCTTTTCTTTTTTTCAGAGAAATCTGCAGGTAAAGACAGGAACCTCAGCTCTGGGGCCCTGAGTAGGGTAGAGGAGGGGTCCAGGATATGCAGCTCTGAAAGATACATCCAGGATCAAAAGTGGTGGCCAAAATGGGCCATGGTCACTACATCCAAAAAAGGTCTCTGCAAGAGGCATCACCATTGAATGTCAAGAAGGCAAGGCTCAGACTGTCCTGGGTTACTATTCCTCTTAATATTAATAACAACTCAATAACTTAACAATAGCATTAATAAACAAGTGACTTGGCCAGGCGCAGTGGCTCACGCCTGTAATCACAGTACTTTGGGAGGCTGAGGCGGGCGGATCACGAGGTCAGGAGTTCGAGACCAGCCTGGCCAACATAGTGAAACCCTGTCTCTACTAAAAATACAAAAAATTAGCCGGGTGTGGTGGCGGGCACCTGTAATCCCAGCTACTCTGGAGGCTGAGGTAGGAGAATGGCTTGAACCTGGGAGGTGGAGGTTGCAGTGAGCCGAGATTGCGCCATCAACTCCAGCCTGGGCGACAGAGCGAGACTCCGTCTCAAATAAATAAATAAATAAACAAACAAACAAGTGACTTTTAGGGTGCATCTCCAGGAGCCATGCATGCCTAAACTGTTAATCTGTGAAGTGGGTCAGGTATTATCATATCAATTTTACAGTAAGAGAAAACTGAAGCTTAGAGAAGGGACATTGTTTGCTGAGGCAGTTGGCACAAACTGACTTTGGGCAAGGCACTTTCCTCCTCTAAACCTAATCTCTGGAGATAGTAGTACCTTTCTTCCACTGGGAGGATTAAAAGAGATAATGGATGCAACAAGAAGATATCACTGGGATGCATCAGGCATAGGTGTTCAATTTCCACCAGAGACCCTCCACCCCAGAGCCTCCCACCACATCTTGTCCACATTCCCTCCTGAGGAAGGTGGCACATTGTATTCTTATTTGGAGCTCAGAGAATGAGTCACATCCTCACTTCACAGTCACATCTTGTGCAGTTGAACATCTGTGTACTCTGAAACCTAGCAAGTCCATTCCTATGTACAGCCACAGTAAGCTCTTGTACAATGCACCAGTAGAGAATGTATACAAGAATGTTAGTAGAAATATTGTTTGTGGTAGCCTCAAACCGAAAACACGAAAACACGGAGATGCTACTGACAGGAGATAGAGAAATGTGCGATATTCATGCAAAGGAATTAATTATAGAGCAGTAGAAAATGAATGAAAAATAGCAACATGGCTGGATCGTGGTAATATAATATTGAATTGAAAAAAGGCAAATCTCAGAAGACTACATATGGAATGATATCCTTTATATATGATTCAAAAATAACTAGAACTACTACATTTAGGCATAATATTTGGTTGAACCATATGAATTTGCTGTTATTGACCTGTTTTGATCTAAAAGTAATGGCAAATTCATGTGCTTCAGCCTAATTTTTATGTGAAAAAAAAACCATTTAAGAAAAGAGCAAGGGGTTGGGTGCAGTGGCCTGGGCCTGTAATCCCAGCTACTTGGGAGGCTGAGGCAAGAGAATCTCTTGAGCCAATGAGTTTGAGACCAGCCTGGGCAACATAGCAAGACCCTGGCCCAAAAAAGAAAGGAAAGAAAAGAGCAAGGGAATGAGAAACACAAAGTTCAGAATAATGAATACCTGGGGGGCTAGGCATGGTGGCTCATGCCTATAATCCCAGCTCTTTGGGAAGCCAAGGATTTGGGAGGATTGGTTGAACCCAGGACATCAAGACCAGCCTGGGCAACATAGAAGGACCTGTCTCTACGGAAAAAAAAGAAAAAAAGAAAAAAAGAAAGGCTGGGCATGCATCTGTAGTCCCAGCTACTTGGGAGGCTGTGGCAGAAGGATTGCTTGAGCCCAGGAGTGAGCCATATTAACACCACTGCCCTGCCCTCCAGCCTGAAACACACACACACACACACACACACAATTACCTGGGGGAGGATGCAGAGATCCTCCTATTAAATCTACCTGTGGGAGAGAAATAGGTAGATTTAATTTTTAGCAATGTTCTGATTTTTGTGTTGAATAGTGGATTCCGGAGGTTTCATTTTATAATGAATGAATGAAAAAATATAAGTTTATGCTCTAATGCTAAATAATTAGAGTTAGTGTCACTTGCAAAGGTCTCAAGATATGCAAACACATGAGAGCCTAGGGTCTTATTTATTTTATTTTATTTTATTTTTTTGAGATGGAGTCTTGCTTTGTTGCCAGGCTGGAGTGCAGTGGCACGATCTCGGCTCATTGCAACCTCTGCCTCCCGGGTTCAAGCGATTCTGCCTCCTGAGTAGCTGGGACTGCAGGTGTGCACCACCTTGCCCAGCTAATTTTTGCATTTTTAGTAGAGACAGGGTTTCACCATGTTGGCCAGGATGGTCTCAATCTCTTGACCTCAATGATCCACCCACCTTGACCTCCCAACATGCTGGAATTACAGATGTGAGCCAATGCGCCCGGCCTAGGTTCTTATTTAGTTTTTGTTGTTGTTGTTGTTGCTGTTGTTGGAGACAGGGTCTCACTTTGTTACCGAGGCTGAAGTGCAGTGATGTGATCTTGGCTCACAGGAGCCTCCGCCTCCTGGGTTCAAGGAATCCTCCCACTTCAGCCTCCC
The DNA here is from genome assembly GCF_008728515.1 of Papio anubis. Lineage (NCBI taxonomy): Eukaryota > Metazoa > Chordata > Mammalia > Primates > Cercopithecidae > Papio > Papio anubis. The sequence goes on from NC_044976.1 coordinate 25,282,493, forward strand.
GAGTAGCTGGGAGTATTATTTAGTTTTCTCCCCATTTATTTATTCATTCTTTTTAAAAAAAAAAAATTGGGCCGGGCGCGATGGCTCAAGCCTGTAATCCCAGCACTTTGGGAGGCCGAGACGGGCAGATCACGAGGTCAGGAGATCGAGACCATCCTGGCTAACGGTGAAACCCCGTCTCTACTAAAAAATACAAAAAACTAGCCAGGCGAGGTGGCGGGCGCCTATAGTCCCAGCTACTCGGGAGGCTGAGGCAGGAGAATGGCGTAAACCCGGAAGGCGGAGCTTGCAGTGAGCTGAGATCTGGCCACTGCACTCCAGCCTGGACGACAGAGCCAGAGTCCGTCTCAAAAAAAAAAAAAAAAAAAAAATTAAGGTATGATTTACTTATAGTAAAATTCACCCTTTTTAGTGTACAGTTCTGTCAGTTTTGAAAAATGCATACAGTGGCACAACCGCCACAGCAATCAAGATATTGATCAGTTCCATCACCCCCCAGAAATTCCCCTGAACCCCTCTGTGGTCAGTTCCTCCCCTTGACTCCAGCCCTTAACAACCATTGATCTTTCTTCTGTTTCCATAGTTTTGCTTTTTCCAGAACTTTAGTTGTAGAAGTGCAGAATTGCTCTACAAAATTCTAATTCTGTGGTACCTAAAATGCTGTGGATTAATAAGAATATGATGACTGAAGCAGCTCAGTGCTACTTTCCTTGCCTAGAAAGCAAAAAAGGAAGGAAGGAAGGAAGAAAGGAAGGAAGGAAGGAAGGAAATAAATATGATCTCAACCTCTGGCTATGCTTTCTGGTGAGTGTTTTGTGAAGAGTTTTGCAATAGGCACAAGGTAGCTGTTATAATTCTAATTATAGCCACACTGAAACTTCCCCTTTCTCTGCTCCTCTCCCTCCCTCACTCAAAGATACTGGGCCCTGTTCCCAAGGGTCCTTCCCATTGCCACGGTGCATATTCAATAACTCTGTCAAAAATCAATGACACTCTTGGGCCAGGCATGGTGGCTCATGCCTGTAATCCCAGCACTTTGGGAGGCCGAGGCAGGTGGATCACTTGAGATCAGAAGTTCGAGACCAGCCTGGTCAACATGGTGAAACCCTGTCTCTACTGAAAATACAAAATTAGCCAGGCGTGGTAGCAGGCGCCTGTAATCCCAGCACTTTGGGAGGCCGAGGCCGGCAGATCACCTGAGATCAGGAGTTCGAGACCAGCCTGGCCAACATGGTAAAACCCTGTCTCTACTAAAAATACAAAAATTAGCCAGGCATGATGGCAGGCGCCTGTAATCCCAGCTACTCAGGAGGCTGAGGCAGGAGAATCACTTGAACCTGGGAGGTGGAGGTTGCAGTGAGCCAAGAACACGCCATTGCACTACAACCTGGGTAACAAGATCACAACTCTGTCTCAAAAAAAAAAAAGAAAAAATAAAAAAATCAATGACACTCTAGATACATACACAAAATAATCAAAATAGGGCCTTAAACAGATACTTGTATGCCAGTGTTCTTTGCAGCATTATTCATAATAGCCAAAAGGTAGAAACAACCCAACAGATGAATGGATAAACAAAATGTGATATATATACGTGCAAGGGAATATTATTCAATCATAAAAACAATGAAGTTCTGACACATGCAACAACAGGGATGAACCTTGAAGATATTATGCTAAGTGAAATAAGCCAGATACAAAGGACAAATATTGTATGATTCTCACTTACATGAAATATCTAGAATAGTCGAATTCATAGAGACAAAGGTTAGCGGTTATCAGGGGCTGGAGGGAGAGGGGAATGGGGAGTTACTGCTTAATGGGTACATAGTCTCTGGAGTGATAAAAAAAAGTTTTGGAAGTAGATAGTTGTGATGGTTGCACAACACTGTGAATGTAATTAATGCCACTGACTTTATACTTTAAAATGGTTTAAATGGCAGATTTTATGTAGAAGTATTTTCCCACAATTAAAAACCAAACAATACCATATAATTTTTACTAGTCAATTTAAGTAAATAAATAAATAAATAAATAACAAAACAAGCCAGGCGCGGTGACTCATGCCTGGTTTTTTTTTGTTGTTTTTTTTTTTGAGACGGAGTCTCGCTCTGTCGCCCAGGCTGGAGTGCAGTGGCTGAATCTCAGCTCACTGCAAGCTCTGACTCCCGGGTTTACGCCATTCTCCTGCCTCAGCCTCCCGAGTAGCTGGGACTACAGGCGCCCGCCACCTCGCCTGGCTAGTTTTTTGTATTTTTTAGTAGAGACGGGGTTTCACCATATTAGCCAGGATGGTCTCGATCTCCTGACCTCGTGATCCACCCGTCTCGGCCTCCCAAAATGCTGGGATTACAGGCTTGAGCCACCGCGCCTGGCCGGGGACTCATGCCTGTAATTCCAACACTTTGGAAGGCTGAGATGGGTGGATCACCTGAGGCCAGGAGTTCGAGACCAGCCTAAATGACATGGTGAAACCCTGTCTCCGGTAAAAATACAAAAAAAATTGCCAGATGTGTTGGCTCATGCCTGTAATCCCAGCTACTCAGGAGGCTGAGGCAGGAGAATTGCTTGAACCCAGGCGGCAGAGGTTGCAGTGAGCTGAGATTGCGCCGTTGCACTCCAGCCTGAACGACAAGAGCGAAAATGTCTCCAAATAAGTAAATAAAAATAAATAAATAGGCCGGGCGCGGTGGCTCAAGCCTATAATCCCAGCACTTTGGGAGGCCGAGACGGGCGGATCACGAGGTCAGGAGATCGAGACCATCCTGGCTAACACGATGAAACCCCGTCTCTACTAAAAATTACAAAAAACTAGCCGGGCGAGATGGCAGGCGCCTGTAGTCCCAGCTACTCGGGAGGCTGAGGCAGGAGAATGGCGGGAACCCAGGAGGCGGAGCTTGCAGTGAGCTGAGATCCGGCCACTGCACCCCAGCCTGGGCAGCAGAGTGAGACTCCGTCTCAAAAAAAAAAAAAATAAATAAATAAATGAAACAAACCCCCTCCCCACCAAAAAAAAAAAAAAAGAAAAACAGTGACACTCTTTGAAGCAAAACAGAGTACCTTATAGGTCCATCATTGAGCTGGCAAAGGAGACAGGTCTACTGGGGTGAATTTTCCAGGTCACAACCTGCCTCTCCTGTGCACTTTCCTTTACAGTTTACAAAACAACACATTTTTTATTTGATCCTTATTACAGCCCTATGAGGTCGGCATCGTCATATTCATTTTTACAAGTGGGGAAACTGAGGCCATCAAGGTTAGACCATTTGCTCAAGGCCACACTACGAATGAGTAGTGAAGCTGGGTGGGAACCCCATCTTTCTGATTCCCTATACAGTATTCCTTACTGTGCCCTCCTCCAAGCCCTTACAGCTGTGTCTGGGTTTCTTTCTTTCTTTCTTTTTGAGACAGAGTGTTGATCTGTCTCCCAGGCTAGAGTGCAGTGGCATGATCTTGGCTCACAGAAACCTCTGCCTCCCAGGTTCCAGCGATTCTCCTGCCTCAGCCTCCCTAGAAGCTGGGACTACAGGCATGTGCCGCCACGCCTGGCTAATTTTTTGTATTTTTACTAGAAATGGGGTGTCATTGTGTTAGGCAGGATGGTCTCAGTCTCCTGACCTCATGATCCACCCACCTCAGCCTCCCAAAGTGCTGAGATTACAGGTGTGAGCCCCCGTGCCCAGCGTGTCTGGGTTTCTTTCTAAGCAGAGTGGACAACTGCCTCTGTCATCAGCCTCTTGAGCTCAGTTTTTCCTTTTGGACTTGACCTGGGGCCATTGTCCCAATCCTCTGCTTTCCCGGTGGTTGCTCCACTCTCTTCAATTTTTACTTTTCTGATCACCGTCCTCAACCACCATTTAGGTTCCTGGGCTGGTGGTGACAGCTTGCAGGGAGAAGAGAGGTATCAAGGATGACGCTGGGCTTCCGGCTGTGTTACTGGATGAATGGAGATGACTGGAGAGGACAAGTTTGGGGTGTAAGAATGCAATGTAGTGTTAGACCTGTTGAATTTGAGGATCTGTAAGATAGCCCAGACATATCACCATTGTATCCATGGATGCCATTTTGGAGTGCTGTTTAGGAGCTGCAACACATACAGCATTGGGGCTGCGGAGGAGCTGTGGGTCAGGGGAATGTGGGCAGTGGTATCTGGAGCCGGCTTCAGTCCGCCTGCCTCCCTTCCTTCCCTGGGTATCTGCTGCTTGCCTCTGGTGTGCTTCTCCCATGAGGGCACTAGGGGACAGCACACAGCAGTGGAAATTGCCAGAACTTCAGGGTCACAAGTTCTGACTTGGAATACTAGATGCTTAACTCTGCAGTGTGAACTTAGCCTCTTGGGACCTTAGCATTTCTTTTTTTTTTTTTTTTGGAAATGGAGTCTTGTTCTGTTGCCCAGGCTGGAGTGCAATGGTACGATCTTGGCTCACTGCAACCTCCGCCTCCTGGGTTCAAGCGATTCTCCTGCCTCAGCCTCTGGAGTAGCTGGGATTACAGGCGCGGGCCACCACGTGCAGCTAATTTTTGTATTTTTAGTAGAGACAGGGTTTCACCATGTGACCAGGCTGGTCTTGAATTCCTGACCTCAGGTGATCCATCCACCTCGGCCTGCTAAAGTGCTGGGATTACAGGCATGAGCCACCATGCCTGGCCCGGACCTCAGCATTTCTCATCCAAAAATGGGTTTAACATGAGGCAGGACAATACAGTGGTTTAGAGTGTGAGCTCTGGAGCCATGGGATCTGAACTTGTGCCTCAGCTCATACACGTACCTGCTGTGTGTTCCTTTGGCCAAGTTATTGAACTCCTCTGTGCCTCAGATGCCCCATCTGTAAAGTGTGGGTAATAGCTTCATGTGGTTGTTACAACGGAGACCAGCACATAGTAAGTGCTAAACAGATGTTAACTATTTTATATTAACCCCTTTCCTCACCTCCACGCCCCACCCTCTGGCTCTCTGCCCTGCCATTCTGGGGCTGGGACTCTCAAAGGCAAGACCACTGCCTCTGAGAATAAGCCGAGCAAATTACTGGTATTGACCACGACTGCCTACAACTTGTTAGGTTTATTATGTGCCCTATTCCATTTAATCCCCATAATAAGGCCAGCAGGGTGGCTCACACCTGCAATCCCAGCACTTTGGGTGGCCAGGACAGGAGGATTGCTTGAGCTCAGGAGTTCAGACCAGGCTGGGAAACAGCAAGACCTTGTCTCTACCAAAAAAAAGGGAAAAAAATTAGCCAGTATGGTGATGCATGCCTGTGGTCCCAGCTACTCAGGAGGCTAAGGCAGGAGGATCACCCAGTGAGTGAGTCTGGGAGGTGAAGTTTGGTCAAGGTTGCAGTGAGCAGTGATCATGCCATTGCACTCCAGCCTGGGTGACAGAACAAGACCCTGTCTGTCCCCCCAGCAAAAAAAAAAAAAAAAAGTGTTACACTGGTGGGATGGGGACAGTGGTGAGGGGGACGAGGGGCAAGCAAACGGGCTCTGTACTGTGTGGAAGCTGTGGACAGAGGTATAGGGGGAGCCCCCTGGAACTCCAGGCTGCATTGTTAGACGGGAGGCCCCAGGGATTCCTGGGGTTCTCTGGCTTGAGCCAGTGCTGCATCCCGTTGGCTGGGCCTAGAGGGAGCTGCAGGCTGAGGAACCATCTTGTGCCAGTTTGAGGCAGGTTCTGCTGGTTGGTTCCAAGTCCCTAGTAAAAGTGTTTTTCAGAGTCCTTGTGCCAAAGAAGCTTCATCCAACCCCCTCAATTTGCCAATGAGAAAATGAGGTGCAAGAGGGGAACAAGCTTAGTTGAGGTCACATAGTGAGTAAGGCATGGGCCTCGGTGAATATGGACCTCTACTCCCTAACCTGGCTCTGTGTGGTGTCAGGTTAAACCTGGGTTCAGATCCTGCCTTTACTGCTTGGTGCTTTGTGAGCCTGGACAAGTGACTCAGACTCTCTGGGCTTTAGTTTCTACATCAGTGAAATACATTTATTCATTCAGCCCTTCTCTTGGCTGCACCCTCATCCCCCACCATACTACTCCCTCACTGTTACACACACACACCCACACACACACCCCTCCCCACACACACACACAGAGGCATGGCTACACATGGCCGAGCTGAGGCTCCTGGTCACTAAGAGAGAGCACTGCAGCTCTGGCCACCGAACACCACCCCCACTTTCCACCCACCCCAGCCAATTTCACTGCCTCTTGGAAGCCTTCCTAGAGAGCCCGCAGCTAGAAGGCGGTCCCCTATGCCAACTCAAGGCCATCTGGGCGCCTGAGTGACCTTGACCTCCCCTGTTGCTTTTCCCGCCTCCAGACTGAAGCTCCCAAAGGGCAAGTTCTGTTCTGATTCATCCCTCTGTCCCCAGCACCCAGCCGAGGGCAGAGCCCAAAGGCTCCGGCTGGGAGTGTTTATGGAGGGGGTAAGTGAAGGAAGCCCCTCCAATTCTTCCCCTTTCTCAGGAGCCCATGGCCACCAGCTTTGCCTCCCAAACCATCGATGTGGCAGAAAGTGCCCTGGAGAGAGCGGTCAAACAGACCTGGCATGGAATCCTGGTCCAGCCTTTTCCTAACTGTGTGAACTTGAGAAATGACCTCACTTCTCCAAGCCTCAGTTTCCTGTTCTATAGATAGCATTCCTGAGGAAGAGACACTTAAACTGAGAATGGAAAGACCTAGATGGAAAGACCGAGAGGAAGAGTGTTCCAGGCAGGGTGAACAGCTGGTGCAGAGGCCCTAAGGTTGGGATAAGTTCAGCATGTTAGAAGAACAGGAAGGAAGCCAGTGTTGTCCCAGTGCAGTGAGCAAGGGGGAGAGGGACTTCTTTTAATCGTTTTTTTTTTTTTTTTTGAGACGGAGTCTTGCTGTCACCCAGGCTGGAGTGCAGTGGTGCGATCTTGGCTCACTGCAACGTCCACCTCCTGGGTTCCAGCGATTCTCTTGCCTCAGCCTCCTGAGTAGCTGTGATTACAGATGCGCACCACCATGCCCGGCTAATTTTTGTATTTTTAGTAGAGTAGGGGCTTTCAGCATGTTGGTCAGGCTGGTCTCGAACTCCTGACCTCGTGATCTGTCCACCTTGGCCTCCCAAAGTGCTGGGATTACAGGCATGAGCCACCACACCTGGCCGGGACTTCTTTTAATCTAAGGGATATGGGAACTGATTGGAGGGTGCCAAGCCAGGGAGTGGCCCTGTTTGCTGTCTGGTGATTGCAGGAAGGCAATGCTCACGCAGGGAGTCCAGGTGAGAGATGATGGCGCCTGGGGATGTGGTGAGAAGTGGTCAGATCCATGAAATATTCCACAGGCGGATCCCACAGGACTGGATGTAGAGGGTAAGGGAAGAGGGGACTTAGAGTATCCCTTGTTTCAGTTATTTATTGCTGAGAAACAAACTATCCCTGAAACTTAGTGGCATAAAACAACAATGATATATCATTGTTGATGATCTATCTAAAAATTCTGTCGTTTGGCTGGGGCTCAGCAGGGCAGTTCTGGTTCCTCATGGCTGATGCATGTGGCTGGGAGCTTAGCTGGGACTGGATAGCCCAAAATGGCTTGTCTTCCTCCATGGCCTCTCATCACTTAGGAGTCTAGCCGACCGTGTTTTAGGAGGGCAGCTGGCTTCCAAGAGGACATGCCCCATTGTGCAAATGCTTATCAAGCCTCTGCTTGCTTCATGCTTCTTGGTGTCCCATTGCCAAAGCAAGTCCTACAGCCAAGCCCAGAGTCAACATGGGAGGGGACCATACAAGAGCATGGATCCATGGAGGCCTGGTTCATTGGAGGCCACCAGTGTAACAGTTTAGCACCACCCCCTACGTTTGTGGCGGAAGGAAATGAATGAAATTCAAGGGTAGAGGGGAGTGGGTGGGGTTTGCCAGAGGTCGTGGGGTGACGGTGCAGGGTCCTGCCCAGGACCTCCCAAATTAGGCACAGGAGGACCCTGGGCTTGGGAGAGTCAGCAGCGTGGAGACACGAAGTCCCCGGCAGTTCTGGTGAGGGAGGTTGGGGTGGGAGTGGGGATGGAGAGGGGGCAGTCATCGAGGTAGGGAGCCCAGGAAGTCTCCCTGAGCCCCTACTCTGTGCCTAGCCCTAGGCCAAGCACTGAGAGAACAGGACTCAGTGAGTGACCCTGAGGAGCCCACAGCGTGTCAGGACACAGACTATGCCCAGAGATGCCAACACAACGTGAGAGGTGACAGTTTAATGCTGCAGTAGAAGGTTATCCAGGGCCCACTGGGCCCCAGAGGAGGGATTCCAGGAATGCTTCTCCATTTGAGGAGGCGCTAGAAAATAGATGTGGGTCAGACAAGGTGGTGCAGGGTGAGATACCAGCCGCCTTCCATCCCTGGCAGCAATAGGTAAAAGCAGACACACAAGAGAAGACCATGAAGATAATATTCTTCCCATTTTATGGATAAGCAAACTGAGGCTCTTAGTGAAGAAGTAACTCAACCCAGACCTGTCTCCCCGCATCCTGGGCTTCTTTCCATCCTGTCCAATTCTTGTCTAAATCATAGGGAAGGTGAGGGAAGGGAGGGCTCTCTGCAGAGCTGGTGTGGGATGGGGAGGAGCTGCTGTGGGAGTGCCCCTCTGTCCTAGGCTTGTGCTACCTCCCCTAAGGAAGTCCTTTCTCACTGTGGGCAGAACCCTGTGAGGAGACATCAAGGGATCTGGTGCCATGGACTGGGGATGGGCAGACCCAGACTTGTGCCCAAGGAGCCCCCAATCTGAGGAGGGAACCCCAGCCTTGCCTTCAGGCCCCGCTCTGTGGAATCCAGGCCTCAGAGTCTCCCTGTCTGAGGGGGTAGGGAAACGTAGGTCTGATCTCAGGAACCCCAAGTCTACAGGGATGAAGGAGAACTGTGTGAAGGTCAGAAGCCATAGGTCAGGGCCAGAGAGAGCATGGAGTATCTCAGGCTGGGTCTGAGCAGGGTTCCCTACCAAGTGGGGAAGGAGAGTCATTGCCAGGTTTAGCCCTTGGGGCTCAGGTTGGGGAATAGGAGGGAGGCTGGGAGCTCAGAGCCTGGTCTAGTTCAGCCTTGGTCTGAGTGACCCTGAGTTTGACCTACTCTTCTAGGCTGGTCCTGCGGGTCTCCAGGACTCTGCCAAGCAGAGCTGCAGCACGGGAGCTCAATGATACATAAGCCATCCCAGAAGAATCTGAATGGTAGAAAAAAGGAAAAAATACACGAGCCAGCTGAACTCTGGCCTTCTGTAAAAGGAAAGGCAGCCCCACATTCGACCACAGCCTGAGCCCTGCTGTCCCTTCCTCCCAGCATGTCTGGGGGCGGGGGTGGGGGTGGCTGCTGTGTCCTCAGAAATGGGAGGAGGAGAATGGAAGGGATGGAGGGAGAAAAAGGAGAGGTCCTGAGGTATTCAAGAAACAGGCTATTTTTAAAAACGCACTTAGAGTCCTCATTCTATCTGGCTGGTGCGAAATCCAGTCTCCATCATTGTTGGGCTCTCTTAACCTATGATAGCCCCTAGAGTTTGGCCAAGGCCCAGAGATGTTACAGAACCAGATATGAACAAGACCCTTCAGCCGGGTCCGATGGCTCACGCTTGTAATCCCAGCGCTTTGGGAGGCAGAGCAGGCAGATCACTTGAGGTTAGGAGTTCAAGACCAGTCTGGCCAATATGGTGAAACCCCATCTCTACTAAAAATACAAAAAGTAGCCGGGTATGGTGGCAGGTACCTGTACTCTCTCGGCTCAGGAGGCTGAGGCAGGAGAATCACTTGAACCCAGGTGGTGGAGGGTACAGTGAGCTGAGATTGTGCCATTATACTCCAGCCTGAATGTCGCAGCAAGACTCCATCTCAAAAAAATAAAAAAAAAATACAAAGATTCTGGGTCAGGTCCCTCCTGCTCATGTACATTGAAGCTCCAGCTCTGGCTGGCTGCCGCCCCCCCACCACCCAGGGATGGGGATCCTGGGATGCTCCCACCCCCACCTCAGCAGGCTCTCTGGCTGAGCCTGAAGCTTCCAGGCCCAAGAGGGATTGCTAGGCTGGTCCCAGGTGCTTGGCTGTAGGATGCTGAGGGACAGGTCTCCAGACCCAGAGACTAGAGTGGGAAGCTCCTTCCCCAGCCTCTTAGGCAGGGGTGGCAGTTAGGTTCCCCAGTTCCAGGGAAGGGATCCAGGGCCTGAGTTCAAAGGGATGAGTGCCATTCAGAAGGTGGGATCCCACACGGCTCCCAGAGAAGCAAAGATTCCATGTTCCATGCACAGCTGGCATCAAATGGCACAGCCCCTCACCTGATGGGGTCAGGTGGGTCAGGGGACCAGAGCAGCCCGGTAACCAGACTGAAGGGCCTTGTTGTTGTTGTTGTTGTTGTTGTTGTTTTCTGAGACGGAGTCTTACTCTGTCATCCAGGCTGGAGTACAATGGCACGATCGCAGCTCACTGCAACCTCCGCCTCCCGGGTTCAAGTGATTCTCCTGCCTCAGCCTCCCAAGAAGCTGGGACTACAGGCACGTACCACCACGCCCAGCTAATTTTTTGTATTTGTAGTAGAGATAGGGTTTCACACTGTTAGTCGGGATGGTCTTGACGTCCTGACCTCGTGATCTGCCTGCCTCGGCCTCCCAAAGTGCTGGGATTACAGGCATGAGCCACCACGCCGGTCACTTTTTTTCTTTTTTCTTTTTTTGGAGACATCATATCATTCTGTCGCCCAGGCAGGAGTGCAGTGGCACCATCTTGGCTCACTGCAACCTCCACCTCCAGGGCTCAAGCGATTCTCATGCCTCAGCCAGGCTGGTCTAGAACTGCTGAAGTCAGGTGATTGCGCCTCAGCCTCCCAAAGTGCTGGGATTACAGGCGTGAACCACCATGCCTGGCCCTATTATCTTTTAAATCTCAGCAACAACTATAGTTAAGTCCCTTTCTTCAAGCCTAACATTGTTTATTTGTGCCACCTCCCTTTCTTTGTCTTGATCAATTTTGACAGAAGTTGCTCAGTATTGTTACTCTATCAGTTAGGAATTGGATTCAGCTGGAGTCTAACCCGAGGCCAGCAGCTAACTGTTCCATCATTCCTAAGGACAGGCCCCTGCTTGTTCCTAAGGTTCTTGATGGCATGCACCAAATCTGAGTTTCTAACAGCAAGATGGAGAAAAGTAGAGAAAAAAGGGCAAAGGTTGTGGCCACTTCTTCTCGCTGGCAGCTTCCTGTCAGCCCAAGGCTCAGCCCTTGGTCCTCTCCTCTCATCTCACGGTCATCTCGTCCAGTTCAGTGCTAGCTATGTGATCATTCCAAATTCATATCTTCAGCCCCATCCCCTCCCCTGAGCTCCAGAGACAATTTCAACTGCCCACTTGAAATCTCTGCTTGAATATCTAAAAGGCATTTCAAACTCAACATGTCTAAAATTGCACTCCCTAGAAAAGAAATCCAACACAATGCTGGAGCCCCAAGTGGCCTCTTTCTTCTGAATGCTTTCTGATTGCAGTGGTGATTGCAACTTGGCTTCCACTCCCCAAATAGAATACAACTCTTGGTACTGCATCATTCAATGGAACTCAACCTGCACCTTTTTTTTTTTTTTTTTAAGACGGAGTTTCGCTCTTGTTGCCCAGCTAGAGTGCAATGGCATGATCTTGGCTCATCGCAACTTTCACCTCCCAGGTTCAAGCGATTCTCCTGCCTCAGCCTCCCAAGTAGCTGGGATTACAGGCATGCGCCACCACACCGGACTAATTTTGTATTTTTAGTAGAGACGGGGTTTCTCCATGTTGGTCAGGCTGGTCTTGAACTCCCAACTTCAGGTGATCCGCCCGCCTTGGCCTCCCAAAGTGCTGGGATTATAGGCATGAGCCACTGCGCCCGGCCTGGTGCATTTAAAACAAAAAAGAAAAAGAAAATATAAACTGGGCACGGTGGCTCACACCTGTAATCCCAGCACTTTGGGAGGTCGAGGTGGGCTGATCACCTGAAGTTAGGAGTTCAAGATCAGCCTGACCAATGTGGTGAAACCCCGTCTCTACAAAAAAATAACAAAAATTAGCCAGGTGTGGTGGCATGTGCCTGTAGTCCCAGCTACTTAGGAGGCTGAGGCAGGAGAATCCCTGGAATCCAGGAGGCAGAGGTTGCAGTGAGCCGAAATGGCGCCACTGCACTCCAGCTTGGACAACAGAGTGAGACTCCATTTCAAAAAGAAAACAGAATGGCATAGAATAGAATGGCAAGGAAATATCAGTGTGCCCCACACATAATTGGGGTGAGTATGGCTTGTGAAACTTTAGTCTGTATATTGAGTCCTGTTGTAAAATGCCAAATCATGAGCTGAAGGAAAACAAATTTTGACTGATCTAGGCCTCGGGGTTCAACAGGTGCCCTTGGGACAAATGCCAGCTGTACGGCTCACTTACTGAAGAGGAGTGGCCCTTTCTTATTATTTCCGTTAATTTTTTCCCTTACTTCATGGTCAGTGCATTGTGGAGGCCAAGGCAACTCCATCTTGGATGCTAATCTGTCATGCTGACTTCTGATTAACCCTAGTTCCGGGAAGGCCTCCAAGATTTCCAGTTCTTTGTGTAAGCGCAGATACTTACCATAAATCCTGCCCTTAAGTCAAAACAACCTTGGTGTTTTCATACTTCAGTTGTCCTATACATCTCTTCAGAATCACGTATACTCTTTCCCTATGGTAGATAAGCCCTGGGTCGGGGGTAATGTTCCCCAGGAAACGGGCATAACTTCTGTTTGTAAGTCCCTATTATATGTTTCTTTCTGAAAAACCGGATCTGTCAGCCTTTTTCTTTCTTCCTTTTTTTTTTTTTTTTCTTTTTGAGACGGATTTTCGCTCTTGTTGCCCAGGCTGGAGTACAATGGTGCAATCTCGGCTCACTATAACCTCCGCTTCCCAGGTTCAAGCGATTCTCCTGCCTCAGCCTCCCTAGTAGCTGGGATTACAAGTGCCCACCACCACACCCGGCTAATTTTTTGTATTTTTAGTAGAGATGGGGTTTCACTATGTTGACCAGGTTGGTCTCGAACTCCTGACCTCAGGTGCTCCACCCGCCTCAGCCTCCCAAAGTGCTATGCCACCATGCCCGGCTCAGTCTTTTTCTTCAGCCTTTTAGCTTCTTCAGATTTTGGGGGTAGGTTTGCATAGGCCTGCCCAGGACAGGACTTCAGGACATCATCAATGCCTTACAAAAGATAATTTTGCAACATAGCCATAATTTTTTTAAGTGCTATATATAAGGAGGGGTTTCTCTGCACCCTTCTTCTTCCATTTTGCTGGAGATGGAACTCTCTTCTTGTAGCTCTGTCCCTTCTCATTCTATCAGCACAGAGCGTTGTGTTCCTGCTTTATGTGCTGACTTTGCATTCCACAAATGAGCCAAACTCTCTTCTGCAAAGTCTTTGCACTTTCTGTTCCTTCTCCCTGGGTTGCTCCTTCGTGGCACTCCCTGGCCTGGCTCCCTTGCATCCTTCAGAATTTATTGGCTCACTTAACTAAAAAGTCCAAGGGTAGAACTACCTTCAGGTACTGCTGGCATCAGGTGCTCAAGTGATTTTACCACTCGTCTGGTTTCTGTTTGTTTCTGTGCTCTCCTGCCAGGCGGGCGCATCCTCAGGCAGGCACTTTTCTTGTGATGGCAAGATGGCTGCCTGCATCTCCATGTTTATAATCTATTCGGTCAAAAATTCTCAAGTGACCGGGCGTGGTGGCTCACGCCTGTAATCCCAGCACTTTGGGAGGCCAAGGTGGGTGGATCATGAAGTCAGGAGTTCAAGACCAGCCTGGCCAAGATGGTGAAACCCCATCCCTACCAAAAATACAAAAATTAGCCGGGCATGGTGGCGGGTGACTGTAATCCTAGCTACTCAGGAGGATGAGGCAAGGAGTTGCTTGAACTCTATCTCAAAAAAAAAAAAAAAAAAAAAAAAAAAATCTCAAATACAGAGTTTCTCTTTCCCAACAGTTTCCACAAACATCCCAGTATTGAGTTTCATTGGCCAGGCCCAGGGTCACAAGCCCATTCCTAAAGATGGGCCCATTCCTAAAGACAAAAAACAAGCACTGAGCATGTAGGAGAGATGGTTCCCCACAAAATATAAAGTCACTGTTACCAAAAGTAGTACAAATGATGCTGGGAAGACAAAAGCCACAGATGCCTACTCCGTCATCCTTGACTTCCCTTTCTACTGTAGATTTCCTTGGTTATTCCCTACACTTCACTGTTCACTTCCTTCATAGCACAAATGACCTTATTTGTGTTGACTCTGTGGCCTTCCTCTCTTGCCCTGGCTTGAGAGTGCCTCAGAGGGCAGGGGTCTTGCCTGTCTTGATCACTGCTACATCCCCAGCACTTGGAGCAGTGTCTGCACATAGTAAGTGCTTAATAAAGGCTTTTTTTTTTTTGAGATTTGAGTCTCGCCTGTCACCCAGACTGGAGTGCAGTGGCCGGATCTCAGCTCACTGCAAGCCCTCACTTCCCGGTTCCCTGGGCCATTCTCCTGCCTCTCAGCCGCCTCCTGAGAAGCTAAGACTACAGGCGCCGCCACCTCGCCCGGCTAGTTTTTTGTATTTTTTAGTAGAGACGGGGTTTCACCGGGTTAGCCAGGATGGTCTCGATCTCCTGACCTCGTGATCCACCCGTCTCGGCCTCCCAAAGTGCTGAGATTACAGGCTTGAGCCACCGCGCCCGGCTAATAAAGGCTTGTGGCAGGAATGAACTTGCTGGAGAGCCAGGCGCTTGTGCTTTCTTTTTCATTTCAACTTCTTTTATTCATTTTTTTTTTTTGGAGAAGGGGGTCTTGCTCTATCACCCTGCTAAAGTGCAGTTGCACCAACATACCCCACTGCAGTACCAACCTCCCAGGCTCAAGCAATCCTCCTCCCTCAGCCTCCCTAGTAGCTGGGACTACAGGAGCGTGCCACCACACCCGGCTAATTAAAAAAAAAATTTTGTGCCGGGTGCGGTAGCTCACGCCTGTAATCCCTGCACTTTGGGAGGCCGAGGCGGGCGGATCATGAGGTCAGGAGATCGAGACCATCCTAACACGGTGAAACCCCGTCTCTACTAAAATACAAAAAAATTAGCCGGGTGCGGTGGCGGGCGCCTGTAGTCCCAGCTACTCGGGAGGCTGAGGCAGGAGAATGGCGCGAACCCGGGAGGCGGAGCTTGCAGTGAGCCGAGATCGCGCCACTGCACTCCAGCCTGGGCCACCGAGTGAAGACTCCGCCTCAAAAAAAAAAAAAATTTGTTTTGGACAGGCACGATGGTTCATGCCTGTAACGCCAGCACTTTGGGAGGCCAAAGCAGTGGATCACCTGAGGTCAAGAGTTCGAGAGCAGCCTGGCTAACATGATGAAATCCCGTTTCTACTAAAAATACAAAAAATTAGCCCGGCATGGTGGCACGCACCTGTAATCCCATCTACTCGGGAGTCTGAGGCAGGATAATCACTTGAACCTGGGAGGCAAAGGTTGCAGTGAGCTGAGATCATGCCATTGCACTCCAGCTTGGGCAACAAGAGCGAAACTCCATCTCAAAAAAAAAAAAAAAAAAAAAATTCTCCTTTCAGCTTGGAGGAGACCAAGGTGCAACTTTCTTCAGTCATCCAGAATCTAGGTTTGTCCAACATCAGCCGCCTCCCCAGTGCTGCTGAAGTTCGGCCCCAACGAGATCAAAGTCATATACCTGAGGTGCACCAGGGGTGAAGTTGGTGCCACTTCTATGCTGGCCCCCAAGATCGGCCCCTTGGGTCTGTCTCCAAAAAAGGTTGGTGATGACATTGCCAAGGCAAAGGGTGACTGGAAAGGCCTGAGGATTACAGTGAAACTGAACAGTCAGAACAGACAGGCCCAGATTGAGGTAGTGCCTTCTGCCTCTGCCCTGATCATCAAAGCCCTCAAGGAACCACCAAGAGACAGAAAGAAACAGAAAAACATTAAACACCGTGGGAATATCATGTTTGATGAGATCTTCAACATTGCTCAACAGATGCAGCACCAATCTTTAGCCAGAGACCTCTCTGCAACCATTAAAGAGATCTCGGGGACTGCCCATTCTGTGGGCTGTAATGTTGATGGTTGCCACCCTCATGACATCATAGATGACATCAACAGTGGTGCTGTGGAAAGCCTAGCTACCTTTTTTTTTTTTTTAAAGACGGAGTCTCGCTCTGTCCCCCAGGCTGGAGGGCAGTGGTGTGATCTCGGCTCACTACAAGCTCCGCCTCCCAGGGTCACGCCATTCTCCTGCTTCAGCCTCTGGAGTAGCTGGGGCTACAGGTGCCTGCCACCGTGCCCGGCTAATTTTTTTGCATTTTTTTTGGTGGAGACGGGGTTTCACCGTGGTCTCTATCTCCTGACCTCATGATCTGCCCGCCTCAGCCTCCCAAAGTGCTGGAATTACAGGAGTGAGCCACCACACCTGGCCACCCAGTTACTTAAGAAGCACAAAGGAAAATATTTTAATAAAGGATCATTTGACAACTGGTGAAAAAAAAAATTATCGCGGCCGGGCGCGGTGGCTCAAGCCTGTAATCCCAGCACTTTGGGAGGCCGAGGCGGGTGGATCACGAGGTCAGGAGATCGAGACTATCCTGGCTAACATGGTGAAACCCCGTCTCTACTAAAAATACAAAAAACTAGCCGGGCGAGGTGGCGGGCGCCTGTAGTCTCAGCTACTTGGGAGGCTGAGGCGGGAGAATGGCCTGAACCCGGGAGGCGGAGCTTGCAGTGAGCCGAGATCACGCCACTGCACTCCAGCCTAGGAGCACAGCGAGACTCCGTCTCAAAAAAAAAAAAAAAAAAAAAAAAAAAAAAAAAAAAAAATTATCTTTGTAGAGATAGGGTCTCACTCTGTTGCCCAGGCTAGTCTGGAACTCCTGGGCTCAAGCAATCCTCCTGCCTTGGCCTCCCAAAGTATAGGGATTACAGGTGTGAGCCACTGTGCCCGGGCCCAAAAATTCTTGACCTTGATTTCTCAGCCAGATCTGCTGTTTCTCAGTTTTTCCCATTTCAGACAAGTGTACCCTAATCCACCCTGCTGCTTCATCCACAAAGCCAGAGGGCATTCTGTCATCCCCACACTAATCCATGTATAAGTCCTTTCGTTCACCTCCAAATAAAACTCAAACCCATCCCCCATCCCAGCCCTTGCCAGCATTCCTGGCACCATCCCCTCTCAGCTGGGATTATGGCGGTAATCTCCTAACTGGTCTCCTTCATTCCCTTCTTGCTCCCTTTTAGTCCATTCATTTTACACAGCAAACAGCATGATCTTTTAAAAACAAATCAGATCATGTTGATCCTCAACTTAAACCATTTAAAGGCTTCCCCTGCAATTAGAGTAAAATCTGAAATCCTCACCCTAGCCTTCGGGCCCAAGCTGTGTCTCTACCTTAGTCCTCCTCACTTTCCTGCTGGCCCACCAGGCACTGCACTCACTGATTTTTCTGCCTTAGGGCCTTTGCACTTCCTATTTCTTCTGCTGGGAAATCTTACTCCCCAATTCCACTTGCCTAGTTCCTGCTCATCTTTCAGGTCTCAGCTTAAATGTCACTAAAGGAGAATATTTAATACCTCTCTGACTCCCTTTTCTATCATGTCACTAGCTTATTCCTTGGTCATGATTTCTAGGGAAGAACTCTGGAGGCACACTACCGGGGTGTTGAATCCTATTTCCACTGCTCCTTGACCATGTGACCTTAGCTAATCACTGCTCTGTCCTTCAGTTTCCTCATCTGCAAAATATAGTACCCTGTAGGATCAGTACCTGGCAAAGAGGAAGCACTAAGTAAATATTTTAATTAAAAAAATTTTTTTTGCAGGCATGAGCCACCATGCCTGGCCTAAACATTTCTTGTTATCGGCTCACTGCAAGCTCCGCCTCCTGGGTTTTTTACGCCATTCTCCTGCCTCAGCCTCCCGAGTAGCCGGGACTACAGGCGCCCGCCACCTCGCCCGGCTAGTTTTTCGTATTTTTTAGTAGAGATGGGGTTTCACCATGTTAGCCAGGATCGTCTCGAACTCCTGACCTCGTGATCCGCCCGTCTCGGCCTCCCAAAGTGCTGGGATTACAGGCTTGAGCCACCGCGCCCGGCCTCTAAGTAAATATTTTAATTAAAAAAATTTTTTTTGCAGGCATGAGCCACCATGCCTGGCCTAAACATTTCTTTTTAGAGACAGGGTCTCTGTCATCCAGGCTGGAGTGGAGTGGCACAATCATAGCTCACTGCAGCTTCAAAATCCTGGGCTCAAGCGATCCTCCCATCTCAGCCACCTGAGTAGCTGGGACTACAGGAACAGGCCACCATGCCTGGCTAATGTTTTTATTTTTATTTTTGTAGACATAAGGTCTTGCTTTGTTGCTCAGGCTGGTCTTGAACTTCTGGCTTCAAGCGATCCTCCTGCCTCAGCTTCCCAAAGTGCTAAGATTATAGGTGTGAGCCACCATGCCTCGCCTTAAATATTTTAAAAATATTTATTTATTTATTTAGAGATAGGGTCTCACTCTGTCACCCAGGCTAGAGTACAGTCAAAATATAGTACCCTGTAGGATCAGTACCTGGCAAAGAGGAAGCACTAAGTAAATATTTTAATTAAAAAAATTTTTTTTGCAGGCATGAGCCACCATGCCTGGCCTAAACATTTCTTTTTAGAGACAGGGTCTCTGTCATCCAGGCTGGAGTGGAGTGGCACAATCATAGCTCACTGCAGCCTCAAACTCCTGGGCTCAAGCAATCTGCCTCAGACTCCTGAGTAGCTAGGACTATAGGTGTGAGCCACTGTGCCCAGCCATATATATTAGAAGGCATTTTATTATTCCCTCATGGTACATTTCTTGGGATTTAACTATTTTGATTTCTGAGATGTAAGCTTTGTGGAAACAGGGATTGCACTGCATCTCTTGTATTTACTGCTGTGCCTCTAGCACCTTGCACAGTGGCTGGTGTGTAGTAGGTGCTTAATGACATTGAATTAATGCATAAATACGGACGGGACCTCAGCCCTTATGGAACTGACGTTGCCCTACTTGCCCTTCAAGATATGGCTATTTTAGAGGTGTGAAAACTGAGACCCTAAAGGTGGGGTGATTTGGCTGGGCACGGTGGCTCACGCCTGTAATCCCAGCACTTTGGGAGGCTGAAGCGGGTGGACCACTTGAGGTCCGGAGTTTGGGACCAGCCTGGCCAACAGGGTGAAACCCTGTCTCTACCAAAAACAAAAACAAAAACAAAAAACACAAAAATACAAAAATTAGCCAGGCGTGGTGGCAGGCACCTGTAATCCTAGCTACTTGGGAGGCTGAGGCAGAGAATCACTTGAACCTGGGAGGTGGAGGTTGCAGTGAGCCAAGATTGCACCATTGCACTCCAGCCTGGGCGACAGAGTGAGACTTTGTCTCAAAAAAAAAAAGAAAAAAAAAAAAAAACACCACAAAAAAAACAAGGAGGGATGATTTGAGCAATGCTTCAAGGGGGAAGGTATAATTTCTACTTTTCAGAAACGTGATAAATTTCTCTTCCTCAGGGCTGTCTACAGAAGTGGCATCCATCTTCTTAGCAGCATGACCACCCTCACACCCCTTGGGAAGCCCAAGAACGTCAAAAAGAGGACCAAGAAGTTCATGTGGCATCATGAACAGTCTGATGGATGAATCAGACTGTTAAGTGAAAATTAAGTGTAACTGACAGAAACCTAGCAGTATTGGCAGTAGGGTACAGAGAAGATTCAAGGGCCAAATCTTGATGCCCAGCATTGGGTATAGGCAGAACAAGAAAACAAGGCACATGCTGCCCTGTGGGTTCTGGAAGTTCCTGGTCCACAATGTCAAGGAACTGGAAGTGCTGCTGATGTGCAGTAAATCTTACTGTGCTGAGACTGCTCGCAATGTTTCCTCCAAGAACCATAAAACCTGAGTGGAGAGAGCAGCCCAACTGGCCCCCAGAATCTCCAACCCCAATTCCAGGCTGCGCAGCAAAGAAAATGAATAGACGGCTCACGTGCATGCTTTATTTGTGTTTAAATAAAACCACGAAAACTGCAAAAAAAAAAAAAAAAAGTAACACCAAAAATGTGATGAAGCATCAAAATCACATGGAACCTGCTACCACCACTGTGAACACAAGTCATAGCCTTTTATTCTAGGAATAATAACTAGGGCGAAGCTTTCTTCACAAGAGAAATCAAACACAGAGAAACCTGGGCTCCCTGTGTAGGGCAGCAGGATGGATGGATTGTAGTGCCATTGACTGAGATGACATTGATACTGTAGTTGTGCCTTCCTGGGGAAGACATCCAGTCCCCTATCCAAGTAATTGGCACCCACACCAACATTTTGTTCATGTCATATTTAGGAATCCAGAGGCCTCATTTCAAAAAAAATTTTTTTGAAACAGGGTGTTGCCCAGGCTGGAGAGCAGTGGCACAATCTTGGCTCACTGCAGCCTTGACCTCCTGGGCTCAAGCGATCCTCCCACCTCAGCCTCCTGAGTAGCTGGGGCTACAGACATGTGCAACCATGTCCAGCTAATTTTTAAATTTTTTTGTAGAAACGGGGTCTCCCTATGTTACCCAGCCTGGCCTCAAATTCCTGGGCTTAAGTGATTTTCCTGCCTCAGCCTCCCAAAGTGCAGAGATTACAAGCATGAGCCACTGTGCCTTGCTTCCAGAGGCCTCATTTTACAAATGCAGGAACAGAGACTCAGAGAGAAGGACTTGCTCAGGTCTACACAGTAAATTAAGCCCAAGTCTTCTGACTTCTAGGAAAGATTTTGTTTCTTTTCTTTTTTTTTGTTTTTGTTTTTGTTTTTATTTTTTGAGGTGGAGTCTTGCTCTGTCACCCAGGCTGGAGTGCAGTGGCACAGTCTTGATCTCGGTTCACCACAACCTCTGCCTCCCGGGTTCAAGTGATTCTCCTGCCTCGGCCTCCTGAGTAGCTGGGATTACAGGTATGTGCCACCACGCCCAGCTAATTTTTGTACTTTTAGTAGAGATAGGGTTTCACCATGTTGGTCAGGTTAGTCTCGAACTCCTGACCTCGTGATCTGTCCGCCTCGGCCTCCCAAAGTGCTGGTATTACAGGTGTGAGCCACTGCACCCGGTGGAAATATTTCTTTAAGCCCTAATTGATATAAAAGCTTTTTGTTTGTTTGTTTGTTTGAGACAGTGTCTCACTCTGTCACCCAGGCTGGAGTGCAGTGGTGCGATCTCAGCTCACTGCAACCTCCACCTCCCGAGTTCAAGTGATTCTCCTGCCTCAGCCTCCCAAGTAGCTGGGATTACAGGTGTGCACCCTTGCACCCAGCTTTTTTTTTTTTTTCAATTAGAAAAAGTATTTATTTCTGCTCCTTTCATACATTTTATTGTTCAGGAAACAGTCTTACATACATATCTGAAATAATCTACCATCATGCACTCTAGTTAAAGCGAAACACCACACATAAAGCTGATCAGCTGTCCGGAGTTCTCAGCTTATGTAATCTTACTTCTTGATTTTATGTTAATTTCTGAAAATCAGAAATGTCATCTCTAAAAAATGTGAAGGGGGTTGTAAAAAATAATCACTTTACTTGATATTATAGTTGAGATATGGAGTATATTTTCTTTAAGAAATGAAAAACTAATTAGAAAATGCCACTCACCATCGTTGGTACAGCAGTAGGTCAGCAGGAAAAAAAATACTGTGATAAACTTGTCTCTTCAATACCAAGAAGAAATTCTGGTCCAAGCTTCAATACGCTTCCTGTTTTTTCACTAGATATTTCTTTTACTGCTGCTTTTCATTCTTTTCCACATTTCATATTAGAGGATTAGTATAGCCTTTAAAACTTCATTGTCAGGAGAAACCCAGTATCCACTGATTTCTTCTCAAAGGCACTCTAACCCATCAGATAGCTTGCAAGTTTCATTCTCATAAATACTCTAGCCATGAAAAACTCAATAGGACACAGATGAAACCAATGAATAGAAGAAGAAATCTATTGAGTGTAGGATATTTGGGGCATTCGATTGGTCCAGGATTATGAAACCTAAACCTCCCATTGTAAACAGGAAGCTGGATGCAAGTCCTTCCATAATATATTGTCCATTTACTCTGTAGGCAAAGAAAGCTACTGGCCTCTGATGCCCACGTTCATCAGTCATAGAGCCAACGCTTGGAGGTTCAACAATAACATCATAAATGATTCCTCCGGTGATGAGGAAGTAAGACACCACCACCAGAGCATACACAGTCATGGCCGACGGCACGTGCAGCCAGGGTGGCTTCTTCAGCTTCAGGTTAGGACATTCGAGCACTAAGAACAGGACATGATACAAAATCTCCATGGCAAAAGCTCTTTATTTTATTTATTTATTTATTTTATTATTATTATTGTTATTGAGACGGAGTTTTGCTCTGTCATCCAGGCTAGAGTGCTGTGGTGCAATCTCAGCTCTCTGCAACCTCCGTCTCCCAGGTTCAAGAGCTTCTTCTGTCTCAGCCCCCCAGGTAGCTGGGACTACAGGCATGTGCCACCATGCCCAGCAAATTTTTTCTATTTTTAATAGAGACAGGGTTTCACCACGTTGACCAGGCTGATCTTGAACTCCTGATCTCAGGTGATCCACCTGCCTTGGCCTCCCAAAGTGCTGGGATTACAGGCGCGAGCCACCATGCCCGACCCATATAAAATCTCTTGATATAACAATGGAGAGAAAGGAGTGAGGAGGAGGAGAAGAATGAGGAAGCATTGAATCAGGTGTTCACTGGCAGGCAGGAACACTGACAGGTGTGTAGGGCAATCAGAGACCTTGCCGGCAGGGCAGGGGAGTCTGTTAAAGAAAGGGGAGGTGGAGGCTGGGGCCTGACTGGGTTATTTTCAGAGCTGCTATTTTTGTCTGCATCTGCTAAATTATTAAACTGAGATCACTTCCTAGAGGGTGCCAGGCCAGGTTGCCAGGGAGAGGCTGAAAGGGAAAGGTTGGATCTCTTAGCAGAGGCCTCAGATATTCTAGGCTGGGATGGAAATAGGCTCCTCAGGCCTTGACCCCTTCCCCACCCCACTCTCAGCTGATGGAGGGGATTGGGGATCCTGCTTGGGGCCATAGCCATAGTCACTGTCCCCTCCACAAGGCTGTCTCTGCTGGCTGTTGTCCTGGAGTCAATAGATACATACTGAACCAGACTCTAGAACCTGGTCCCATCGCAGCTGCCTCTTCTCTTTCAGGGTCTTGAACTCAAGCCACAGGTTTTGAGTCAGATAGATACAACCAGATATGACCATAGATATGTGAGATCTTGGGCATATCCTTGCATGTATCAATGTCCTTGTCTATGCCATAGATATTAGCCGTTCCACTTCT
Organism: Papio anubis; assembly: GCF_008728515.1. Taxonomy (NCBI): domain Eukaryota; kingdom Metazoa; phylum Chordata; class Mammalia; order Primates; family Cercopithecidae; genus Papio; species Papio anubis. The sequence goes on from NC_044976.1 coordinate 25,305,809, forward strand.
CAGATGAAAACCCTGAAATTCAGAGAACAAAGGTGCCTTTCTCAGGGTTGCATAGCTAGAAAAGGACTGAACTATGATTCAGACATAAGTGTTTCTGATTTCAGGCTCTTTTCCTCTATTCTTTTTTTTTTTTTAATTTTTTTTAATTTTTTTGAGATGGAGTTTCGCTCTTGCTGCCCAGGCCGGAGTGCAATGATATGATCTTGGCTCACTGCAGCCTCCGCCTCCTGAGTTCAAGCAATTCTCCTGCCTCAGCCTCCCAAGTAGTTGAGATTACAGGCGTGCGCCACCACACCTGGCTAATTTTGTATTTTTAGTAGAGATGGGGTTTCACCATGTTGGTCAGGCTGGTCTTGACCTCCTGACCTCAAGTGATCCTGTAATCCCAGCACTTTGGGAGGTCGAGGCGGGTGGATCACCTGAGGTCAGGAGTTCGAGACCAGCCTGACCAACGTGGTGAAACCCTGTCTCTACTAAGAATACAAAAATTAGCCAGGCATGGTGGCGGGCACCTGTAATCCCAGCTACTTGGGAGGCTGAGGCAGGAGAATCAGTTGTGAAGGGGTGGCCTGCCCCTCCACACCTGTGGGCGTTTCTCGTTAGGTGGAACGAGAGACTTGAGAAAAGAAATGAGACACAGAGACAAAGTATAGAGAAAGAAAAAGTGGGCCTGGGGGACCGGCGCTCAGCATACAGAGGACCCACGCTGGCACTGGTCTCTGAGTTCCCTCAGTTTTTATTGATAATTATCTTTACCATCTTAGAAAAAGGGAAGTGACAGGATAATAGGATCATCGTAGGGAGAAGGTCAGCAGTAAGACATATGAATAAAGATCTCTGTGACATGAATAAGTTTAAGGAAAAGTGCTGTGCCTTGATATGCATATGCAAACATCTTCATAAACGTTTTTAGTGCATAAAGAGCAGCATTGCACTAGCAAGTCCCGCCTTTCGCCCTAAGGCGGTTTTCTCCTTTCTCAGTAAACAGAACATACAATCGGGTTTTACACCGAGATGTTCCATTGCCCAGGGACGGCAGGAGACAGATGCTTTTGTCTATCTCAACTGCCAACAACCGCCAAGAGGCCTTCTTTCCTCTTGTACTGGTCCTCCTTAGCACAGACCCTTCACGGGTGTCAGGCTAGGGGACAATCAGGTCTTTCCCATCCCACGAGGCCATATTTCAGACTATCACATGGGGAGAAACCTTGGACAACACCTAGCTTTCTTAGGCAGAGGTCCCTGCGACCTTTGGCAGTGTACGTGTCCCTGGGTACTTGAGATTAAGAGAATGGTGATGACTTTTAACCAGCAAGCTGCCTTCAGGCACTGGTTTAACAAAGCACACCCTGCACAGCCCAAAATCCTTTAAACCTTGAGTCACCACAGCACATGTCTCTTGCAAGGACAAGGTTGAGGGTAGGATCACAGATTAACAGCATCTCAAATACAGAACAAAATGGAGTCTCTTACGTCTACTTCTTTCTATATAGACACAGTAACAGGCTGATCTCTCTTTCTTTTCCCCACAGGTTGAACCTGGGAGGCGGAGGTTGCAGTGAGTTGGGATCGTACCATTGCACTCCAGCCTGGGTGACAGAGTGAGACTACCTCTCAAAAAAAAAAAAAAGAAAAGAAAAAAGAAATAAAGAGAGAAAGACAGGGTCTTACTCTGTCTCCCAGGCCAGAGTGAGTGCTGTGGTGCAGAGGTTGCTCACTGCAGCCTCAAACTCCTGGGTTCAAGGGGTCCTCCCACCTCAGCTTCCCATGTAGCTACAGGCGTGCACCACCAAATCTGGCTAATTTTTAAAATTTTTCATACAGACAGAGAGTCTTGCTGTGTTGCCCAGGCTGCTCTCAAACTCCTGGCCTGAAGCGATCCTCCCATCTTGGCCTCCCAAAGTACTAGGATTATAGGCATGAGCCACTGTGCTTGGCCTATTCTTTTTTTTTTTTTTTTTTTTTTTGAGATCGGGTCTTGCTCTGTTACCCAGGCTGGAGTACAGTAGCAAGAGACAGGTCACTGCAGCCTCGACTTCCTGGACTCAAGTGATCCTCCCACCTCAGCCTCCTGAAGAGCTGGGACTACAGGCATGCACCACCATGCCCAGGTAATTTATTTTTATTTTTCTTAGAGATGAGGTCTCACCATATTGCCCAGGCTGGTCTTGAACTCCCAAGTGCTCAAGTGATCCTCCTGCCTCAGTCTCCCAAAGTGCTGGGATTACAGGCATAAGCCACCTTGCCTGACATCCTATTCTTTTTTAGTATTTTAGAATTTTATTTGTTTTTCAGATTTTCTACAAAAGGAATGTACTTTATAACTTTTATAAAGATCAGAAAAATACAACAATCATTGTAGTTTAAAGATGGATTTCCTCATTCCAGATGTTGTGTTTGCTGGGCTGGATATGCACTAATAGGTGGTGGACTGTGGCTCCTGTCCACTCTGAGAGTGTGGTGCTCAAGCCAGTTAAGAAAGTTGACAAGAAGCTGGGTGCGGTGGCTCATGCCTGTAATCCCAGCACTTTCCGAGGCCAAGGTGTGTGGATTGCTGGAGGCTGGGAGTTCTAGACCAGCCTGACCAACCTGGAGAAACCCCGTCTCTACTAAAAATACAAAATTAGCCAGGCATGGTGGCTCGTGCTTGTAATCCCAGCTACTCGGGAGGCTGAGGCAGGAGAATCGTTTCAATCTGGGAGGCGGAGGTTGTAATGAGCCGAGATGGCACCATTACACTCTAGTCTGGGCAACAAGAGCGAGACTCCATCTCAGAAAATAAATAAATAAATAAAATAAAAAAGAATAAATGAATGAATGGAGAAGGGGACTTCTCCATTCTCAGCAAGCTCTACCCTTGTGTGTTATTTCTCTTTCCTTTCTTTCTTTTTTTTGAGACGGAGTCTCACTCTGTTGCCCAGACTGGAGTGCAGTGGTGCAATCTCAGCTCATTGCAACCTCTCCCTCCCGGGCGCAAGCAATTCTCTGTCTCAGCCTCCCAAGTAGCTGGGATTACAGGCACCTACCACCATGCCCAGCTAACTTTTTTGTATTTTTAGTACAGACGGGGTTTCACCATCTTGGCCAGGCCGGTCGTGGACTCTTAACCCCGTGATCCACCCATCTCTGCCTCCCAAGGTGCTGGAAATACAAAGGTGAGCCACTGCACCCGTCCTACCCTTGCTCTGTGCCCAAACTGGAGTGCAGTGGTGTGATCTCGGCTCACTGCAACCTCCGCCTCCTAGGTTCAAGTGATTCTGCTTCAGCTTCCCGAGTAGCTGGAATCATAGGCATGCACCACCACGCCTGGTTAATTTTTCTATTTTTAGTGGAAATGGGGTTTTGCCATGTTGTTCAGGCTGGTCTTGAATTCCTGACATCAGGTGATCAGCCTGCCTCGGCCTCCCAAAGAGCTAGGATTAGAGGTGTGAGCCACTGTGCCCGGCTGTGTTATTTTTCTTTTCTTTTCTTTCTTCTTCTTCTTTTTTTTTTGAGACGGTGTCTCGCTCCTGTTGCCCAGGCTGGAGTGCAATAGAACAATCTCGGCTCACTGCAACCTCCACCTCCCGGGTTCAAGCGATTCTCCTGCCTCAGCCTCCTGAGTAGCTGGGATTACAGCTGTGCACTATCAAGCAATTCTCCTGCCTCAGCCTCCTGAGTAGCTGGGATTATAGCTGTGCACTACCCCGCCCAGCTAATTTTTTTTTTTTTTTTTTTTTTGAGACGGAGTCTGGCTCTGTTGCCCGGGCTGGAGTGCAGTGGCCGGATCTCAGCTCACTGCAAGCTCCGCCCCCCGGGTTTACGCCATTCTCTTGCCTCAGCCTCCCGAGTAGCTGGGACTACAGGCGCCCGCCACCTCGCCCGGCTAGTTTTTTGTATTTTTTAGTAGAGACGGGGTTTCACCGTGTTCGCCAGGATGGTCTCGATCTCCTGACCTCGTGATCCGCCCGTCTCGGCCTCCCAAAGTGCTGGGATTACAGTGCAGTGGCATGATCTCAGCTCACTGCAACCTCCGCCTCCCGGGTTCAAGTGATTCTCCTGCCTCAGCCTCCCGAGAAGCTGGGACTACAGGTGCGCACCACCACGCCCAGCTAATTTTTTGTATTTTTAGTAGAGACGGGGTTTCACCATGTTGGCCAGGATGGTCTCGATCTCTTGACCTCATGATCCACCCGCCTCAGTCTCTCAAAGTGCTGGTATTACAGGCGTGAGCCACCGTGCCCGGCTAGATTTTTGTATTTTTAGTAGAGATGGGGTTTCACTATGTTGGCCAGGCTGGTCTTGAACTCCTGACCTCAGGTGATCCATCTGCCTTGGCCTCCCAAAGTGTTGGGATTACAGGCGTGAGCCACTGTGCACGGCCTACATTTTTATTTTTTTTCTTTTTTTTTGAGACAGAGTCTCGCTCTGTCGCCCAGGCTGGAGTGCAGTGGCCGGATCTCAGCTCACTGCAAGCTCCGCCTCCCGGGTTTATACCATTCTCCTGCCTCAGCCTCCCGAGTAGCTGGGACTACAAGCACCCGCCACCTCGCCCGGCTAGTTTTTTGTATTTTTTTAGTAGAGAATGGGGTTTCACCGGGTTAGCCAGGATGGTCTCGATCTCCTGACCTTGTGATCCACCCGCCTCGGCCTCCCAAAGTGCTGGTATTACAGGCTTGAGCCACCGTGCCTGGCCCAGCCTACATTTTTCAATTCAGACAAATGTTTATTGAGTGCCTTATGGGGCCAGGCACTCTACTTGACTTCAGGGGATTCTAGTGATAAGCAAAACCAGTCAAGGGGAGAGACTATTAATAATTAACAATAAACAAATACATATATATGACTCATGGGAAATACCCAGAGGATAGCGGAAGGGAGCATTGTCGGAGAACAGGGAGGTAAAGAGTGACCATGGAGTGGGTCATATCTGTGTTTGAATCCTTGCTTGGCCATTTACCTGCTGTGTGACCTTGGACAAGCCTCTTCACTTCTCTGGGCTTTGGTTTCTCATCAGGAAGAGAAGGCTATCAATCTCCCTTTCTTAGGGATGATATCACGAGACAGAGAACATTCATTCCTCCAATAAATATATATTGTGCATCTTCTCCCACTCAGACAAATTACTTGCCCAAGGTCACCCAGATGGGCAGTGTGTGTGGGTTTTGAACCCAGGTCTGACTGGTTCTCTGGATCTGGCCAGTGGTAGGGGGTGGGGATAAGTCCTAGTCTTCTTCCCCTGAATCAGTCCTTCAGGAGTTGGGAGCAGTGATCTGCCTCATGAAGGCAAAACACCTGTCTATTTCCCCACCACCATGGCAATGAGGGGCTTCTGCCCTGAGAAAGACCTATGGTTGCATGACACAAAAGAGACTGTTCAAAGGGACGTCATCATTCAGCAGGGCAAGGCTCCTTGCTGGGGGCAACCTGGTAGCTCCTGAGCCTCCCTCATCTTCACTGAGTCCCTCCAACTCTCTGAGTTCCCATGCCCCTCACTGAACCTCCCTTCCCCCATGGCGATCCTCCGCCAGCACCTTTGCACACACTCAGCCCCTTCCCTGCACTGAGCCCCAGCAGTCACTGAACAGCTCTTCTTCCCCTCTGACTAAGCCATCCTCCCAAACCCTCCCCTTCCCCTCACTGAGTCTCCACCACCCCTGGTCACTGGGCACCCGGCCTCTGACCTCCTACCTCCCCAATCCCTCCACCCTTCCTTTTCGCTGAGCCTGGCGCCTCTCACCCACCCGCCTTCCTCTCCCAGCCGCTTCTGAGCTGCCTCTTTGGAGCCCAACTGTCTCGCCCACGAGTCCCCATCACTCAGTCTCACTCAGTCTAAGACACCTGAAAGCACTTAGAGAACATGTGTTCGTGGGGGGAGGATGAGGCTCTGTCATCATCCTGCACATCATGCAAGCATGCCATCTGCCTCCTCTTCAGGCTGCAGCAGTCACACTGGCCACATTTTCCGCAGGTCCTCCTGAGCCCAGGGTCTGCTGCAGTCCTACCCAATCGGGTTCAGGGCTGGTTTCTGTACCCCCGGCCCTTGCCCCCACCCACCACAGAGACCTCCCATCTCTGATGGCACCTTCAAGTAGATGGAAACTGAGGCAGGCCCATGATGTCTGGGCCAGTGTTTGGTATGACAGCTTTATTTCTGTTGGGGGAAAAGTGAGCAGGGCTCCATTCTATCATTTGTCAGGGCCAGATGAGAAGCGTCAGATAAAGTCCCACATAAGGAACGTCCCTCCACCAAGAGGAGTAGACCCAGGTATCTGAGCCCCCAGAGGGCATGAATGGCTGAGCTGGTGCATTTCTGTCCAGATTCAAGAATCTGGATTCAGCCACAAGTCGGCAATATGACATTGGGCAAAGCACTACTGCCCTTCAGGGTCTCAGTTTATCCTTCTTTATTTTTTGAGATTGAGTCTTACTCTGTCGCTCAGGCTGGAGTGCAGTGGCACAATCTCTGCTCACTGCAACCTCTGCCTCCCGAATTCAAGCGATTCTCCTCCCTCAGCCTGCTGAGTAGCTGGAACTACAGGGGTGCGCCACCACACCTAGCTAATTTTTTTGTATTTTCAGTAGAGACAGGGGTTTCACTATGTTGGCCAGGCTGATCTAGAACTCCTGACCATAGGTGATCCACCCACCTCGGCCTCCCAAAGTGCTGGGATTACAGGCGTGAGCCACCGCACCTGGCCAGTCAGTTCCCCGCCCCCG